>NC_141296.1:12940000-13432500 GCF_037954325.1 Fistularia commersonii | reverse complement strand
ACCCGACCTAGAACTCGGACTCTCGGAGAACCCTGGACTCTCAGAGAGAACCTGGGCTGAATAAGAGGAGAGGCAGAGTTCAGGGCGGATCTGATTTCACCCGGGGGCCAGGTGTGGGCTTTGTCCTCTCTGCCGACCCCCTGCCCGGTCACGTCATCTTCGCAGGCAGTAGATAAAACATCCCCGGCCTTAAATCTAATCTCCGAAACGATCAAAATGCTCTATTGCGCTCGATCTATCCATCCAGTTTATTTAGTCTCCTGCTTTTAATCTACGTGCAACGTGTGTTTCCATCGTCTTATTTGCTTTTATCGTACGGGACTCGACGCGATGTGAATTTCTTATTTCACGCTCTCTCATTGCGAGTCGCCGTAAGAACTCGGTCCCGCGCCGCATTTTCCGTTCAAACGTCGGTCGGGGGGGGGGCTGGAGGAGGGCGAGGGGGTTTCATTTCTCAGGTTGTCGGTAGACAGTCGCGGGCTAATGGCTCGCCGAAGACCTGAATCAGGCCCAGATGAAAGCGACCTAAAGGCCCCTCATTTTTCCCCATTAATCATCCTTGTTTTCTTTAAGGTGATCTTTTCACCCTGTTTTTAAGTACCTGTCTGTATCCTGGATGGGGTGGGAGTGTGTGCTGGGGCTCGTCCAGGGTCCAAGGGGCCAACTGGAGGTCCCCCACGTCCCCCCCCCCCACCCCCCCTCCGGCCCGCCCCAGCCGAAGCGGTCCCTGGAGCTCTGGATCGGGCCCCGAGGTTTAATGGCTTTTGTAATAGCGAATTATAAGTCGCTACGAGGGTAAGATTAATTGACGGGCCGCGGCGTAACTGGAGATGTTTTGTGTCGCGCTGGAAAAAAAAAAAAAAAAAAAAAAAAAATGAAAAAACCCGGTCGACCGAAGGCTTCGTGAACCCGTGATGTTTTTTTTTTTTTTTTTTTTTTTTTTTTTGGTCCCCCCCAAAGGGCCTCTGAAAAAAAAAAAAATCATTATCATTTGTAAAATGAACCAATTGTTTTGTCAGATTTTTCAGCCCCACCATCACTCCTGCGCTAATAGATCTGCAAACGCTGACTTCACTCCCGGGATATGCGGTTCGCAACGCGCTCCGTCGCGATCCGGCCAAGTAATCAAGGATCCCGACGGTTACGGGGAGAGCGTAGATAGATCACAACATGAGAGGACTCGGGAGGATAAACAACCGATGTCGAGCAAAGCGGCAAAGAAAGCAAGAAGGAGATAACGAATCCCAAACCTCCGGGAAAGGGCCGTCGTTTCCCCCTCCGTCTCGACGCGGAGTCGTCCTTTCTCACGACCCGAGTCGATCGGAGGAACGCCTGTGCGTCTCCGCCGTTCATTGGCGGAGAGCTTGAGACGGATGGCGGTATCGCCAAGTTGGTTCGTCGCCTCCGACGGGGTTTGACCCCTCGTGAGCGGGAGATGAATGGAGGGCGCCGAGGAGGAGGAGGAGATAGAAACGCGAACGAAATGGGAGGCCCGCTCGCCCCGCTCGTATCTCATCCCGGCTAACGGGTTTACTGGCGACCTCGCGGATCCTCGTAAAGGTTTACGCCGAGGGTTCCAGCCGGGGGTCGCCTTAAAGAGAACGAAAGGAATTGGCTGGTTTATGGTTCGCCCTCCGCGTTTTTACGGCGTGTTTCACTTAAGTCCTCATTTTTACGGATCCTGGTTCCAATTAGCGGGGGGGACGAGGAAAGGGGGGGCGGGGGGTGACCTCCACTCGACTCGCCAAGTAAAAACAACAACAACGGCGATGAAGGGGACGGTGCGGCGATGTCCCCGGACACGTCGGGGTCAAACAGCACACGGATATCGGTGTTCTCTCCGTGTTTTTGCTGCTTTCGGGGGAAAATTAAAAAAAAAAAAAGTGGAAAAATAATCTTGGAGGCGAACCCCATCCAGGAATCGTACTTTAAGTGGACGCTTGGCTTGCTTTGCTAAGTTCTTGTCACATAAGGGAAGTCGGTCCTTTCGCAATAAAATGCACGGTTGTGATTGTTTTCTTTTTTTTATTTTTGGAATCGTGGGATTTTATTTTTACAAGGATCTTCGTGAAACTGCCATTACTTTAACCTCCATGTGAGCTCAGGGGCAATCACACGGATGAAAACTGTCATTATAACGCTTCTCCTGTTCAATTGTTTTAAATGAAGAGAAACCGTAGCATGCAGACTCATGATATAAAGTTGGGTTTTGATTTTAGCAAAATAATATAACAGAGAAATTAATGAATTTGTCACATAAAGAGTCTGCACCTGTGTAATAAGCAGTAATAACATTAATTATATGAAAAACAGAAAGCGATTAGGTTCCGGTGTTTTTTCTTTTCCACGTCATATTAACACCAGGTTATCATGACATTTCTATTAAACTTCAGATTTTTTCAATTAGTATAAAATCATGACGCATCTTTTTCAAGAGATAAATACCCGCGTGCTGTTCGCGTGTCACGAGAGAGAAAAAAAAAAGCAAGGGGGGGAAATGTTTAATACGCACAAACACACACACTCACACACACACAAATTCCTGCACGCCTCCTGTGTGCCTCTGTCGTGCGTGAGGAAGGAACTATATTTGTCGCATGGTAGCGGTTTCCTGCGAGGGCGGCGACTTGCCAGCGCTGCCGGACGCTCGACAAAATGTTTTAAAGCTACGAAATAGCCGCGTCCACTTAGCTAATGTGAGCGCACCAGAAAAACAATCGAAAAACAAATCTAGAGGTTTATTTTTAAAAATGTCGAGATAAAAATTAAAATGTAAAACATGATTTATGAGCTCATGGGGGTAATTGGTTTTGTATAAACACGCTGTTTATATAGTTGTATGTGATTATAATTATGATTTATTATGAGTGGTTTTCCTGTATTAACTGTCCTTTCTGTGACTCATGCAGAGTTTTATTTTGAAATTTTGGACTTCCTGTCGGGACGACGATGTTTGAGTTGTCCAACAAGGACATTTAGGAAAAAAATGGAACTCGTAGGAAATATTTATTCATCGATTGAATCGCAGTTTTGTCAAAACGCCCTTGAGCTCTGCGCTCACTTAATACCCCCCGTCTTTATTTTGAAAGTTGCTGGAAAGAAAATGAAAAATGATGCCTCTTATACGCAGAGGAAATCAGTTATGTCTGCCGCTACTTTGCCTCTAGATTGATCGTCGGTTTCAGTTTTTCCAATCCCGGATAAATCCCGGATCATCAGTTGGATTCAATTTTGAATAACGTCGTCGAGTAAGAATCTCATATGCGCGGACATCGGATCGTCTGATCAATATCACGCGCCGATGAACCGACTAATTGATCGGAAATTTAACCTCCTTGTACTCGGATGGAAGGAATCGCCGCAAAATCCGGACTGAACGTTTTTTTGTTTGTTTTTGGAAACATGGCTGAGTTGAAAAACGGTTTCCCCGGCAGCCGGTGGCTTGCAGCGATGCAGCGAACCTCTTTGCTACTTGGCTTCACCGACCAGCCTGCCATCGGGGTCCAAATCCTGCCTTTATCCACGGATCCAAACTGGAGCTCGGGGTGAAATGCTATTCGGACGGTTCATTCCGGCTTAATAGCACGCCGATCGCCGTTTTCTACCGATCGAATTTTGAAACCTTCAGATCAAAGGCGACTGAGATATTTTGATATTTCGATTTTGCACGCGATCTAAATGTTTGATGCTCAGCACAAATAACTAAGCTAAATAAAGCTAATGGCAGTGTTGCGCTGTACGCTCAAGTAGGACCAGCAAAAGGAACACAGAAGAAGAAGAAAACATCCCGTGGGGGAACCAAGGAGAAAAATAATCCATCGGTGATGTAGTTAAAGGCTGCGCAGACCTCCGCTTTTTTCTTTGAATCTACATGATCAGCAGCTCCTCCGCCATCTCCATGTTTATCAGTGTCCGTATAATCATGCAGAATCTACGGCGCCCCCTAGTGGACGGACCGTGCAACAACAACAACGACCACATGAACCAGGCGAGAGGTTAGCGAGCGGTGACGTTTAGCGACGTAAAGTACGGACGGATCTATTTTTACGCACGTAACTCGAACCGCCTCCACGTTCCAGGAATTAGCCTGCATCACCGGTGAGAGTCCTTCACGGAGAGGATCCGTTTTCCCGCCGGCCACCTGCGCCCGCTTTCCGCCATCACGTCGAATTTGCGTTCCAGGAGGAGGGAGGGGGGAAAAGGGTGACCGGCGATTCGGAAACAGGCAGAACGGAAAATGGCGAGGCTGTGCGACGAGAGGCGGGATGGACGGCAAAGCGTCGGGAGGGGCAGCAGGAGGGTCGATACGATCGGAGATAGAGCGAATGCGAGAAGAATATCGTGGATCCGGGGAGCTAAAAAAAAAAAAAGATAAGAATAAATCAGGGACGGGAGGCTTCGTCATATCCTAATACGCTTCTCGTCCACGGCCGGTGAGCAGAAGAGCGCCGAGACATAATTATATCCCCTCCCCGGGCCGTCTCCCTGTATTAGCATCTCCTCTAGTTCACTGGCTGCGACAGAGACAAATGAGAGAGTTTTTCCAGCAGATCATTCTCATCCGTTACTGCCAGTTCGCGGTGATGGATCGCCCGAGCTCAGGCAGGCCAATAGATCACGGCGTAAAAGAGACTCTCCGGCGTATCCCGGCGGAGCGCCGCTTCACAGATCATCACCCGCCTAATGCACACGCGGGGTTGGGAGTCAGAACCCCCCCCCCCCCCCCCGCCCCCCCCGCCCGTTGTCTCGCGTGAAACCCCTCCCTCGGTCGCCGGCCGCTCCTCCCCGCAACCCGTCGGCCGATTAAGTCGAAATAAATGGGAGCGGTTGACCCCGCTGCCATTGTACCTGGGAAAATGAAGAGAGTTGCAACAGAGAGATTTGTTAAATCAAAACAAGCTGGTGCCTTTGACCCCCCCCCCTCCCGCCCCCCAACACACACTCGCACACACACACACACACACATTCCCATGGGATGTGACCATTTTAAAGTCTCCAGGGTTGGATTCTTCTATCCTGAATGGTTCATGATATTCGAAGGAAGTTTAAATTTTAATGTCTCGTGATACAAGTCTGAAAAGCTGCTCAAAAAAAAAAAAGGGAATTCAGTCATTATCCACTTGCACACACACACAAACACACACACATATATATATATACAGATAGGTAAGTATATCTATATACATATATAGCATGCAATATACATATATTTATCTATCTATCTATCTATCTATCTATCTATCTATCTATCTATCTATCTATCTATCTATCTATCTATCTATCTATCTATCTATCTATCTATCTATCTATCTATCTATCTATCTATGCACAGTACATGGACGCGTACACTTACACACACACACACACGCGCACACATTCCCATGGGAAGTGACCATTTTATAGTGTCCAGGGTTGGATTCTGCCATCCTGATGGTCGACGATATTCCAGGAAGTTTAAATTTTAATGTTTCGGGATAAGAGTCTGAAAAGCAACTCAAAAAAAAAACCAAAACAAAACAAGGGAATCCAGTCATTATCCACTTGCAGAGGTCGGGGGGGAAGTTCTCCCGTCCACAGAACGCAATCGGGGCTCCACAGGAAACCGTTCTCGCTGCCTCCGACTTTGGATCTGAAGTGAACTGTGACCAGATTTCAGAGTTAATAAAGCAGCCGGTTTGAAAAGAGCTAATTCGGACCAGGTTTTTTTTTTTTTTTTTTTTTTTTTTTTTGTGTGATCAGGGGTTTCCACCGTGGCTGTGGAGCCGGAGGGGCACACACACGCCTTTGGATCCAGATCTGAGGTTAAAACCGTCAGACCCCACTTTTCCAGCGAGACTTATGTCGCGTGATGTTAATAAATAAAAAAAAAAAAAGGCAAAAAAAAAAGAAATTGAAATGTAGATTTTTTTACAGCCTATTACTGCAGGGGCTCCCTTGTGCATCCTACAAAATATGCTATTACTTATGTAATAACATGTAATAACACTGCTCATGAGGGTGCACAGACCCCAGGTAAATATGGTTTCATTTCACATGATTTATTCATGTAAATGTTGACAACGCCAATCGAGTGGAGTTGGCCAGGAGTCAGAACAGTGACAATCATGCATGGAAGTGCAAATACTTAAAACCCGTGGCAGAATGGAAGCTAAAACGCAGCCGGCAGGATGAAGTTAGAGAAATGGTGAAGTAACTTCTGTTTTGGAAACGTGGATCAGAGAGTCAGCGGTCAAAATAATGCAGGAAAAACTCCACATGGGGATAAACTTTTGTTTTGGATTTGCAATGTGACAGGATGTCATCAGGCGCCGCCGTCGGGACTTCCTGTGGAAGAGGGTAAACTTGAAATCTGCAGTATTTCAAGTCTGAAATACATTTTACTTTTGAAGTACGACAGTAAGATGTTAAAAAAAGATATGTGATTTTGCCACATTTACCGACTTCTAGCAAGATATCGGCCAATTTAAGGTAATTCAATCAAGGCGAGGGATTTGTAACAAATAGTTAATTACTAAATGTTTTTCCGAATCTGATCCCTTCCTAAATGAATACATATTGAAAAATACCGATCAACACATATTTTTGAGGGTCAGATCAGGTTTCTTTTTTTTTATATACTCGACAATCAATTCATCACCAGAATTAAAAGTCTCCCGTGGCCAACGATTGCGTCTCCCTGTCGCCCCCGACAACAGCATGTCACAGAAGAATTCATCAAACAAGGAATAATAAAGAATACGTGTGTTTATTTATTTGTATTCATTTATATGTTTCAATGTCTATTTATTTATTTATTTGTCTAGTTATTTATTTGTTTGTTATTTATATGTCTATTTATAATTTGTAATGTATAATTTATAATGTATAATTCATAATTTATTATTTATTATTTATTATTTATTATTTATTATTTATTATTTATTATTTATTATTTATTATTTACCACTTATTATACATTATTTATGATCTATGGCTTATGATGCATGATTTATAATTTATGATTAATGATTTTTGATTTATGGTTTATGCTTTGTGATTTATGATTAATGATTTATGATTCATGATTCATGATTCATGATTTGTGATTTATTCTCTATTATTTATTCTCTCTTGTTTATTGTTTATTATTAGACATCAAGGGTCTTATTGTTTTTCTTTATGGTCTAAAAATAGGGCTACGATCCAGATGCGGGTCCAGACGCGGACGTCCACCGCGGCCCTTCCAGTTCCTGACAGAATCCTCGAGGGGAACGCCGGGGGCCCACAAAGGTCAAGGTCTGCGTGATCCTCCTCACCCAAACAGGATACGCCTCCAGGAGGACGAGGGCTCCTGTAAACCCGGGCGGCTTTTTCTGCAATAATCTGTCAGGGGCCTCATTTTTCTTTCTCTCGGAGGAGGTGTGGGAACCCGGGCCGCCACGCCGACAGCCAACGTGGCATCGGCCGGTTCGATGAAGTCACTCCATTGTTCGGCGTGATAAATGGCTGCGACCCCGCTGGACCGCGTTTCCTTCTCCGACTTTGATGCATGAAAGTGTGAAAATCGCGCCGTTTGCTTTTGACAGCTTCCTTGTCCGACGCTCGAAGCCGAATCCGACGCCGCGCAGATGGAAAAGTCTTGTTACGTGTGAATAATGAAGAGTTCCCGGCTCTTCGGCCCGCGATCGTGCGTCACCGGTCATCGCAGATGAAATGAGCGAGTGGTTTTGCCCGTCGCCACGGAAACAGATTCACCCCGTCGATTTATTCATTTGTATTTCCGACCCGACAACTTTGAAACCGCGCGACCACAAACATTCGGCGTTGGATATAATCGATCGTCGATACGACCATCTCCGCTAGCCGTTGTCGTTTACTCAAAATTTGATTGCTCTCATTTTAACCCTCATATTATGTAAAGGGTCAATTTGACCCATTTCACCCATTGACCCAATGGGTCAAATTGACCCTTAAAATAATATGAGGGTTAATATCATTTTAAATGTTGGTGCGCACGTTAATTAAATTTAGAAATATAGAAAGATATAGCGACTGTTTATTTTGATGTGTTATTCCTTAATCTATCCAATCTTATATATCTGTTTAATTTAATTTCCCTTTCCCTGAGATGGCCGGGGTTTTTCGATGTTTTCAGACCGAAGGAGGAAGATGGCGAACTTTGACGGGAGAACAAGGAGAACCCGGGTCGGTATTATTAATACAAGTGGTTGTAGTATTAGTAGAAGTAGTAGTTGCAGTAGTTGTCGTGGTAATGGTAACCAGGTGGTTGCGATGGCCCGTGTCCCTTCCCCGGTACAGCCGGGTCCAGATGGCTCCTTTGGCCGTGACACAAACTCCTTTGGCTCCGGGGTGCGCGGATCTGCCGCAGCCAAGACACGGATCACATTCGTCGCGTTAGCTCACTCGCTCACACACACACACACACACACATGCAAGATGAAGCTCAGAAAACAAAATGTTTTGCAAAAATTATTTTTTTTTCTCCTCTCGCACGCAGTTTGAGGGCTGAGACGTCTTCGTTTTTCCCGCTCTACCTTCGCCGCGAGATTCACGGCGACAGGTGTGTCAGGGAAGGCGGGGGGGTTTACAACGGGGTCATAGCTTTTCACATTTGGCTTGCTAAAGACTGGCGACAAGAAACCTGCGGCAAGAAAAGAATCCCGGACACTGGAGGACGTGATTTATCACCTCTGCCAGTTTTCTGCCAAGTTGGGATGAAGAACGACCACAAGGGTTAGAAAACATCGTCCGCTGCCAATAATTTAATCCAAGTGTGTCCACAGTGTGTCATCCTGCACTCCGCTTTTCATTCTTTATTACGCAGGAATCCAGAAATGTCAACATAAGCCATAAATATCATTAACGCTTGACGTGTTGTTTGCACGGCTACCGGAGGGGTTTCGCTGAAAAAACTAGGAATTCCGCGACAAATCGGCGAGAGGAGCCGGCGTCGACGCCAGACGAATGCCGCGACCTGAATTACCCGCTAATCCGGTCTCGGGCACTGGGAAGATCGAGATAAATTAATACCAACGTGCCACTTTTAATGTGTGGTATTGATGTAAAAGACAGAAAAGGCGTCTTTTTAATTTTTTTTTTGTATTCCTTCCAGTTCTCTGGACTGATTCGGGGACCTTTTGATCTCACCTTAGGTTTGAAGTTTCAATGTGTTTTACACTGGATTGCATTCATTCATTCACAAAACACACTCACACACTCACTTCTGGTTGGACGACTGACCTGTCCTCGGATAATTGTCAGGTCGGTTATAAATATTCAGTAACAGTAACAATCATGTGCCCTTATAAGGGTTTGGAGGTTTGAACCGAATTACCGCTTTCTGGACCTTTAAATCTACATCCCTTTTTTTTTCTCTTTAATCCATGCTACCAGGTTTTGTCATCTTGTCTGTACATATATCTATAAGTAAATATATAGTAATATATCGAGTAATAAATGATAAAAAAAATTATTATAAAGATGATAAATAGTAATAAGAATGAATAGTAATAAAATCGTTATTTTGATCTTTAACCAACAGCAAATCCATTCTTGTGGAAAATGAAGTGCATCAGAAAGATGAAACGTGAGGGCGAATTGTTTCTGTTTGAAGGTTAATGATGTAATTCACTCCACCCACAGCAGGAAGTGCGTGCACGTAGGACCTGTCGAACAACCACAGCACACACACACACACACACACACACACACACACACACACACACACACACACACACACACACTGTCTCTCTCTCTCGCTCTCACTCTGCTGTTAAAATAATGAGCCCTTACACACACGCATAGGCAGTGAGATATTCCTCTCCTGCTACTATGCAAATGAACACACACACGCACACACACACACACACACACACATTGCACGCACGCACGCATGCATGCACGCGTTATTTTTCATGCCATACATGCCTTTCTCTGTGCTACCTCAACCATTACAAATGAACGTTTAAACTAAGTTTTAACCCTCCATTAGCTGTTTAAACTCGGTCCCACAAAGAGCAGCACACACAGATGCAGGAGCACTAGCAAACACACACACACACACACACACACACACAAGCAAACACACACATCTGGACTCTTTCAACACCCCCTGCAGCTATCACATGTCATCTGTCCTCCCATCATTGGTAGTTGGAAGTGTTGGAAGTTGTGTGTGTGTGTGTGTGTGTGTGTGTGTGTGTGTGTGTGTACGTGCCCATGTGCGCAGCAGGGTGGTGGTGGAAGCCGTACCAAAAGGAACAGCCAACCAAATACCTCCATGCTGTCACACACACAAACACACACACACACACAACGTCGATGCCCCTGTCCCCAAACAGCGGCATACGGCTGTCATCGCCCAAAACAAGATGTCGTGTCAAGGCGGGAAAATTACACAATAACGAGGCCCACTAGAGATTAGGCTAATGAGAAAATCAAAACACAATTTAATTCCTGACAGCGGCAAAGCGACTTTAAATTGCCTCTCGCGGTCGCTCGCTGATTAAGAGAAGTCTGCCGCTCAGACCGCTATAAATAGCCCCCGGGCTTTTTGGACTGTGGTTGACTTTCTCCATCGCAGGGGTTATTAAACGCAGACGCGCGCACGCTCCCGCTGCGCGCCGCATATGGGCACCGAAGGATATTTTCCTTTTTTTTTTTTGCCGTGTGACTTCTATCAAATATCACGGATCGTGTCGTTTGTAATAACGCTGTTATTATACACGTTTTTAGACACGAAAAGGGGAGCGGTCGAAGAGCGACTCGGAGCGGCGGCGGCTGTTTGCTGGAAATAATCTGTAATCGTTTTCTCGCAAAGAGCGTAGCAGAGCGGAGATGGCGGTCGCCGCCGTTTCTGTTGTGCTAAATAAGGAAGTGGAGCAGGTGATTAGCGTAGCACGGCTGTAGATAGCCTGCTTCTGTCTGGGAGCGCAAGGAAAATAGAAATAAATGAAATAAATGAGGGTTCAAAGTTGAGTAATTAGCATTGTCGACCGTATCGTTGCCCGACTTTGCATTTGTCGTCGAAAAGAAACCAGAACGACCACAGATTTCCGCGCGACGCCCGCCGCTTCCCTTCGAGGAAACCGGAGGCGGTAACGTGACGACATCCGAAGACGGCAAGAACGTTGGCGGCGAGAGGCCAAGCGGGGCGCTGACAGGGTTCAGCAAACACCGCGTCTTGCAGCCAGTGACCTCTATTCCGGGTCTTTTGAGAGGGAAAAGAAAAGCTTTGCGCCAAATATATGGCGTCGACAAATACGGCTGACGGGTCGACGCGTTTTGAGCGGGTGCTACCTGCTGGGCCCATTTCTATGTGCGGCCTATTCTTGTCAAAAATTAATTTATTCATTATCTACACCGCTAATCCTGCAGCTGCAAGCTAATCCCGGCTGGAATTGGGCGAAGTTGCTGTGTGTAGAACCTGGTGGTCACATGACTCACCTCGCGGGCCGGGATCAGTTAATCTGTCGGATTCCCGCATGAATTAAAATAAAGTCAAATTTTTAGATCCTGCAGCGGTGCTGCGATCGAGCGGGTATAATTCAAGCTTTACGAAAATCGCCATGCCGTTGTTGTCCGATCAATTCGACCCCGAGGGCTGACGTGCGGCTGCTTTAACATCCTTAACCTTTTATAATCATCCCTCCCTTTTTGAATTATCCCTCTCATTAATCCCCCCCCCCCCCTCCTCCGTCCCTCCCGGGGAGCTTTTTACCGGCGCGGCATCTGCCGTTTGCTACCGAGTTTGATGTCATGACGTTAATTAACTGGCAAAATGTAAGATACAGGGTGTCGCGATATGGTCACGTCGCTATTCCCAAACACCCTGCAAAGCATATGGCGCCAAATGTTACATTTCCCTAATAGCCCCTGAGAGTAGCCGCACCGCCGCAGACACAAAGGAGAGGAGAGAGCGAAGGTTGCCCAGGGAGACGGCGTTCTACGTCGGGGCCCGGGCAACCCAGCCGGGTGCAATCGCCCGCTCCTGCGCACAACTGGTGAAAAAAGAAAAAAAACAGCCGTGGGCAGGTCGTGTTTTCAGCTGCACGTTTCCTCATGATAACCTCATTGGTTCACGTCCCTTTTCTGTTTTTTTTTTGGGGGGGGTTTTGGGGAGGTTTTACTGTACTCTCCCACAGCGATGCCCTGCTGAAGGACGCGGCGGTGACGTCTGGCATCTGCACGTGTCTACCGCTACACCAGGAGATTAATTTCGCCTTCGTAAGATAAACGACCCGCTCTTTCCGAGGCTACGTGTAGCGGCGTTAGCTTGATTTCATTAGAAATTTAGCAAACATCTAATACGTGTCTCCGATGTTTAGGCTCAACCTTCATTTTTAAGTTGCGTTCAAATACTCTTTCATTATATAACTTAAGTCATTTCATGGTGTGTTTCATGGAGCGAGCCAGGATCAGGCTTAACATCTCCCGGGATTGGCACTTTACAAATAATTTTGTTCTTATGCCACACTTACATAGGACTAGAAAGAAACTTTTAAATCCAAATTAGCTCCCATCCGGAGAATATCCAGCACGTGGAGTGCATATTCTTAAATCCCGAGACCTATTTTTTCCCCTTCATTCCCACTTTATAATCTATTTATTTATTTATTGATCTATTTATTAATTTATGTATTTATTTTTGTTTTATCTCTCCATATATAAATATATATATATACATATATGTATATTTTAAATCCCGAGACCTATTTTTTTCCTCTTCATTTCCACTTTTTAATCTATTTATTTATTTACTAATGAACACATTATATATATATATCTATATGGAGAGATAAAATGAAAATAAATACATAAATTAATAAATAGATCAATCAATAATATGTTCATTAGTAAATAAATAAATAGATTAAAAAGTGGGAAGCCTCCGGCTTTAAAAAAAAAAAAAAAAATATATATATATATATATATATATGAGTATGATTATATAAACGTATATATTGGAAAAAATACACATACACATATATATATGTATATGCATATATGTACATATGTATTGAAAAAAATATAGAGATTTACATGAATACATATATATACATGTAAATCTCTATATATGTATACATATATTTTTTTATATTTTATATTGTATTTCTTGTACCGTGTATTCTTTTCACCTCCGCCAGCCTGGACCTGACAGGAAGCTTCACTTGACGTGAGGATAAATTGTCCTCCCTTTATTTATTTTTTTCTTTTCTCTTTAAAAGTGGTTTAAAACTCTCGTTCTAAAAGAACGAGCCGCCGGAGACGATTCCGGAACAATTGACTTGTTAAAATGGATATTTCCTGCCCGGTCAACTGAATCCCCTCGTCGGAAATCGGTCGGAAAGTACGCGCGCTTAACGGATCACGCCATCGGAGGGGGGAGGCCTGTCACATGGCCGAGCGGAGGAGTGACCCGGACTCGTGATCCTCTCTGCCGCTTACATCTTTCGCCGCTTCGCCGGGACTTGGATTGCCAACATTGAGCAGCCAAGCGTCCAACGCCATTTCCACCTCTTTTCGTGCTCGGCTGCTCTCCTCGCCGAGCCATATGGCTCACGGACACGTCCCCATTTTTCACATAACTTCTCAAGCGAGAGGACGGGACGCCGGCGAGGGAGGGAACGACCCCCCCCACCCCCCCTCCCCCGCAACCGCCCTCTCATTACTGCTGGGTTTAGAGAAAGGTGCGGCCGCCTTCGCTGCGCAAGACTTTTTTTTTTCTTTTTTTTTCTTCTAGACATTTTAACGCGATCACTGAAGCTCTGAATTTTACTTAAAATCGCATTTGGCTTGAAGTGACTGCAACCAACTGGCCGCAGAACCACTTCCGACCACTTCCTGTTATGACATATAGCAAAAAACAAACAACAACAAAAAAAAAAAAATCTAATTTCTGTCAGTCGCAGAATTACACAGCCTTGAACCGCATCAAACAATTCTCAAAGCACCCGGAGAGTTTTTATGTTTTTACCACGATTATTTGCAAACGTTGGTTAAAAACAAGGCGTCAGCTGAAGGAAAATTATTTGTTTTTTTAGCTTTTCGGGACAGCTTTTCGCCGCCACCTCGCACCTCCGATGGCCGTGACCTCCCGAGTCTTTCGAGGGCGCCGCCGCGGGAGGAGTTAAGGTTCCCTCTCCTGACGCCGCGATGTTGGCGAAGCATGACAGCGCAGGTTGACAGCGCCGGATGACAGATGACAGTGGCGGACAGAACACACTGTGTTTATATGTGTGTGTTTGTGTGTGTGCTATTATGAAGATAAGCTGTTTGCAACCATGCTGTAGCCTCTGCTTCCCCTGCACGGGAAGGCCATGCGGATGCATACGCACACGCACGTGCACACGTGGAGACGCACAAGTTCCTCCCAGGCATCATCCTATCTATTTGACACAGTAATTACAGCACACACTGATTCCAATGATGGATGAACTCCCAGTTTGGGATGAGCAGCCTCTCTCTCTCTGTCGCTCTGTCGCTCACAGCGCATCCTCCAGCCACACACGGAGGCCTTCCGAGTTGTCGCCAAAGGGGACAAAAGACGGTTATGTTTGGTAAATCTGCGTCGAAGCCGTCGGTTTCCCCCGCGGGCGCTTGTTGATATTCCGTTGTCGGATGCATTCGAATGCGTCTGGTTTCTCAGAAGTCCTCCGACGTCGTCATCGGCTTTTAAAGTCGCGTGGAAGCAAAGGTGTTATTTTGCAAAGTGGAGTTAATGCCGCATATATTCAAGTCTGCCTTCAACTGGTGAAGCAAAGTTTCAGTTAAGGTTCCTGAATTTTCGGGCTGGCCTGTGGTATTACGGTAACAGGAAGTGCAAAACCTCATCTTTGCCTCTGTCTTGCTGGCTGGAAGGATTACGGAACGATGAATCCACTTTCTCAGAAGAGCGAAGGAAAGAATATCACTGCACACGCTCATATTTGTTTTGGCCAAGTCATTTAATTATTTTTTAATTTTAATTGTGATGTTTTATATTATAATTTTTGATAATATATCATTATTTTCTAATTCATATTTTATGTGATAATATATAATATATATATTTTCATTCTATTTTTTATTCATTTTTCAATTCGATTCAATTCAATGGATAGTCTTTAGTAGTCAGGTCATTTAATTTCTGAAATTCACACAATATGATTTCATTTATTTTATTGATCTTTTGTGGATTTTGAGACCTTATACCTTCATGACACTGCAAATCCGTTGCACAGCCACCTCGGAAAAACCATCCCAAATAAAAATAAAACGATGTTTTTACGCTCATACTCTCCTTATACTATGTGTATGGCTGTATAATTAACACTCTGCTACTCCAGGCATCACATCAGGAGTTGCAGAAAGCCTTGTGAGCGGTGAGGTATTCCTGGAAGCCTGTTGTAACTGGCTTATAGCGGGGTTGTTAATATCGCCCCCCCCACCCGCGGCTCATCCCGCCGCCCTCCCTGTTTCATTAAGGGGACAAGCCAACACCTGGCGGGGGCCCAGGGAGCCGCCGTCACCTTGCTCTCCCAGCAAGGTGACGGCCTTCAGCGGGGTTGTTCTTGACAGGTGACAGGGTTTCAACAGCCCCCCCTGAACCCCCTCCCTCCTCCAGGCCGCTTTTGATATTTATATCGGTTTACAAGCCCGGGCTACATCTCCAGACCGGGGCTAACACGCAGACGGACGGGGACAGATGCAAATCTGCTCAGATTCGGCAGGGAGGCACGTGGAAGCCGCTCCATTAAGGTTTCAATTCAAGTGAGGAGTTCAGGGTTTGGTTCATGAACGCACCGGCGGCGAGAAGTGGAAACTAGTCCAAATGTAAGAATGGCATTTAAATGCATTATGTTTGCAAACTGGCGGGGCTGTGCACTAAAGGTACCTGTACTAATAATGCCCTGTATCTTTATTGTTAATATTATTCAAAATTAACCCTGAAAAAGAAAAAAATTGGAGCAAGTCAGTAAAATCTTGTAAAGAATCAACAATGGAAACATGAAAACCTTTTATATTTGGCACTGTTGGTTTCCTGTTAAGTTAATGGAATTTTACTGTGAAGTAAAATCCAAGTCATAAATTCTGTCATAAATGTATAATAAATAAACAAATGAATATAAAAAAAAAACATAAGAAAATGAACAGATAATTAGATCGACAAATAAATAAATACATGCATAAATATGTTGGTACAGACGGACATATTCATACATGACCGATCAAAATGAAATCAGAAAAAATAAATATGGTATAGCTTGTATTTTCACACAAGAATAGTTCACCTCCTTTTTGAAAATTCAAAAAAGGGATATTTTATCATTTGTAAACTGCACTCCTGTGCTATTTTTTAAAGATGCATTTAACTTTTTTTTAATTTTCTTTTTTAAAATAATGTTCAGTGTCCCACTTTCTGTTTCCTTTTGAGTCTGAAGTGCCCAGTGAGTGACTTTTAAAAACCTGTATTGATTTGTTAATCTGGCCACTGTGAGTGAGCGGTTAGAGGGAAGGGAAGGAAAGGAGGGAGCAGGAGTGCGTGACGTGCGTGACGTGCATGACGTGCACGCCGTGCACGCCGTGGCGTCCTGACCTCCACGTTTAATACTGTGGAGGATCAGTGAGGAATTATGGCTTCCCATTGTGGGTTATACCATCGGTGCAAATGTAGGGATGCGTGTGTGTATATCTGTATGTATACAAATACATGATAGAAATATTATTACACATTTAATAATAATAATAATAATAATAGTAATGATAATAAAAATATATAAAAATATATACAAATATATATATATTCTTATATACAAATATATTATAGAAAAATAGTACTTATTTAACAATAATTATAGTAATAATAATAATATATCATATATATTATATATGCATATATTTGTGTATTTGTACAAATTTATCATAAAAGATAATACATATTAAATAAAAACAATGATATTATTATTATTATTATTATTATTATTATTGTTATCCAGAAATGAAGAACAGAAAAAGTAGTTTGAATGTTAGTAACACCGCTACGCTGACATATGCAGACGCCTGTAGTTTCGTGAAACCGATTTCAGTGCTTTTAATGGATCGATATCTATTTATACAATCGCTAAATCAGTTTTGAGGCTTTCGCAAAGGGTTCCCAGCTCGTCACAGGTGTCCTCTTCCTGGTTTCTTCTTCTGTGCTCCTGGTGGAGGACCTCAAACTGCATAATATGACATTTGTAACCATTTTATGAAAACAAACTGTCAAAATGATTGATTTTTTAAGGAGATGATTAACAGTTTGATCTGCTGCATCGAAAAAAAAAAATCAAGCCCAATAAATGTATTCATCGACACATTTTGTTATGGTATATGGTCATAAATGATTATTAACAGTAATCAACTGTACTATTTCAAAAGTCTTTAGAGACTTCGGTTTATTTTCAAGGCTGTGGCCTCACCAATGATCCACAGTCACGATTCACAACCGAAATCCCCCCCCCAAAAAACTCTCCGACATCTCAATTGTAAAGGTGGCGGACGGAGATCTCATGACCGCCTTTCGTTCTGGTTTCACGTTCGCTTCGCTCTCCGTTGTTTTCATGCAAGCCCGTGTTATTTTTGATCTGGTTCCATCTCAGACCAGAGCCAGACGCCGACCGCTGTTGACACGGGGGGGGGGGGGGGGTCGGGGCGGCGGGGTGGGGTTCACTGTTCACGCTTTTACGTGAATCACAACCACACAATAGCCCGGCCTCATGCAACCTCTTTTTTTTTTATTAGGCTCAAAATGGGAATGCTGGGGGGGGGGGGGTGACTACCGCTTCCACAGAGGATGTGAACATGGGGCCGTGGGCACGTTGCTGGCCTTGAGTCTCACCGCACTGCAGTCTTCCAGGGCTTTTGGAGCAAAAAAGCCGGGGGTTGTTAGTTGGTAGCCTACCCCCGTGGTTTCCTGTTCGCATGGCTTTTAGACCTATCAGCCGCCGGGGACCAGAGTTTTCACGAGGAGCGGCCGAATCCCCCCCCCTGACGTCAAGCGACCCGTCACGCCGTCGACACGTCATGCCGACGGGAATCGATTTTTTTTCACGGGTTTTTTCTATTCGCCCCCCGTGTGATTCGGCGCCGCCGAGTTTCGCAAAGAGACGCAACCGCATTTTTCTTTCCCCGCCCGGGGGGAACGACGAGGCCGGAATCACGCCGCGCTCCACCCATGCAGGAGCTAACGCTAACACGGAAGCCGAGTGAGTCAGTAGCTGTTTTGATCCCCCCCGCTGGGGTCTTGATTTTTTTTTTTCCCTTTTAAATACATCAACAACTGCAAAAAAAAAACACACAAAAAGTACTCACTTCCTGTATGGCAGTGTACAGGAATCTTATAAATGTCAACCGAAGAAACCTGTGCCCGTCTTGCTTTTATGATTTCTGCGGCCTTCCTCACGAATGTCAGCACCGCATAAATCTGGCGGTGATTGTCATCACCCACAGGAGAGGAGGAAGTTTCCTCGGCCTGTATCCTCGCCGTGCTCGCACATTGGCATGACACCCCCCCAACCACACACACACACACACACACACACACAAATACTCTGGCCACCTCTATTGTTGCACAGAGGCATAATGGATCTCTTTGATGCGCTAAGTGATTTACGGATCAGCAGGACGCAAACAAGCGGTTGATTCAGGACTCTGGACAGGAAGTGCCCCCCCCCCCCCCCCCACACACACACACACACACACAATCCCCCTCCCACCCCGACTTCAAATGCCGGCTCTGAAAAACAGCCCATAGGGTCGGTTTATCTCCCGTCGTAATATTTTCCTCTCGCTGAGTTCAGGAGCAGAAACAGGAGCGGGATGAGATGGTACTGCAAGGGCTGCACTGGGGGGGCAGCGTATGTTAAAGGCCTCTCAGAACGCAAACACTGGAACATAGCGGAGGCGGGCATGTTTAACGTGTTTATTTATATCTATATTCATATTATTTCCTTTTTTTTGACATAATAATTGTTAGGCTGCTATGACAAAGGATTTTCCCCTATGGGGATTGATAAAGTTTATCTTATCTTATATTATTGAACGTGGAGGGCACATTGTGTGTACAGTGAGTGTCATAGATATAGATTTCAACTAAAAAGTTTTTATTTATTATCTGAGTAGTGATAGAGTTTCCTAAGCCATAGGATGATGAAGACCCTCACAGGGAACATTACCGAAAAGGGATCAGCTGGTGGTCCAAAACCCCATATATATATATGTATATATATATATAATAAAAATAATATAACAATATATAATTATATATATATGTAATAAAAATAATATAGCAATATATAATTATATATATATATGTATATATATATATACACACACACACACATATGTATATATATTAGTGTGTGTGTGTAATAACAATAACATAATCACATGTGTGTTTTGTGAAGTTTTGTGTGTTGCTCAAAGTATTTAAAATTTATATATTTTATAAATCACATATATGTATATGTATATACATATATATATATATATATATATATATATAAAACATAATCATATATGTTTTGAAGTTTTGGCTCAAACTACTTTAAATACATATATTTTATGTTGCACACACACACACACATATATATATATATGAAATAAATATAATATAATAATATATTTTTTTAATTTTAGTGTGTAGCTCAAAGTATTTTAAATATATATATATATACATATATTCTATCAAATATATATATATATATATATATATATATATATATATATATATATATATATGAAATCACAATATAATAATAATAATATATGTTTTGAATTTTGTGTGGTGCTCAAAGTACTTTAAATCTAATAAATATCATGAACTTCAAATTCAATGGAACAGACAGAACAAAAACACATTTGTGATCATGAACTGAAATGTAATAGTGATAATAACCCCTCCCTGGTGACAGTTGACATTAAATACTGTTTAAAAGAAATTCATCTCTAGTAAAAGGCTTCTTTTATTTCTCTATTTTTTATTTTAAAATAGAGGAAGAGCTGACATCCAAAATACTCCATATAGGGGTTTTTGTCATCTTATAATACAAGAAAAATATTAGAAGTCCGATAGAAGAAATCAGTGTGAAAGACAACACTTCTCACTACTTCTCAGTATTTCGCGCATCTGCGTGTTTGGACCTACCCATAAATCCTACTGTTAATCTGAGGGTCTTCTAAAAATGAGCTAATCTGGCTGGAGCGGCGCTGCTTGTCCAGGGGTTTGGGGTTGAGGGGCGTCCATGGCCTTTCAACCGGCATCCCGTTGTGTTACAGAGGGAAAAATAATCATTCATTAACCCCTCTGACCCATGGGGGGATGGGGGTCGCCCCCACACGCAGCTGGGTTAAGACAATTGACGATGCACATAATAATCTTAAATGGATTAAGTGGTGGAACACGTTTCGCACACACACACACACACACACACACACACACTCACACACGTACGCACACACCGCTTCTCTTTCATTTACTGAGAGAATCAGTTGAGGAAATGGAGACAAGCGCAGGACAACCCAAGGGATTACATGCTGCTTGTGTGTGTGTGTGTGTGTGTGTGTGTGTGTGTGTGTGTGTGTGTGTGTGTGTTTGCAGCAGGGGGAGGTCGCCCTGCAGGCTTTGGGACAGACAGGGACTCACTTGGAAAGGTGTTCTATAGCAGGGGGATGGGAGATGAGGGAGGCACGTCTGTGTATGTGTGTTTGTGTGCATGTGTGTATGTGTGCATGTGTGTTTGTGTGCATGTGTGTGTGTGTGTGTGTGTGCCCGAGGGTCTCAGACATGTCATCTCTCAATAAGCTCCCTGAGGTATTGAGTTTATTGTCACTGTGAAGAGCCTGACAGACAAGTTAATCAATCTGACAATTTGGTGTTGCACGTCTCCCTTGTTGCCCCCCACCTTCCCCAAACACACACACACACACACACACACACACACACACACACACACATGCTCACAGCGGGCGTTTGTGTTGCAGTGTTTAAGCTCCAGTTGTTTCACAGTAGGTGGGAATGATCTCCTCGTTATCTTTGCTTTTTCTCACAAATGGAGGGAAATCGACACCATGCAAGGAATCCTTCTCTTCTTTGAAGGAGGATTGAAAGATAGAAGCAGATTAAGGAAAAGGAGATGAAGAAGCAGCAGCCGGTTGATCTAGCTTACATTTATATTGCATGCGATCAAGGGAATAAAATGCTATTCAATGTGAAATGCTGCAAATTTTAAGCTGGTTGCACAAAAGACAGGTCAGAAAGACCTTAAGAAATAAATTCTTCTGTAATCAGAAATTCAAGAAATTGTGAAAACGAACAAGCTCGGCTTTCCGACCCTCTTCCAACCCCCATGAGTTCAAGAACCGCTTCAAGATCCCATTTTTATCCCTGGCGTGTGAAATAATTTATCTTATCTTTTCCATCAATCCATTAATCCTATTTTATTTCATCTGCTTGATTTTTTTCTTTTTTTTTGCATTCTTCCTTTCATTAATCCCCACGTATTTGTGTTCACATGTGAGAATTCATCCCCCCATTACTACTACTTTTCATAATACAAGAAAAGCCCCTTATACAATTAATATGTATTAAAAAAGATAATTATCAATGACACTTTTTTCTGATATGCTGATTTATAAAAGCTCCTTATGTGGATAAGCAACAAAGATTTATGCGCGTTTTATTTCAGTTGGATGTCTATGCGATCATACAGTTTGCAGATGACACACTTGTTTATTTGTATAAAAAAAAAATTGAATAAAAAAAAAGAGACAAACAAGGAAAAGAAGGAAAACATGTCTGATATGCCACACATTTTTTTTTCAGAAATGATTGATATTTCTGTGTATTTCTTTTTTTTTTTGCGATACCAATAGGAGGTTGGTAATAATAACAACAGGGGACGTCAGTGCAAATACACTCTTGGAAGTAAAAGACTGATGAACCCGTGTTGTTACCTGAGTTCTTTGGATCTGCAGTTCAATGTGTGTGTGTGTGTGTATGTGTGTGTGTGCCTGCGTGTTCCTTCCCCAGCTAAGTGTAGCATGATCTGTCTTTTTATTTTTGTCGGAGACAGCTTTGATTAATTTGATAATGATGACCTGTTGTGGCGTTTTGTGCTAAGGTAAGCACAGCTGTCTGCTCGGGTCGGGGGGAATCCGGGGGTTCGGGGGAGGGCGGCGTCGCAACATCAGAGGGTTAACTTAGTTAAACTGAGCCACGGCCGAAGGGCACGGCCCGGCACAAGGACGGGGATCAGCTGAAGAGTCCCTGAGTGAAAAGGACAGTAACCTTGACAACCTTGAGGGAGACTTGGGTCATCACTCGCTTCCGCACTCCACTGTACCTCCCTTCAGATTTGATCAATTTCTATATTTTTCAGCTGTGCGGCCGACCATTGCCGTGGATAAAAATGGATGCGAATGGAAAGCAAAATATATCATCTTATTGTAATAAGCAAATCTTCAAGGTTGTGCAGTAAACCCTTGTTTTTCGCAGGGGTTACGTTCCAAAAAGAACCCGTGATAGGCAAAATCCGTGAAGTAGGAACCTTTTTTTTTTGTACAATTATTATGCAATTAAATACTCTATTATACATTGTTGCTGTCGTCCTTATGTTTTTTTCTTCCTTCTTTATGGAAGGAACGGAAGATTTATTAATTCCGTAATGCCGACCTACAGCCGCATAGCTTTTACCTTCCCTAAGGATGTCCAGAAGTTTAACTTTATCTGCGATAGATAGCATCTTCCGCTGCCTTTTGGGCCCTGCCGCAGGTGCTTTTGTCGCTCCAGAGCATTTTGTCAGCATAATGGGCTTTAGAGAAACTCGAAATCACAAGAGAATTGGCACGTATGTCATGTAAATTTGGCAAGCTGTTTTACATACGTGTACATATTAAACTGCGACGTTATTGACGCACAGGTAGAGAAGAAGCGGAGTGACTTTTTTAGCCAATCAGAATGCAGAAAACGATGCACGATGCAAATCTTTGAAGTAGCGAAACCGTGAAAAGTAAACTGCGTTACGGCCAGGGATCACTGTATTGAAAGTTTGAAACACCAAAGCAACCATAACTCAAAAAGACCATATTTTTTCTTTTGTTTTTACTCATTTTCACTGTTCGCTCTTTTATCGGCTTATAAATTGATCTGCAGTCAATGTTTGGTGATAGTAGAGAAAAAAAAGTAACTAAAAGAAAATAAATGCAACTATTATTTAGGTTGAATCTGTGTCGGATTTATTTTCGTTTGATTGTTTGTTTGATTTTTCAACGAGCCACATTTAACCAGATCGAACTGTTAAGGATATTTGTTGACTGTTTGTGATTTTTTTTTTTTTAATTTCATTTGCATTATTTTTAATCTTTAGAGGTCCCACTTCTTACCACTTGATTTACTGATTTCATTTAATCAACTTAGTGACATCCAGAAATAGCTTAGCAAAGCTAATGAAGCCAAAATCAGCCTTCAGAAATAACAACTGAATGTTTAAAACCCAAAACGCACAATTTCCTGCAGATGGGCCGGTGGTGTGAACTCACATTTAATCCCAATCTCGAATCACCCAACTGAGTGAAGTGTGCATGCGTGTGTGTGTGTGTGTGTGTTTGTGTGAATCTCATCTCCTGCGTGACTTTACACAAAGAAAACATCTCCAGGCCCGCTCGTCTTTCCTGCGCTGGAGTGGAAAGCTGCTATTTCCTGTTGTGCTTTTTCGGCCCGCGCTCCGAGAACCCTCCCAGGCTCTTCCTCACTTTCGTCACCGAGGAGGGGACGCCAGCGAGGGCGGGCGGGCGGGGAGGGCGGCGGCGGGGGTCGGACACCCGATAGCTGCCGGCGATGGACAGTGAGTCATCATTTTCCAGCGGCAACTGGAACTTGAACCTTTAATCCCGAGGATCCCGGATCCCGGGGGCCTCGCAGATTCCTAATCATTTAGTTTAATCTTAGGAATTCGCGCCGTGTCATGAAGACACGGGCTCCACTTACTTAACGGACACAAAATAAGGCAACGGCTACGATGATACCCGCGGCGGGCGGGGGAGGGGGGATCCTCGCCGCCGTATCGAGCGCACATGATTGTAAATAATATTGTAATAAGACAGACCGATGATGCAACGTCGGCCTTCGGGGGATTTCAATGGGAGCCGTGTGACGCCGACCCCGCGCTTTTTCCGAAGTTTCCCCTCCCAAATCCCCCGGGTCGGCCGTAAAGCGCTGGATCTCGGGGATCTGACGATTAAAACGGCGCCTTTTATCGTCGCAATAACCTGCAGGGATCGGCGGTTCTCACCTCCCGGATCCGCGTTCCTCACCAGACCCTTTGAAGTGAAAGAGAAACTCCCCACACTCGTCCCCCCCAGACCTTTGCCAGGCCGTGCCCTCGGTGTGAAATCCAACCCTCAAACCCCCCCGACAGACTGAAACGGTGGTGGTGGTGGTGGTGGTGGTGGGGGGGGGACGTAAAGGAGACCTGGCCATCTCGAAGACAAATTGTAAATAAATCTTTAGCCTGCATTTGTGGGAAAAAAAAAAAATCGAAAACAGCGGCGGTGGAAATCCAATCTACTCGGAAACGCCGCGTGGACGTAATTCCACACGATGCGGCAGCTGTAAGGACGCCATAGATCGTTTTTCGAAATGCCTTTTTTTTTTTTCCGCTCCTCGATACTGGACCCCCACGGTTGCCGGGGTATTTCTCCGCCTCAAAACCCAAGGAAGCGGCAGGAGGCTTTTCCTTCGGACGCCGACTCTTCATCTCATGCGTTGCGGCGGTGGCGGCCTTCATCATCATGCTGGCGCAGACGTGCAGAAAGAACGCTTGCGGTTCCAGCATACATAATAATAAGAATAATCATCATCATCTTTTTATTGGATATAAGTTTATTATCAGTTTTAATTGTGTCCAGGACAAGATCGCTGAGAATATAATTTTTGACCATTTTTTTCACTTCATTCACTTCCATTTATTTGTTTTTTTTTCCAAATGTTTTAATTTGTTTTGCAGAGAAAAATCAATGATTTCTTTAAAAGTATATATTTATTCGCTCCTTTATTTGTAATACCGTACTAATATCAGCTGATGCACTTTTGGCTCTGGCCAGTGGGCGGCTCAATGCGTCCAATGAGCTCCCAGCTAGCCGGCTGGTGGTGGAGGAAGAAGACAAAAATGTTGACTGCGGCAGCCGGAGCCGAGGCTCTGAATGTTTTTCGGTCTTAAATATTACTCAAAAAAAAATCAGATTCAGTCTCTTCATAACCTCTTTAGAACCAGAGTGTTGTCCTCCAAGCCGTTGGATAATCGTTCAAGTGACCGTCGAAATGGCGGGCAAGAGTCGGTTTCTGGCCGGATCGAACAAAAGTTAGTAGCCGACGAGGCTAACGCAGCAACTAGCGTGGACTTTTTTGTTGTTGTCGTTGTCTTTTTTCTTTTTGGATTATTTTCTCCTCGTCCGTTGTTCGGATGGTTCGGCGAGTTCGTATTTTTTGGCGATGACGGTCGGATCCGACGGTCAAGCGACGAGGATGACCCGCTGTCCGATCCCCCTGATGGGGTAAATGGCGGAAAGCTCGTCGGGTCGCCGTTCCAAAACAAAAGAGCAGACCTGATTAATCATAAAAAAAGAGGGTTTCAGTTACGCGGGCGGATGGGATCGACCGCCTTCCGATTCGCCAGATGTTTCGTCATTTCTCATTCATCATCCCATTCGGCGTCTCCGCCTTCCTCGCCGCGTCTGGGACCCTCAAATGATGAGCCCCCCCGCTCCTCCTCCTCCTCCTCCTCCTTGTAATTGCCACTGTGAGAGCGAGTTTGGAGTCAAGACGGAGGGCCGTACCTAAATGGAAAGCAGCGGGGGGATGGGGTGGAAGAATTGTCTTTCGGAGGGAGATATACGCAGCTACAAGGCCGGGATCAGCCGACCAGGAACCTAAAACCCGGGATGACAGCGGGGACTGTTTATAATACCAAGATGGATCGCCCCGTCCCGCTGGGAGCGGCGTGCTTCGTCTTCTCCGGTTCGATGCAAATGAGCCGGAGTGCTGCGTTTACGGGAAATTTAAGAGACGACTCGAGGAGGGTACGGCCGGGGGAAACGCGGTCTCTCGGTTGTTATCCACCTCACCTCATTTTGGGGGAGTGCGGCAGCGTGGCAGGTAGAATCTCCCCGATCAATAGCACATATGGTCCGCATTACCATGGGAACGGCGTCCGGGGGGAACCTCCCCCTTCCGAGAGCGGCTCGCAACCGACGACAGATTCCGCACGTGGTAGCCACGGAAAAAAAGCGTTATTTTGCGCCATCGGTACACCGAGGGATTTATAAGAAGCACCAGATCAGGGCAGGGCGCGGCGGGAAGTTATCAGAAAAATATACTGCTCAAAAAAATAAAGGGAACACTTGAACAACACAATGTAACTCCAAGTCAATCACACTTGTGTGAAATCATAGTGTCCACTCAGGAAGCAACACAGATTCATTTTGACTTGTTTTAAGGACATTACATCAAAGTTGGATCAGCCTGGAGTTTGTTTTTACACTTTAATTTTGAGTGTGATTCCTAATCCAGACCTCCATGGGTTGATACAATTGATTTCCATTGATCATTTTTGTGTGATTTTGTTGTCAGCACATTCAACTGTGTAAAGAGCAAAGTATTCTACAAGCATATTTCATTCATTTAGATCTAGGATGGGTTTTTTACGTGTTCCCTTTATTTTTTTGAACAGTGTAGAATTCATCAAATGCGAAATCTTTGTTCAAGTAAAAAACTTTTATAGCGCTTGACGTTATTACTTCCATTTTATGTGGCTTTGTCGTAAATTTCAGCGGCGAGGGTCTTGTGTCTTATTGGTTAGGTGGTCACTTCTGACGTCCAACTACTGGTACTTTGGATCAACAGGGACTGAATTGCACTTTTTGTAAATCGCTTTGGAAAAAAGCGTCTGCCAAATGACTGTAATGTAATGCAATGTAATGTAATGTAATGTAATGAGCTATTTTGCATGCACTGCATGTACATGTACTTGGAGTATTTCTGATAAAAAAACGCAGGATCGTGTTTCTTTTGCGGCCAAATGCCGCACCACTCTGACCTATGTGAGGTATGTGAAAAGCCTTGGGGGTATAAATCGAAGTAATCAAAGTTTTACAGGGTAGTAAAAAGAAAACTAAACAGTTGAAAAAAAAAGTCAACGCCAAAGTCCGATTACTTCAAAACATCCCATTTGATGGCACCGCATGTCGAATACGTCGATAATCTTGCTGATAATACTTCACGATTGCGCTTTCAGGACAAGACGTTGTTTTCCCTGAAAAGGATCCGAGTATTTTTTTCTTTTTGTCCGCCATCTGTGAGAAATAGGGTCCTCTCGTCAGAGGATACGGGCCAGGGTTGAGTCAGCCGGGATTTAATCTGTCCAGTGCGCATCGTAGAACCCTGCCAAACTACTCGGCATTACAAAACGCAGCCGGCCCAGCAGGCGCGGGGGGGTCGGAGTACTGTGAGGTATAATTATATCCTAAAACTAACCCTTGTGCCTCAACATAATGGTAGATAAACAGATTCCAATTTGTGACACTTCTCAACTTCGAATCCGGGCTAATTCTGCTAACTCAATTAGCCGATCCCGGCTCACTCACTCCCTAAATAGGGATTTGTCGGGATGAACGGACTTGTTCCTGAAAATTAATTACCTATCGGATTTCTGTTTTTGTCATTAAAGTGCCCCGGGGCTGACGGCGATCGAGTTCCGTTAGAAATGTCAGTCAACCGCCGTAACGGCGCCGCGTGGCGAGGGTTTCGCATTGACTCCTGTCCTTCAAAAAATAAAGAACAACCTCAATATGCAGACAAGGTCTTTAGCCGCGTCGGAGAGACGCCATAATCTGATTTGAAGGCATATATGAATATCCGAGCGTAAACTCCCGGTCACTTAGACTCGCCTCGGAAAAAAAGAGGTGCGATGAAGTACAAGCGGTCAATTAATAAGGCTGGGTGACGCCGTTTCATGTCAGCACGCATCTCCATTATAACCTGCGCATATCCAATAACTGCTCCAACCTGCGGTGGTGCCTGCTCTTATTCAAGGCTATATCAGTCGTGATTCGGGTGACACACACACACACACACACACACACACAGACAGACAAAAACCTCTCTCTGGTTGCTCCCTCCTCATTCAAGGAGATAATACACTAGTCGTTACTTAAAACTTTACGGCAGTGGGAATTGAGTTCTGCCACCGATGCATTTTTTAACGTTTTTAACGGTGTGATTTTAGTTGGTTGATTTTTCTTCACAAGAAATTGTGGATCGGTGTCCCGTGATTTCATTCAGGGACAAAGATTTGCTTCTTTAAAGTTTACTCTTTATTTTAACCAAAACTCTCCTCGCTTGTTATAAAGATGTCTTATTTATTTTTTTAAAAATAGAGAAAAATATATATATTAGCGTAAATATATTCTAATAATTGCAATGAAGCGCAGCAATCGGGTTTGTCAATAGTTATTTGCATTAGTTATTTATTATTTGCATATCCGTATTTTACCACCTTCAGACAGATGCACAAAGCTGAGTAAATATTCATATTCTATCATTTTTTTTCTTTAGCATTTATTGTTGCAAATTATCCTGTTTGGTTAGGAGGACAAATGATCAGGTCTGTGCTGGTTTGGTATTGAAATTAATATGTTAATTCTATTAATTATTATTGGGCCTCTGATATTTTAAAATGTAAGCACTTGTAAGGGCATTTCAACACTTTCTAACACCTCTATAATAGAATCCCACCTCCCAACATATTATCTGTGTTTGTCTTTCCTTATTTTCAAGAGATCAGGTCAATCGTAGGAAAGAAAAGACCAGAAATGACTGCGGCTCGTGGAATTCATCAGTTTGCCTCCTGTCGCAGCAACAGCTGCGTCCTGATGCCGCCGAATGCGACAATGTATCATATCAGTTCAGGCGTGAGCGGTGAGGGGTTTGGAATATTTGTGGAAATTAGCCGCGGACGATAAGGATTACCGAGATTTATCAACACCCAAAGAGGGTTTAATAAGTCATCAATACGATCCGGATTATTTGCTTTTGTTTTTCTTTGTTGTTGTTGTCTACCGAGTCCGCCGACTCCAGTCTTCGCTCGTCATTTTTCCCCAAAAAGGTTTCACCCCGGACCGTTTAATCGTTCCCGGCAGATGGAGAACATCTGCGGGATCGCAAACGCACGCTTGAGGAAACTCAACGCTGGAGAACGTTTCACCCCTTTGTCTTGTCGCGAAGACGCGATGCGATCTGATTGCAGAGGGACGTACAGTGAGCTTTCATCGACGCCGCCTGCTCGGGTCAGGGTGGCGGCTGAAAAGTGGTCTATGTTTGACCCCCTGGAACCGGATCAAGTTCAGTAATATACTTTCTGACTTCAATCCCTCACAGTGCGGTTGACGGGTGTTTTTACGTCACGCGCTGGTCCATCATCATCCGGGCCCCCACTAATCCAACGATTTGTTATTACTGTGACAAAAATCCTGCCGAGACCCCCTGTGAGGGAAACTTTTCAGAAGGATATCGGTCTGTTTGTCCTAAAATGCGTGTTTCGGATAACCAAGCTTGCCCCAAAAAGAAGAAACTTCTTTCAAACATTCCCTAAAAAGTAGAAACTTTTTGCAAACTCACCACAAAAAGTAGAGACTTTTTGCAAACTTGCCCCCCAAAATAGAATTTCCTTTCAAACTTGCCCGAAAAAGTAGAATTTTCTCTCAAACTTGCTACAAAAAGTAAAACCTTTTTGCAAACTTGGCCCAAAAAGTTGAAACTTTTGCAAACTTGCCATACAAAGTAAAAACTTTTTGCAAACTTGACCCAAAAAGTAGAAACTTCTTTCAAATTTGCCCCAAAAAGTCGAAACTTTTTTGCAAGCTTGCCCTAAAAAATAGAAACGTTTTGCAAACTTTCCCCAAAAGTAAATACTTTTTGCAAACTTACCCCAAAAAGTAGAAACTTTTTGCAAACTTGGCCTAAAAAATAGAATTTTCCTTCAAACTTGCCCGAAAAAGTAGAACCTTTGTGCTAACTTGTCCCAAAAAATAGAAACTTCTTTCAAACTTGCCCCCCAAAATAGAATTTTCTGCCAAACTTGCCCCAAAAAGTAGAACCCTCTTTCATACTTGCCCCAAAAAGTGAAAACTTTTTGGAAGCTTGCCCTAAAAAGTAGAAATGTTTTGCAAACATTCCCCAAAAAGTAGACACTTTTTGCAAACTTTCCCCAAAAAGTAGAAACTTTTTGCAAACTTGCCCCAAAAAGTAGAACCTTCTTTCAAACTTGCCCCAAAAAGTAGAAACGTTTTGCAAGCTTACCCTTAAAAGTAGAAACTTTTTGCAAACCTGCCCCAAAAAATAGAAACTTTTTGCAGGTGCTAGAACTTTTTCAGGCATTATTTAATTTCCTGGTGCATTTGGACAGCATAGGAACTTCACCTTAACTCCACCTCAGCTCCTACTCCGAGGCAGGAATAGGTTAAAAGATCGTCTTGTGGATTGCAGAGCTAGCTGGTTAGCGCGCCACCATTCAGAGGGGTTTTCGGGGCTCCTGGCGGAACCTGAACATTTCCCCCCCAAATAACAGAAGGGTTTTCACACAGCAAAGCAGCGCAAGGAGAAAATACAAAGTCTCATTTCCGCCAAGCAGAACATGAATGCATGGTGGTTTGTTTTTGAGTGTTGTGCTTAAGATACACGTCGTAGATGCTAACGTCACACCGGCCCCTTAGACAATAACCGTACTCTTGGTCATTGATTATATTTGACCTAACTCTATTGCCCATTGTCGCCCCGGATGCTGTTGTTGTTGTTGCTGTTGCCTATTTATCTACTGTCTATTTATTCATGGATATTTTTTGTCTTGCTAACTCCTGTCTTTATTTATTATTTTATTTTTTTATTTTTATATATTTATTATTTATATTTATACTAATTTTTATTCATATTTATTTCCTTTATTTTGACATTTTAACTGCTACGTTGCTGAATTTCCCCTATAAAGTTTATCTTATCTTATCTTATCTTATCTTATCTTATCTTATCTTATCTTATCTTATTTTATCTTATCTTATCTTACCCTGTCTTACCCTGTCTTACCCTATCTTACCGTATCTTATCTTATCTAACTCAGTTACTCAAAGTCATGGAAAATAAATACGTGAATAAAGTAATCAAGTGACACCCCAGTTGTGTGCCAGCAGGTCCAGATCAACCCGAATTAATTTTTTTCATTCAGTCTTTTTGAAATAAATCCAAAAAAAAAAAAAAAATCTCATCTCTACACAACTGGACTTTCCTGTGAACAACCCGTCTGTCGTCTCCGCTCAATTCGTCCAGTTGCTCGAGAAAGCTGCTCATTTGTGGCTGAGGATCGACGTTCGGGGAAGGGGGGCAATAATGATTCCCTGTCCCAGAGCCAAGAAACCAAAGATTGGTTCATTTGGAAACGGTCCTTGACTCTGTGTTAGCCCCCCTCTGGGGAAAGATATAGCCCATTTCAAATGTGCCCTTTATCCCCTCCTGCCCGAAATTCTTAACGGCGGCGCTGATTGAAGACCCTCAGCCGGAGACAACGGGCAGAAAACGCCCCCCTTTCCTTCCCGGCGTTCGTCTAAATCGAGGTCTTTAAAAGTGACGAGGAGGACTTTGCCAAACGGTCCCCCCTCGCCCGCGGCTCGGAGAACACAGGTATGGTATGGCAGGCGCGCGCCGGAAACACAAGCTGCGGCCGTAAACGTGGCATGAAGGCCGGGGAATGTTAGCGGGGCCGCGCCGGGATTGATTTCTCGATCCGTAGATCTTGCCCGACTCCGGCTCATGAAATGAAATCGGGGATAAAATGAATCGAACACAGATTATACCGGATAAATCCAGCAAACGTTGCCGTCCTTCTCATTCCTTTCTACCCTTAACATTCAGTGTCCTCGGATACCTCACTCTGGCACCGGCGTTGCGCCCGATTTTTCCGTTCTCCGGGTAGAAAACGGGGAAGGGATTGTTTTTCCTCTGCATCGGATATCAGCTGATTATCAAAGAAGCGAAATCCCGCAGCCTTGAAAAAACACGGCAGCCCCGGTCCCGGCGGTTTGTTTGTTTACACGCCGCCCCGAGATAATTAGCCCCGAAGTAATGACCGCTCTCTGATGACAGCCCCTGAAACCCGAACCCTGCTGTGACATGCTCCCCCTGTCACTCTCCCCGACCCAACAACTGCGGCGGGGTTATTTTTTGCCCCCTGGATGCCTGCAGGGGGGCTTGCCTGGCGCCAGCCCCCGAACCTGCTGCGCTCGCAGGGGGGCTGACAGGGTGGGTTGGGGGGGGGGGGGGGGGACGGCGCTGCCATTTTGCCCCCTTCACTTCCCCCCGTACCCTGCTGATATCAAACGGCGTTCTGGAACCCGACACTGAAAACACTGCTGGCAAACATGCCAGCTTTGTGCTGATTCCACAGAGGGAGGAAAAAAAAATGGCATCGCCGTGGTGATAGGATTCGTTTTTTTCTTTAATTGATAGAGCAAGGGTGGGCGGCAAGCCAGATTTCTTATTTAATTTTTATGCGTGGGTAAACTAGGTATCATGTACATTGAACAAAATGAAAATTGCAATTTAAATATTTACATCTTTTTGGTATTTTATTTCAACTTGAAAATGAAAATTGACATTTAAACATTCACATTTTTTGGTATTTTCATTCAACTTTAAAATGAAAATTGCAATTTAGATATTTTCTTTGGGGGGTATTTTACTTCAACTTTAAAATACGAAATGCCTTTTATATATTTACATTTTTTGGTATTTTATTTCAACTTTAGAATGAAAATTGCAATTTAAATATCTACATTTTTGGAGGTATTTTTTTTTCAACTTTAAAATGAAAATTGCAATTTAAACATTTAATTGTTGGGTAGTTCATTTCAACTTTAAAATTAAAACTGTAATTTAAATATTTAATTTTTGGGGATATTTCATTTCAACTTTGAAATCATTAACGATGAAGGAAATGTACCGACATTATTTTGCATGTTATCATCCATACAAAATTAAACAAAAGGAAAAAAATAAGGTTTTTCTAAATGCAATACAGATTGAAAATACTTATTAAAAGTATTCACAGGAAATTTCAGAGGAAAAAGGCAGGCTGGATAAAAAAGCAAAATGGGCTGAAAATGCCCAGGTCTGTGTTGTTAGCCATAGCTGCTAGCCAGGCATAGCTTTACATCCCATGCACAACAATTTTTTGGTCACGCATGCATTATTTCTCTCATTAAAAAATAGAAGTTGACGCAATGAAAAATTATTCATCTTGCTGCCGCTTTTGTTCATCTAATCCTAGATAAAATAATCTTATTTGGAATTAGGCTCACGGTGCTACTTGAAATATCTCTATCATACACCGCAGACTGGATGACGCCCCCTGAGACGGGGATCGAAGGGGCTGCATTAGTCCCGGCACGCTCGCCATGAAACAATGACTTTCCCTCGACGCGCTATCAAATCCCTGCTTCCCGCCGAGTGCAAAGGCCTCAGGATTCGTCCCGGGACTTGCGGAGGGGGAGGAACGTGACCGGCTCCCGGTCGGCAGGAGATCCTCGCAGCCTCGCTCCGTCCCTCGGATCGCACTCCCGGCAATATATGAAACCGAGACGGGGACCCGGCTAAATTTGGGCGTCCGTTTCACGGGGTCGGGTGTGGGGGTACAGACATCTCGAACTACGAGGAATGGCATCACCGCAGAAGTGCGCCATTCTTTTGAAGATGACCCCCCTCCTCTTTCCCCTCGCCGTTGTCTTTCGGTTTCCCCGAAAATATGCGCCTTCAAAGAAAGACGTCATCGTGTTTCCGCCATTGAAACAGGAACCGGCAACTTACTACAGGTGTATTTCTAGATTGTTTACAGACGATCCCTCATAACTTCTGGAGTTGAATTGTATTCCCGAGTGTGGGTAATAGATTTAGCCAGGACAGGGGGCAGGGGATTTCCTTGTCGCACTTCTTTCCGCTTTCCGAGTTTTAAAGAGCGTCTTCCCGGGGTCTTGAAGGCTCCCGTCTGAAAAGGCCCCCAAAGGGCCGCGGGCCACCTGTGACTTCCAAATGGTATTCATTCCCCGTCGGTCTGGTGTGTGAAACATCTCTGTTGACACCCTGCAATGTGGCGTTGATGACTTAATCTAGCAGCTGAGTGTTTTCTGTAAGCGACCCCCTCCCCTTCACCCCATCCCGAAAACCGCCGTTGTACATTTTTCAGAACAAAAACACCCTCATCTCCGCCGGAGAGGCGGTTGTAAATCAAAAAGACGGCAAAGACGTGGTTGCTTTTTGTGCGTCAGACTCGGCGTTCGCACGAATCCACCTCGTAATCCATAACTCGGGTTTTAATTTGGGATTATCTGAGGAGGATTAATTTAAGATTTGGAACCTGCGGGTCCCGGCAGAGGTGACACGACGGGCGGCATCGCTGGCTCTAACCGCCTCGGATCAGGTCCAGGGCCGCCTGAGATCAGAAGAACGAAAATAGGCCCGGAGCGGGGCGGGGGTTCGGCCCCCTGGCGTGAAATGTGTTGGCCGCTCTGCAGATATTGTTTACTTCTAAGAACCTTCTCGCGAGCTGCTCATCAGAAACCCCCCACAAGGACCCAAGAAAGGTTTTTTTCTGAACGGCAAAAGGTTCAAGATACTGTTAAAAGAACTTGAAGTTTGCCTGCATAAAGTAAAACCATTCATATAGTCACTGCTGCACAATACCTGCAAAACATTAAGTACTTTACTTTTTCCCACTGGGATTTTTTTGAACATGGAATGCCACCTGTCTGTGTGGGATTTGCATTTTTCCGCATGCGTTTCCTCCGTGTTTCCTCCCACAGTCCAAAAAACATGCAGAACGTTGATTGGAAAAATTGCCCAGCGGTATAAATGAGAGAGTGAATATTTTGTCTCTATATGTAGCTATACAATCAACCGGTCAAGGATGAACCTGCAGCATCACAAAGACCCCGAGTGCAAGATAAATGGTATATATAGGGTGAATGCATGAAGTTCTTCCACCAGTTTTTGACATCCTGCATGGAAACGTCCATCTGTCCATTCATTCACTTTCTATACTACCGTATTTTCCACACTATAAGGCGCACCGGATTATAAGGCGCACCTTCAATGAATGGCCTATTTAAAAAAAAAAATCATACATAAGGTGCATCGCACTATAAGGTGCATAGAATAAAAGCGACAGTAGTGGCTGGGGTTGCGTTATACATCCACTAAATGGAGCTGCGCTAAAGGGAATGTCAACAAAACAGTCAGATAAGTCAGTCAAACTTTATTAATAGAATACAAACTAACAGTCTGACAACTCTGTTCACTCCCAAAACAAGTAACTGCATTCACAATATGGTACCGTATGTAGCGGTAGCTCTTACCGGTACTCACACTGCCTTCGTTGAAAACAATGTATTTCCAATTCCATTTGTCACAGTTCAAAGCGTTTCATAAAACGCACCAAGCACCAAGGAGGACCACCTCTAAATTCATTGATGTTCATGTCGCTAGCTAGCGCTGTTGCCTTCATTTGAATAGCGACCGTCGAGACGCTTCTACTTGCTGCTCTCTGTTCAACAACCCACCGTTCAAGTTTGTCCTTTAACCGTAGCCATCTCGCTGTGTTTCCCCGGAAACTCTGTTTTTACTTGGCACAGGTCGTCTTGTCGCTTCCTCCACTTCCGCACCAATGATTCGTTCATGTCGAATTCTCTCTCCGCTGCTCTATTCCTGTGTTCTACTGCGTGACCGATAGCCTTGAATTCAAACTCTGCATTGTAAGCGTGTCTCTAGAAAGGTGCCATTTTGGGGTCTTTATACACACAAGTGGTGTGGGACTGGAATTCCCCTTTATCGTTTTTACCGCTGCTACTTCGGCACACATGGGGCCTGGAGTTTATCCTATGTCTTTAGGCGAGAGGCAGGAATCACCCCGGACTATTCGCCAGTCGATCACAGGGCCGCATATACGGACATACAACTATTCACGCTGTCATTCATATGTCTGGCCAGTTAAGAGTCCAATGAAGCCACCGCATGGTTTTGTACTGCTGGAGGAAACAGGAGAACCAGGAAGAAAATGCCTCCTGTCAGAAGTGAACCGGGCATCTTCTTGCTACAAGCAGAATCCCAAACGAGGGTATGAATGATGGAAACAAATTAATAAAATAAAATAATATAATAATACAACAATGATGGTCACACAGGATTGTTTTTTCCAATTTTATTTGCAAAGTAAGCTCCCATCTAATCAGGTATTTCGTCCTGGCACGGATGGAGTCTCGACTGTTTTCGCTGCTCTTTGCTGCCGCCATCAGGGCACAAGTAGATCTGAAAGTAAAGAAAGTAACCGTGCAAGTGAGGGATTACGTTTAAAGCGCAACAATCTTGATGCCAAACGTCCTCGTCCAACGCCGGGCTGAGACTAAAGACTTAAGACTAAAGATTCTAAAAAAGACACACCTAAAACTATCAACTCACACCAGCTCACATCTTAAGACTACCGTAGTTTTAGAGTCTGAAGACCGCGAGTCTAATCTAAAAACTTTGCAAACATTGTTACGTCCACTAGGAATGTTCGCTAGAAGCAATGTCTGTTGTGTTCTCCCTGTTCCTCTCTCTCTCCATTCTCTGATTCCAGGTGGGCATGCGACGTTGTGTGGCGGTGAGGCAGACAGGTGGAAGCAATTGACAATCAGCAAACAAGTCGCAGCTGATTGGCCACACCCTTCTTGTGCAGCTTAAAAGCCGCACTGTCTAATCGCCGGAACGTTACATTCCACACCTATGACCACCGGGTCACACAAGCAACCACCTGGACTGGTCACCTACTAGATTTGTTAGTTCCTCCTCGCCAGCTCAGCTTCTGTCCGTCAGAACCCCTGGATCATTCCACCGGTCTGCTACGCCGTCATCCAACTCCGCCGCCACACACCGTGCTCTGCCTGCCTGGAACCCCCTGCCTGACTCACTGCCTTTCCACCAGTTGAGTACCGTAGGTCCGTTTAGATTAGGACTCCCTGCGTTACTAGATTTGCTAGTTCGTTCGTTTGCCTGTTTGTTCGTAGCCCGTTCGATAATTGATAACGTTTGTTTGTATCGCCTCTTGGGTCTGTTCACTAGCATTAAAGCTAGTTGCCTTCGGTTTGTTAGCCTGTTCACTAGATTTTCTTGTCGCCGTTAGTTGACCTGTTCACTAGTGTTGCTAGTTGTCCTTTGTCCCTTATTCAGTTCTTGTTTGGCTCCATTTCTGTTTGTATTTTGCCAATCATTAAATATTTATTACTAATTTCTGAGTCCTGCTCGTGTCTTGTTGCTCCGCACCTGAGTCTTTGAACCACCCGTAACAAACATCTTGAAAAGACTTGTAGAAAACAATTTTTTTTTTTCCCACCTTGTGATGTTTCAAAAGGTGTTTGCAGACTGTGCTATTTCAGTCCAATAATCAGAATTAGAGATGCTTTATTGATCCCCAAGGGACAATTAGAAGGCATAAGGAGTAGCATAGCAACCAAGAGCAGAACATCTATAAATATCAAAAATAGTCCATGTAAATTTTTATAAAAATAAAGGGAAGTAACTCTTACATCAAAAAGATGCCTTGAATAAAATACTTTATTATTATCATTACTTTGCCTTCTCTCGGTTGTGATATGTTGGAGAGTAAACATTGTAAAAGCTTGGCTGTTGCACCATCTGCTCTACTTTCTGGATGTGCCGTCCTGACTGGGACGTCCAAATGTGTTCCAGCTCATTCGTACTGCAATCAAATATCGTCTCTGCTGCTAATACCGCTTGGGCGATTGTTTGTCCACCAGCTTTCCTTTGTCTGGTTTTGTTAATTCAATCTTCATCGTGACGTAATGCTAAAACTTGCAACAACATTAAACATGTTTATATTGTCGTAAGCCCTAAAGACTGAGCTACAACTCTGCTAAGATTTCCTCACGACTGCCAGTTTTAAGTCTGACTGGAAAATTGTAAGGCAGGGGTGTCAAACTCAAATACACAGTGGGCCAAGATTCAAAACTGGGACAAACAATGATATTTGTTGAAAAAAAATCTTCCTCCGGATATAACAATGAACCCAAACAAGTTTTGCTTAACAACTAAATCTGGAACATAACCTTGGAGCTTAACCTTCTGCAGCTTCTGCTTTACGTCCAGGTCCTTGTAATTCTCATAATGCTTTGTTTCAGTCTTCTGTTATATTCTTTCGTAACAGCCACCCTAGCTCCAAAGAAGAGAATAAGAATAAAAACTTTATCTCGAAGGACACTGTTGTACCAGAGTTACAAGAAAAACATAAATAATAGTAGAAAATTTAATAAACGGTGAAAAAAAAAGGCGGGGGGGATAAGGAATACAAATAAACTAAAGTGTCTAAGTAACAAGTCAAGGCTATAAAGTGTCTTAAGTAGCAGGTGAAAGATAAGGAGTGCGGCAATAAATAGAATAAAAAAAATAGAACATTTAGGAAAAAGAGACAGTAAGGTGTGCAGAAACTCTGGCAGGCAGCTGCCTGAGAAAGTGCCAGGAGTAAATGATAACTGAAAAAAGGAGCACTTGCAGGCTCGACACTGCGCCGACATACTAGCAAAGCATTGTGGGATTTGTAGTATTAGCGGTACATGGGGCGGACCAGCTTCAATGCACATTCGATATGATCTCGCGGGCTAATTATAATTACACTGAGTTTAAAGGTGTAAGCCTGCCATTAATGCATTGGTGTCCAAGGCGGTAAACTATTAACTTCTGCTTTTGCATAAAAAGGAAAAATTCCACGGGAAGTGAATCATGGAGATGGTCCAGGAGGCCCTGTAAATCTGTGCTTTCCCACAGAACCCTGTGCAGCTCCTCCCCTGCAGGGGTGCTACTCGAAGGGGAGATAATGAACGCTGCCGTTTTTCTTTTTTTTTTTTTTTTCAGACTGACATCTCCCTCCAACATCTCGGAATTTATCTCTCGGAGGAAAATCTTCGCAGGTTAGAGACAGAATCTCCTCGCCTCTCAGAGGACCGCTTTACTCAATGTCTACCTCGGATATTGACACGGTCACTTCCTGTTTCTTCTTCCACTCTCTTTATTACCTGTGTGTTTTGTGATTATACCTCCTTGGCAGCTTCTTCTCCCCGAGGGTGCGACTGAGCTTATTTTGGTGAGGGTTTTATTTTCGGCTTAGTCTTTGCCCCTTGTCAATTTTATCACTTTGCTTGTGTTTCTGTCTGCAAGTCCAAACCTCGGATGTCCTCACACGAGGACGGGGATTTAATTCAAGCTCCAGTGATCCGTCGCTGTTTGATTTATTTTTATTGTTGATAAATGCTAGCACTGGTCTGCATTGACCCCCTCACCCACCCCCAGCTGGTCCTGAAAAGCATCACGTGCGATTTGATGGGTTTTGAGCTGTCATACGATTATGGTCAACTGTCAAACAAGTATTTCCCTCATTAGCTTGTTGCACTTCCTAAATGCTAATTTGTGGATCTATCGCGGTTTCTTATGCTTCTTACTAGCAACATCTGCACAAGATGGGGTTTCCCTCTGGTATTGTTTGCACCGAAAGAGTCCTCGAAGTCAAACTTTCGAGCCAGGAAGCTGCCCTGGGACGGGATTTAGCTTAGCAGCCGCTGCTAACGCCATCTCTGGACCGAGATGAGCGGAGTCTTTGTTAGCAAGTAGCTCAGCTCGTTTCCAGCTCGTCTCCAAATAAGGGGATCCGTGTTTTGACCATTCAGAGATGTGAAGTCCTCTCTGCCCCATACTTGGTCACGATGTGTCCCCGGAGCTCACCTCGCCCGGCCCCGTGCTCGCATTCTCTCTCCGGAATACTGTGTGACGCCGGCGATCCAGCCGGCGGCTAAAACGGGCTCTTTTAGTGGACGGACCTCGCAGCGGACAATTACCCCAGGGGATTGCATTACCGGCCATCGCGCTCCGGCCAAATGGCATTCTGGGCCTGAACTCACGGGCCCAGGTTGAAAAGAAATCTTTCCGGCCGAGAGTTTATTGGTCCCGCATCACGTTATCTCCATCTCAGATGAAGTCTCTGTTCTGATAGGTTGTCTTCTAAGCGAAGCGGGGCGAAGAGTTTATCGGCATTCCTCTTTGTGGCCGTGATTAGATTTCTGGGCTCGGCGAGGGATTTCAGTTACCGAAGCCATTCTAACATTTTGTTCTCAGTCGGGTTTGAGTCCAAGTTTTTCCTTTTTTCGGTCGCGCATATTGAAACGTTTACCAATCGTCCCGTGTACTTCCAGCGCTCCGATAATGGACGGGCGCCAAAATGTTCAGCCATTTTTTTTTTTTTTTTCCCCTGTCGTGGCCCAGTTGTTCTTGTCTTTAACAGGCAGACATGCGGGCCACAACTCGAAACCATTTGTTATCTGTTGCCTCGGCACGAGTTATTTAGCCTGTCAGCAGAATGATAACACCCCCCCCACACACACACACCCCCTGCCGCGGGTGTCGCCGCGACAACTAGCCCAGTACGTTAGCCAATAAGATCTGGACCCGATTGGATTGGCCATTTATTTTGAAGAGGCGAGGGGTGGGGGGGGGGCAAAAAAAAAAAAAAAAAGGAAAAAAGAAAAGGAGTGACGGGAGGAACTCTTGGCCGGCGTTTCTCGCTGACACGCCGTCGGCCCCGCGAATGCTCCGGGTGTCGTGCACGGGGAGGACGCCGTGCCCGCCGTGGCCATTAATCACTGTTAACTTGACATTACAGGGAGCGGTTTTATTGGGGGTTAGCGATGGACGCGGAGTCGGGGAGAGGTCAAGGCCGGGCTTTCGGCTTTTCCGAATTTCCTGCTGCGCTTTCCGACCTCTCCCGACATCCCTGGCTCTCAAAGCGGCGCGCTGACTTGAAAATAAAAATTATAAAAATAAACATTTGCCCTCCAGGAGGTTGTCCGATCGCTTCCCTCCCCGCTTATTTAAATGTCGATGAGTTTTACTCACACCAGGCCGTGAAATACCAGAATAAAAACAACTTCCCCCTCCGCCGTTGAGCTGTAATTGCGGGTTCTATTTTAGCGGTTGCCAGTTGCTTGAAATCTCCCCTTTTTTAATTGACCTCCCTTGACGGGGTGATTCCTTTTTTTTTTTTTTTTTTTTTTTTTTTTCTAAAACCAAAGTCCATTTTATGAGCCTCGGGGAGTAAGTTGTACGTTCCGCTTCATGCTGGCTGAGTGTGGAAATTGCCACCTCTGATTGATTAGTTTCCTGTCACCAAGAGGTTATGAATGACCCCCCCTCCCCCTCACACACACACACACACACTCACTCACACACACACACACACACACACACATACGTAAGGGTGACTTAGGTCTCCGGACTTGATTACCAGATGATTCTGTGTAACAAACCATCCCCTTTATTGATTTTTCTTCACCCCTGTGCTTCCAATAGCTGTCTCCACTGCATATCATGGCCTGTGCTCAAGTTTATATTTTTGGTGGCGAGAGCTCGCTAACACTCGATTTTGGGTGATTTTTCCAGAATTAACAATCTTTCTCGAAGTTTTAAGAAGGGAATTGAAAACATGTGAGTCACTTGAAAAAGCATTTGATACACGAATCAGCTTTATTTGAAAGACAAACATATCCAAGACTTGGTAACAACTTTAAGTAAGAGCGGAGTCCACCTCGAGAGTGTGAGTTTCCACCGAAAAATGAAAAATAGAGAATTGTGTCTGATGGCTGACCCCCGCTGACAGAATGACGTTGGTATTTGAGGTCTGTTGCCGGGGCGTCGGGGTCGATGGAGCCCCAACAACACAACACCTTCCCCCGGTCTAAAAGCAGCCATTCAGATTGGTGCTCAATTGGTTAGCGCTCAGATAGACGCCGCTGTCTGAACAGGGATTAATATTACATTCACAACTGGAGCCTCCGGTGGGCCGCTCTTAGGAGGTCGTGCCTCACGTGCGCGCGTGCACGCTCCCGTGCTTTTATTGTTTGTTAGGATGCGGGTGTTTGTTTGCAAAGATCGGCGCCATCGATCGACCACCTGCCGGCGAGAGGAACCCCGAGATAGAGGGAGATGAAAGAGGAGACGAGGGAGGACGGGGAGGTGAGGAGGAAGACTAAATAAGAATAAGAACAAGAATAAGAATTAGAATAAGAACAACTTTATTTATCCCGAAGGAAATTGTTGTGCCAGAGTTTCAAGTAAAACATAATAATAGATAATAGGAGGAAGGAGGGAGAATAAGAAATACAAATAAAATATAAAGTGTTCTAAGGTCTTAAAAAGTACAAAGATTTGAATATTCCCTTCGGCTGAAGGAAGAGGAATTAAAAAGTCTGATAGCCTCAGGTAGGAAAGAGCGTTCAGTGGAGCTCCTTGGTGGTATCAATCTATGGATTTTGGAAATAAGCAGGAGAGACTTTCTCTTTTAGAGACAATCTTTTAGTCCAGCAGAGAACAAAACATGCTGTTAATGACAGCTCAGAGCAAGAAAGAGATGATTTATTTTTACCAAAACACATTTTATGTCTTCTCAGGAACAAATACAAATCTCATGTTTCAAACTCTTTATCCTGTTTTAAATTTAAGGTTCACTGTTGGAGCTTGGAGCGCAAGGTTGGTTCGTCTCAAAGTGAGAAATTAAATTAAATTAATCACTTTTTGTTCCATTTGAAATTAATGTATGATATTGTCGTAATTCACATATATAAAAGGCTATATTTATTTAAAACATTTTATAAGATTTTAATAAGTCAGCATCTCACATAATTACGTGCAAATCAGAGTTTGTTTGCAAAATGACACGGAATGCATGTAACGCGGAAAATTTTGATCCATCCTATTTATATTGGGTTAAAGTCTTTACCTCAGATTCGGAACCCTGGATCTGTGCTTAACCATTTACGACAACATGTATCCCACCGCTTCGAGGGCCATTAAAATAAAAATAAATGTGGCAAAAGGCAGCTTAGAATCATTGGTACAGAGGGGATAGTTCAGATGTCTGTTTCCTTTATGAGGGGGGATTAAGGTCGACGTCGGCGTTTTGTTCTGGCTTGAGAACAATATTTCTGTTTTGCACCTGTGCACCTGAAAAAAGAAAAAAAAAAACCTCCCCGCTTGTCTTCACAAATAGACACAGAGGAATGGTTTGTGCTGCCAGCGGCCGCGCCATCGAATACGTGTCCGTTTCCAAGCGTCCCGAACGACGGCGCGCATCGCAGGCACGCGCGCGGCTTAGCGGGGAACTTCGAGCCATTTTTCGCCCGGGCCGCCAGAACGCGTCGCGACGTCAATCACATCGATTCTTAACCGTTAAACTCGAATCCGGGGATCGGGATTCGACGTTTTGTTGTGGTTTTTTGGCCGATGGCGGTTTTCCCTTCCCCTTCCCGCCTCCTGGACGACAACATCGTGTTCCCAAAGCCGGACAAAAGAGCGGCTAATTTTGTAACGCGTAGCCCCGGATCGGACCCCCCCCCCCTCCCGCCGTCCCCTTCAGCGCCATCTGGCCATAACATTGCTCACCACGGGCCTTGGCCGTGTTCCACGGTTCCGCTTCCACGGCACCGGTAAAGCTCGCCGTCTATTTATACATCCAGAGCAAATGTTCACAACGGGGTTCTTGTGGCGGCGCATTAACAAGCGGCGATATTTGAACAAAGGAACTGATGGATATGAAGTGTTAAATTTCGAGGGAGGGCGGGGGCTGGAAAAGGGGGTGACAGGCAGATTAGGGGGATGTTTGACATGACTGTTGGGATCGCGAGGTGTCCACTTCCTCGCCACGGGACAGCATGGCTTTAAAAGGTGCTGTTCTTAGTGTTCTTCATTTGCCTCAGAATGTTGGCACGACCGCGGCGGTCCGGGTGAACCCCCCCCCCTTTACAGGCACACACACACACACACCGGACTTCACCCCCCCCTGCTGGAACCTCCCGGGGTTCCGAACACAAGCTGGACCACCTCGGGTCTCGGTCACGCATTGTTTCGCCGCCGTATCTGCTACAGAGGCGGTTTAACCACGGCTGCCCCCCGGGACATCTGGTCCCGCGGCAGCGGCGGCGGCAGCCACCGCCACCTGTTTTCAGAGGAGCGCTCGTTCGCGGAGCCCAGATCCGTGATATGCCCATTTGTCAGCCGCATTAGTCGCAGCACGTCATGTGATGTGGCAGGCTAAGCTCTCGGCGCAGCACCGGCTCGAATTTCCCATTAAACACCAACAGAAAGAGAAAGCAACGGGGAGTCGTTACGACTTCATAAACTACATGATGAATCCCGCAGTTGCTTCACTCGCACATCATCCGCTCTGTGTGTGTGTGTGTGTGTGTGTGTGTGTGCGCGCCGTTGGCATCGTATGCGCCCGCAAACCACCGAAACGTCCACATTTACTGTTTACGGCTCGGTTTGTAGTTTATAATCTACAACCGGGCCCGTTAACAATCGAGACCAAACAGGGGAACGGTAAAAGCGTCCAACCCACGCTCGCGGGCGTTCCACAGGCACGCTAATAGCAAAATGCTAACGCGAAATCTCAAATGAACGCCGCGCCGAGGCGCCTCCGGAAAACGACGACCTGCGTTTCACTTCCAGTGCCGCATCCTTCGGGCCGATGGACGGCGGAGGAGGAGAGAAACCGACCCGGGAGATAAGATGCCGCTTTCCAAATACTCGTCGTCTCTTTCCTTGGAGGTCTATATTAATCTGAGGGGGGGATTTTTTTTTCCCCCCTCCGGTTCTTTCACGCCCCCTCCGGCTCACTTCCTCACCTTATAAAGTTGTCGTCACCTCACAGCCCGGCGTTGTAAAATGTTTAACATTCGAGTTAAGACTGATCACCATCAAACGATGAGGATTTCAGCCTCTCGACTGATTTAATCGCTCACCAGTCGATGAATCACCGGCGATTCCTTACGAATGACTTTCTTTCCCCCTCGGCTTGGAGACCGGAGGCTCCTGTGAGATGAAATCTCACCATAAATCCGCTGCCGAGGGTCGGGGTGAACCGGTTGGCTTGTCGACTACCAAAGGGCCGACCGCGGGCCGTTATTAACGATCTGCAAACGTGGGTACACGTGTACGGAGCGCTCAGCCTTTTGGACAGCCGTTCGTTGAGGACGGCTCGTAAGTAAAAACCAGGGGAGCAAAGGAGGAGAGGGGGCTGAGGCCTCACAAAGAAATAATTTTAGAAATACTTTAAGAAATACCTTTATTATCATTATATAATTATGAATCATATTGTATTATTAGTATTATTATTATTGTTATTATTATCATTATTACCATCAGTATTATTATTATTATTATCATCAGTATTATTATTATTATGATTATTATTATTATTTGTTTTTATTTTATTTTTTGGAGACAGAGCCTTAAATTTCCATGCAACTTTTTTTAATTGTATTGAAAGTGGTACACACACGTCTGTGTTTACGGACATTTACTTAGTCAGCTGACAAAACAATCCTTGAATTCCAAAGAGCTAGTTTTCAATTTTTTTCATTTTATTTGTAGTTGAATGCGAATTGCCTCGAAGAAGGTTGTGTGGAATCCGAATCCGCTGGCCGCCGCTCACGTCGCTGCTCATGACGATGTAAAGAAGACGCGACAGCAATGGCCCTTCCAGACCAGTTTCCAAACACAATTTGAGCAGTTTACCTCATGCTCAAGGTCTGGTTAGGTTTGAGAACACACACACACACACACATACACACATACATACATACACTCACACTTCCATTTCCACACACATCAAATGACTTCAATTCAAGGCGGGATCATGTTTGACAGCATGAGTCCGAACATCTCATTCTCCTTAAAATGTCCTAACAAGCAGGCTACAAGGGTACCTTATAGTGTAGAGTATGTGTGTGTGTGTGTGTGTGTGTGTGTGTGTGTGTGTGTATGTGTGTGTTTGACAGTGTGTGAGTGTTCACCATCACAAATGTTGCAAGGCAGTACAGAAGGATGCATCTAACAAGCAAACTGCCATGGAGTAGGACTCAACCATTTGGAGCGTGTGTGTGTGTGTGTGTGTGTGTGTTGGGGGGTTAAAGTTAGTTTCGAAAACAACCAAGAGCAGGAGTTCCTTCACACCTGCCGTGTTAATCAGCTTCTCAGCGGAGCTTGGAAAGTTTTTTGCCTCGCTTGGCTCAGCAGGGAGGAGGAGAGAGAATCCTCTCAAGCGCCAAATGTTATTTTTAGTAAATATTTGCAGTAAAACTCCAACAATCCGTACTGACTTTTGTTCAATTCATAAAATGAATCACTCGGTTCCCCATAAATCATCACATTTTCCCAGCAAAGCGTCTTATTAAATCTTGTCTTTCCGGCCTCGCTGACCTCCCCGTACCCTCAAGCCAAAGCGCCGCGAGCAAACGGCAAAGTCCAAAAACCCTCTGGAGGATCCCGACATGTTTCGGGAACGCTCCCGATCCCCTTCCCCGTGACTCTCCTCATTGTTTTTGGCGGGAGCAGCTGCTGGGAGATTTAGATATCATCATTCAGGCGGGCGGATCGGACATCAAGACGTTTCCCCCGGGGAGTCTGGAGAACGCCGGGGGGAAGCGGAATGTACGATATGTTTGTCCGACACGATTTGATAAAGAGCCCGTGTGTCAGAAACAACAAAATGTCTCCCGGGTGGAGGCTTGACCGAGGGGGGAGAAGATCCTCGTGTTGCGTTCACTTGTTACCCGGATCGTGCGCCGCGATCTTATTTCACGCGAGACAAGAAATCATAAAAAAAAATGAAGCATTATCTTGAGAAACTGCAGGAGGTCCGAGGGGGTTAATGAAGGAGATCTTTTATTCTCGCGATAAAAAATGATTTTATCGTCGACAACCGCGGCCCGTCCGTTACTTTGGGATCACGTTTCGAATAGAGGGGAAAAAAAAAGGAAAACAAACCGATAATGTGTCAAAATGAGATTTTCTAACAATCCCGCTGTTTTTTTGCTCACGAGGAACTTTTTTTCAGGATATCGACGCCGCCGATCGTCTTGTTTACTTTTGTGATGTCATCTTAAGAAAAAGGACATCATTTTCAAATATTTAATAATTATAATATATGAAAGGGAAATTCAATCTGATTTTCAAGCAAAAAAAAAAAAAAAATTCCATAATATTAAAATAACCGCCTGCAGCTATTTCTGCTCTCTGCTATCGATGATTTATTTACACGTTTTCCCATGTTTAAGGCCATTATTAACTAATTCCTATACGATCCCTGGTTGATTTTAATTTGAAAACCAATTTCCTTTTGAATTTTCACTCATTTATTGGTTTTATTTTTGATTGTTTGATGGTTACTATTTATTATGATAAATATGCAAAATGCAAAATTTCAAAGAAATTAATTTATTTATTCATTTAGTTTTCCTCCTGCAAGGCCATTATTAACTTATGTCTATTTGATCGCTGCTTAACTTCAATAACAAGGACTTTTCCTTTCATTCATTTCTGTTTTAATCATTTATCAGTTTCTTAATGGTGGTGGTCTCTTACCTGGATTTTTTTTTCCAGAGCAAAAAGACCAAAAAATCTTCGGCCTTTTATCCAGACGCGGCTTCTCCATCCCAGTCAATCCTCCCCCGATTGATCCGAGACCTGTCCGGAACTTTATTGCCACTCTTCTTATTGCATTTCTACTTTTCTGATTTCTTCCCCGACCACCATGCGCGGGGTCGCATCATCAGATGGGAATCCAAATCAATTTGTCAGATCACGTTTGACCGACTCATTACTGCCGGTTCGATTTTAAGAAAAAAAAAAAAAAGTGAAGGGAGGTCAGGTGACTGACAAGGCAGCTGAAGCCATTATTCGGAGATTTGGCGCCGCAACCCAGCGCCGGTCGGCCATCCCCGTCCGGGGGCCTCCGAAAGTCATCCATCATGAGGAATTTCATTTTGCTCCTTAATGTGGGCTACATGTTGTTTTGGAAGCCACAGAAATGATCAGAATTTTCGGTCCGGATCGGTTGGGGGGGAGGAAGAGTGGGGGGGGGACGGAGCGTGCTCAGTCATTGTTATCATCAACAATTATTGTCTTTCATTGATTTGGCAGGAAGCGAGTGACTGGCCACGTTTGAAACGGAGGCGCGCTCCGGCAAGCGGTGCCAGCGCCGGGGCGAGATCAAATACTCCGGCCCGTTCCCCCTTGCCAAGGACGGCAATTAAAAAACATTCCAGTCCTGACTCGATCCCGGTTTTAAATGTCTCCAATATTTCCTTTTAAACAATTGTGGAAACAGTTTGGATTATTAACATGTGTGTCCAGCGGGTTCGGGGCCGCAGAAGAAAAGGATTGTTCAGCTTTGATGAGCGCTCTTATAAATTATACTATTTGTCAAGAAACACATTCTTTCCTGAAAACTTGCGTTTTGTTTCTGCTTTCCTTTTCTTTTTTTTTTTTTTTTTTTTTTTTTTTTTTGCTTTTCCCAGGATTCCAAAATCCTCACCCGTCGGAGAGACGCTCGACCTTTTATCGGCGGCTCGTGTCCGATGTTTACCGGTTTATCTCCTTCATTCTGGAATTTTTGCTGGTTTTAAGAAAACAAAACAAAACAAAACAAAACAAAAAACGCTGCATCAGCCGCAGCCGATTGGAGCAATTTCATGGTTTAACGCGATTTAATCAACATATGCGATTTGATTCGCCTACAAAATGAAATCAAAATAAACAAAACAAAAAATAAATAAGGCCATACTTTGGAAGTTCATGCAGGAGTAGAAGATCATGTCACCGCACATGATCCTGCACCAATAAACCTCATTAGACAGTTACCATAGCAACCACAGTGTAACAAAACCCACGGCGTTTCATTTTTGTTTGCTAAATCCGCTTAAAGTTCACGGGGCTTCAGTTTTTTTTAAATCTTATCGATCGAGGAGGAATTGAAACCGCACGGTAAACCAAAGGTCGTGACCTTTGTTGACCCCGGGAGGTTAATATTTACTGCAGTGATCAATGGCAGTCACTGGTGGGAACTCAGCTGCTTGACTCGGCTCCATCCTGGCGAGCTGACCTCACCGCTTCATGCTCAGTGAACGCTTCGTGTGTGTGTGTGTGTGTGTGTGTGTGTGTGTGTGTGTGTGTGTTTCTTCATGTTTGATATGACAACCTGTGTGCTGGTCCCAGGGGGGTTGCTTTGAAAACATTTAAAGTTTGAAGCTACACAAGATCTTTAAATATTTAATCATCCACTGTCTGAATTAGTTGCCATGGCATTTATGCTAATACTAATAGTAATACTAATGAGGATGATGATGATGATGATACTTAAACTAATGGTACTACAAATAGTAATAATAATGATAATTTTAAAAATGATAAAAAAATGATAATAAGCTGAGGTTTTAATCTAAGTTTGACTGAGGTAATTTTTTATTATTCATTTTTAAATAGAATTTTGATTTCATAAGAGAATCATGGTATGAGATTCACTTAAAAGAAACATAACAATAATAATTTTTTTCCTTTTATTGCTGACTTGTATTTATTTCCTTTTATTCTATTTTAATTGACAGAAAGCGTCTTAGAACTCTGTGCTTACCAAACAGGAATGTCATAACAGTTTCCATAACCGTCCGATTGCAATTTACAGTTTTACGGGGCTTTCATTAAAACGACAGAGACGTTTCCAGCCGTAACGTTTACGTTTTCACCTTCGCTCTCGGCTCCCCGACGCCCGCCGTCGAGTATTTGATACCCGCCGCCCAGGCCTTTATTACCGTTGCAAGCTGAGAGCTTGAAAATGATGAACGGCCCTTCTTAGAGCGCAGCGACTCTGTATAATGATAGATGTGACCCCCTTTTCTGTCCGCTCTCTGTTCATGACCCCCCCGGCCCCTGCGCTTATCAATGGATCCCCCTTCAAGGCTGTGAAGCTACGCCGCTCCCCTTCATGCCTGTTGACTTCACAAGGTTCTGATGTCATCGTGAAGGGGCCGGCCCTTTGATATGGCTCCCCGGGAATTTCACGCTCCCCGCGTTTTGAGCGAACTAAGACGCTCAGCTGGCAGGTACAGTAGAAATTGGACTTTTATTGCCCTCGCCTGGGGGTATTCCCAGCAAAAAAAAAAAAAAAATGTTAAAAATGTGGCAAGGGTCGGCGGCATCCGCAACCCCCCCCCCCCCGCCCTCCCTTTTTTGGCTCCCTTGAACTTTCAAGCTGCATTTCTCACGCCACCTAATCTGAAAGCACGGCCCTAATCCTGCTAATCTCTTCCAAACAGAAAGGCATCCGTGGTGGGCACCGTTTATTCCTCTGGTGGGCCGAACAGAAACAATTAATGGATTCGCGCTGCCAAAGGGCGGGAGCAGGAGGTCCTGTAGTTAAAGGCTCGGTAAAAAGCGATTTGCTGTTTGCGTCATTTTGAAAACAGTGTGTATATTTACGTATATTTACGTCACGTCCAGAGGCACACAAGTATTTACTGGATTATTTAAGATACATACGTACAATTTTTTTTTTTTCTTCTGCAGAGCTTAAGAGATCCAGAAAGGTCAACTTTTTTAATCCTTAGTTCTTTCAGTTTCCGTTATTAAAAACAAAAACGCTCACACATTTAGCGCTGTGCTAAACGTGTGAGCTAACTCATCTGCTCAAGATATGAACTTCAGCTAATGGCAGAAACAAGACCGCGACCAAGATCGAGTAGGTTTGTTGAAGATCCTGCTGGAAAAACAGGATTTTCTCCTTCGGCGGGCAGAATAAAAGTGAATTGAGCAGAAATAGTCACTCAATTGGTTGGAGAAAAACGTATGCCGTGCAGCCGTTCCGGGAGGATAACTGGTTTTGGGATGGATGGCGTTCCGGTGCGAGCGACCCCGAAAGTCGGCGAACAGCCGTGCCCAACAGGGGGTACAAATTCATCATTTGCTCCACCAAATCCCCCCAAAATCCGTCCGGAACGTCTTTCTGAAGGACGCCGCAGGGGTCGGGGGCGGGGAGGTTAAAGGGACAAATGCGAGTCATCTGTTGCTCCCCGACGGACATAAATTCTGGGCTTCCACGGAGGGACCAGGCTCCGGACGGGGCTCCGGACGCACTTTCACCACAAAGGACCGGTTTTGCCAATGAGCTGGAGGTCAAAGGTTGGATTCACTACAGGAAAGACGTACAAATGCTAGATGCTTCAGGGAGAAATAATATATCAGATGTAGCGCTAGAAAATATCGAATACTATTGAAAATATCAATAGAAGCCGTGCACTTTACGGATTCATTGTCTAAACTGCTCGCGTCATGCTATTTCGGTAAAAGTACTGGAGGGTCATGGAGGTTATGCTTAAAAAGTAACTTGCAAAAAAGTAAAAAGTAGTTGCTTCACCGTCAAGAACATGTGACATTTGAGGACATTTCTTTTTTTTTTTTTTTATGATATGAATGAATTAATTTGAGATACTTTATTGTGCAGTAATAATAGTGCATTATGTATGTGTCGATTTGATTCAAATAGCGAGCTGCAACAAACTGGTCATAAACACGGGATATAATTAATCGGTGAGAATTTAAACAGCGCACAAGTGAAAATAGAATAAATCCACTTTCCTTCACTGCCTAGATGGTATTTGTTATCCCCTTGTCCTCTGGGACACATTAGCACGTTTCTTTTTACACCCAGTTAAAAGAAAAATACAATTACAAAAATAAAAAGTCGCTGATGATGCGTCGGGTCGGGTTCGGACCCAAAACCGCCGGGTTCGGAAAATACGTCCCTTAACAGGATCGTGTTCTGTTTCCTCTGTTTTTCTTCCCTGTCCAAACAGCAGTCTCCCGTTGCCGCTGACGACAAGGACCGGTGACGCCTCAGACTCCTTCTAATATTGTTTATTTTACTTTTCTATTTTTTATCACTTTTCTCGCACTGTCTGTTTTCTCAGACAATAAGCGTCATATTCTATTCTATTACTTTTTTCTATTCGTCGACACGACGCATCCGCCACCTGTCGGCCGACAGGCGGACGTTTCCGAGGTTAAATTGCTCGGACCGATTTCCGCGAGAGGAAAGACCTCGATATGGGATGCGTACGATTGTAAAACACCCATTTTACTTCAATACTTGTTTGTGAACAATTATGATAATAAGATAGAAACACAGAAACCCTCCCGGGAGCTCGTCCCAAATTAGTTTTTAATGACCGTTTGATTAGACGAGAAATCAACGTCGCGTTTGTGCTTATTTACCTCCCACACAAACCCAAGCCACAGCTTGCGTGTTTACAGGGACGAGTTTTTTTTTTTTTTTTTTTTTTTTTATTCTTCTTTTGGACGAAAATGACAACGCAGCTAAACGCGTTTCTCATCTTCCCGGCAATAACGAGATTATTTGATGGATCGGCCTCTCGGGGGAACCGCTCCTACGTGGGCAATTACCGAGTGTCTGTCCTCCAGACGGCGCTCAGACAACACGGTGTCAGATGACAATTTCATTAGATGCGATTAGAGATGGATCGTGGAAATTGCGGTGCGCCATCACGCTCCTCCTGCCGCTAGTCGAGGGGAGTTTGACGGGGCAGGACGTAACGAGAACGGAAGCTGAAAATATCAGTAGTTTTGCTCGTAGGCGGCTGACGGCATTCATTTTTTATGTTCCTTTTATTTACCTTGCAGCTTCGGCAGGCGTGCGCCAATATCTACCTTTGTCGTCATGGCTAGATCATCAAGAAGTTGGAGGATTTCGGGTACTTTGGGTCAACAGTCCAGAGTCGCGGAGAGCGTAGGAGACTCAGCCAGAATGAAAGGAAAGGTGTACAAGACAGTGGTGAGACCAGCGATGATGCACGGACTAGAAACTGTTACAATGACCAAAAGACAGGAAGCAGAGCTGGAGGTTGCAGAGATGAAAATGTTGAGGTTCTCTTTGGGAGTGACCAGAATGGATAGGATCAGGAATGAGTCTATCAGAGGAACAGCACATGTTAGATGTTTTGGAGATGGTTGGGTCATGTACAGAGGAGGGAGAGTGATTATATTGGTAGACGGATGCTGGAATTGGAGCTATCAGGCAAGAGGTCTGGAGGAAGACCAAAGAGAAGATTTATGGACGTAGTGAGTGAAGATATGAAGGTAGTTGGTGTGAGAGAGGAGGATACAGAGAATAGGGTTAGATGGAGAAAGTTGATTCACTGTGGCGACCCCTGAGGGGGAAAAAAACGAAAGGAAAAGAAGAAGTCATCACGGGGGCACTCATGGTTGAGTATGTAGTCGTCTTCCTCGTCGGGTTCAAGGTGTGCGACGCCTTCGGTGACCGACGAGTCTGATTAGCCCTGGATGCGTCGGGGTTGTTGAGGTGCCAGGGTGCTTTCCTTGCAGCTCGATTCGCTTTGTCTGGTTGGCAACCTCTGCTTCCCCTGAGGAGCGGTAGATACCAGACTGCCAAAGTGGAGCTCCCGGCGGTCTCTTACCTGATGACAACTCCGAGAGCACTTGTTCGGGGAGTCATTGATCGGGCGTACAGGACGTGTGACCCGCTTGTCGTCGTGGCATGATTAAATCCCTCTTGAAGGATAACGTAGATTTAAAGGGCAGGGGTGGAATCTCGTGACCAGCGTGATCAACTTGGTCATGTCGGGCGTCTCCATCATCCTTTGACCCAAACCAGGCGCTCCAGAGGAGGGTGACGACTTCAGGCAGCCGGAAGAGAAGTAACAATAAGCAACAGCTCATTTGGAAGTTGAGCAAATACTCCTTACCTTATAGTTCTACTACCGTGAAGACTGGACTGTAACTCCTGTGAGGGCCAGGCTTTGAATTAAAAAAGGGGGCAGTGTCACCACAGATGAGTTATTGACTGGTGATCGTTGAACCTGCCCTCGATCTGAAGTCCTGTGCGATGGACGGGTGACCTGCTCAGACCCACCGCTGAAAAACAGCTGGACGGCAGGAAATATTCCAAAGATCGCCTCAGTTTTAGACGAGTGAATACGTCAACGATACGAATACTCAAACCTTTGCCATTTATAAGGGCTCCGACATACATATTGGCATAATTTTATAAAAATATCTGAAATAAATATATGCAAAAAATATTTATTCATTCATTTAGAAATAATTATTTGATTTATTTGATTTAATTATTTTTATCTTATTTTATTTATTTCTTTATAACTTTATTTTATCTATATGTAAATATTATGCAAAATATATATAAATCTTTCGGAAATATTTTCATTATAAAGTATTTTAAAAAATTGTAACCTCCATTTTAATATTAATGCAACACCCTAATTATATGACTCGTCTTCTAGCCGCCGCCACATGTATGTTTCTTTTCAGTAACACACCATGAAGACATTTTGCATATGATTACAATTTATGGCCGCATTTCTGACTGGTTCCTATTAATCTGCTTTCTCTCTCTCTCTCTCTCTTTCTCTGTCTCTCTTCCTTGCTCTCTCACTCCCGTCACAAACAGGAGGATTTGGGGATGAAACGTCACCGGGCCGTTTGATCCGAGGGGCGAGGGAGGGCTAAGTAATTGATGAAAGCTTGATTGCGGTGATAACCAGCCTTGGCAGCTGTCTGAGAAATAACCCGTGGCGTTCCAGGGCGGCGATGGGCGTCTGAGAGAGAGAGAGAGAAAAAAAGATTTTGAAACTCAACAGTGATGAAAGATCTATTGAGCGAAAATACAAACAGACCACGAGCAGATGCTCCGTTAAGAAGGCACACAACCACAGCCATTCTGTATTTGTTTAGGCTTTTCCTAATGCCAGGAAATGTGTATTTTGCTCGTCTGTAATCAAGCGTGGAGCCGACGACGGCAGATTTCTTGCGCTTTCGAAAAGCGACGGTTCGCCAGCTTCCTCGCCCTCTTTTGCCGAGGTGTTTGATAGGCGTCGGACGCCAGAGATAAAAGGGCCAGTTCGTCTCGTCCCCGCGTTTTGAGCCGAAACGACGAAAATACAACTTGACAGGAAGTTGTCCTGAGACGTCCGCCGGCTCTGCCGAGGCGGGGCGTCTTTTTGTCATTACAGAGAAGAATCGACCGCCTGTGGCAGCTTTTAAATCACTCATTGTTCTTATTTTCCATGTCATTCCGATCGCATAAAGAATAAACCTTTCTTGGATTATTCTTTCAATGGAATTTTTTACCTTTTTTTTTTTTCTTTTCCATTTATGGGTTTTGTTTTGACTGATAAACACACCCCCGTCAAATCAAGGACAAGCTTATCTGCCCTTTCGGTTATATTAAATCAGAGTTGTACATTAAAAGTAAATACACCACGATTTGATGCATGTCTGAATTTGTTTGTCTGTTTATTTTGGAAGATAGGGATAGGCGGGAATACACCCGAAAAAGGGTGTTTCAATTTTGGCCGCCTTGACTTTCCGTGAAGGAAATGATCAGCGATGTATCGTGGTGCATGACAAGGTTCACACCAAAATTCCTAAAATAGACGTAATGTTTAATAAAGAAGTGCTGTAGAGAATATAACTGGATTGGGTGAATGTGTCACGTTTAATTTTTTTCTGATTAAAACCTTTGTGCTCGGCAGTTCGGGGCGTTTCCGTAAACAAGAATTAATACGAACCATGAACAATCCTCTCCGTCTCATGTCAGATCTTTGTTTGAAACATTTTTTCAGATGGAAAGAATAAGAACAAATAAGTTGGCCGAAATCTCCGTAAACAAACGAGGTGGGGTGGAAGCTCACACCTAAAAATTCCCGGTGTAGCTCGGAGCCAAACTCCCGGCGGCCGCGTCAGCTGCGTGAGCTCTGAAATCATATTTTCAAGAGGAAATAAAAGATAACATAATTGCTGTAATTAGCATTTAATTGAGAGCCGTTGTTAGCAACCTGTAGCCTGATGGAATCCAAATATTCGTTTTCGAACGTTGGAGGGGAAAAACCAGGGGACCGACAATAGAACCCTGCGGGACCCCAGATGTCAGATTGATTGAAATGTCGCGGAGCCTTTCAAGGGGAACAGCTGAAGGTGCAATTTACCATTTTTCTGAAGTTTTCCAGGTAAACGGGATTAAAGAGCCCAGGACAGCGGCTCGGAAGACACGATTTAAAAGGACGAAGAGAATTATTGTTGATTGACAGCAGAGGAAGCCAGTAAAAGTTGCTTGTGTCTGCCGTCAGGAAAAGTCATTTTCATGAACTGTTATAAAAACGACCAATAACTGAAAGCTTCAATGTTGTATGGACAAAAAAAAAAAAAAAGGGATTTTTTTATAAATGGTACCATTTTGCGATATTCACGGAAAGGAATTTTCTGCTGAGTGATGAGCTCGTTTTGTCAAAAAAAAAGAGAGAGGGGAAGAAGAAGCAGAAACAGGACTCGCCCCTCTGCTCGGGCTTTTAACTGCGCTGCTTCTGAGTTTGGGCGGTTCGTCTGGCGTCGGACGAATATCCCTGTGTAGCATCTTTCAGTCCGTTTGCAAAACAGGATGCACGTGAGGCTGCCCTGACAGGCAGCGGAACTCATTCAACAACAGACCTCAAACAAAGCAGCTCCTTGGCTACGTTTGTTTTCGGGATAGTTTCATTCTTATTCAAACGCGTTGCGGAGACAGTTTTTCAGTGCGCCTCGTTGTAGCTCAATGCTTTCCTCGCGCTAACACGTAGCTTATAACGCTAGATTAGGTCGTACTAACGTACCTTTTTAGGAGCATATTTTTCTCCGAATTTATTGAAAAGGATTTCAAAACGGGATGAATAAAGTCGCTAGGCTCTCACAACACAAGAGACCTGGCGGTCTCAAGCAGAAAAAAGTACAAGAACGTAATAAATACACCACTTACGCCTCACGGCAACAAGGTCCCGGGTTCAATTTCGACAAAGGGCCTTTCTGTGCGGAGTTTGTATGTTCTCTCTGCTTCCTCCAGTTTCCTTCCTCGGTCTAAAAACACACGGTTGGTTCATCGGAGACCCGAAAAATTGTACAAACACGCCAATGAGAGAGCGAGTGATCGTATGTCTTGATGCTTCGCCCTGTGATCGACTGCCGAACGTCCAGGGTGTGCGCTACTTTTCACCCAGTGACAGCTGGGATTCAGCCCTGAGTGCAGAAGAAGTCCAATAATGAATGAATGAATGAATGAACGAATGAATACAGACGTCGGCTTTGTCGATTCCCATTTTTTTTTCCATGGATCGGCCCGTGAAACGAAACCTCGGAGTGACACGTCTGACCGCCAACGGGAACCGAACGTTGCGTCGTCGTATCTCAGCTTAGCGGATGACGGATTTAAAAATAGCCAAGATCGATTGCGGCGAGGAAACAACGAGCTCACGGAAAGTTTATTTTTTTTATTTTTTTTTTTTAAATACTTTGGATTGATCTTTGGCCAAACGTGAAGGTCCCTGATTGTGAGGCGAAGGAACAACTGGCATTCATTAATGCGGCGGAGAGCGAATTTCCCCGGAGAAGATAAATTAGCTCGGCCGGAGCTTTGCCCGGAGACCCAGTTTGAGCGTGAGCTGCGTCTTTCAGCACAAGCTCTGGCTCCCGGCCGGGGCGCCTTGTTCCGGGGCCGCTCGCCGTCCACCGCCGCACGCTGATGGCCGAATCCCCCTCGGATACAAAGAGCCGTGCGGAAACCGTGATTTGCGTTTGATCCGCCGCTGCGTATTTCGGTCTGTCTTTCGTCTGCACTGGTGCATTCATCAAGCTTCTTTTTTTTCCTCATGTTTTTTAACCGCAACAAATGGCTCCGAACCTCCGTCCGGTTCCCCCTTCGTGCAGCGCGAAGGATCCGGGGGGCTACGGTGTCAAAGCGAGCGGCTTCAGTATCGGAGAATACTTATTTTTCTTATATTTTGTTTGTTGCTGCAGACCGTCCAACAATGCAATATTTCATCGGCGTAAATTCTTTGCTACGGATAAAAAAAGAGGGGGACTCGATTGAAAAAAAAATCTCCATGGCAACCATATTTAACCTTCATATTATGTTAAGGGTCAATTTGACTCATTTCACCCATTGACCCGATGGGTCAAATTGACCCTTAACATAATATGAGGGTTAGGTACATTTTAATTTCTTAAAAATCATATCCTATTTTCCCTGCCGTGTTTTTCACAAAAACAACGACCCCCAATCGTGCTCCGGGACCCCCGACCCCATCTTCGAGACGTCATCGCTCCTGCGAAGGCCGCCTCGGAAAGTCGCTAAACAAATGGAAAAGCTGGTTACGTGTTTTTATTTTTACACGGGAAGGTAGCGGCGAGGACAAGGCGGCTGCCGGTGATGCAGGAACGGCGTCCTGCGTGATGAGTCACATGACCAGAAGCTTCATCTTCTGCAATCCCCCCCTTTTTTAAGATATTTTTCGTTTACACGAGTTGCGGTTGCCTCTTAGTTCAGAGGAATCAAGTAGCAGGTGAAAATGTACTGACCTGATATCAGGATCGAATTTTTCTTTTTTATTTTTCTTTTAATTTGCCATGTTCGCAGTTTTGTGCTCTCCCCACTGCTTGCCCTCAGCTTTCTCATAGTTTGCAACCCTCTCCCAGTTCTCACCTCCAGCTCCACCAAGTTCAGGTTTCCCCAGTGTGTGTGTGTGTGTGTGTGTGTGTGTGTGTGAAAAGGGTTTCTGTCTGGGAATTACTAGGTGTAGCTTACCGGGAGGGGAAACTCCCGGGGATGAAAGTGTAGAAGCGATGGACATTCTTGAAAACCTGCTTCCTCAGTAAATTCTCTCCCGCAAACAGTAAATAAAGTCGACGTCGACGCCTCGACGTTGGAATTACGCCGATCCGGCGAAAATCCCAGGAGGTCCCCGAAGCCGTCGTAAGAGAGCGGCTAAGTGGCCCTTCAGTCCGTGTCACTTAAAAATACTTTAACGGCCGTCCCACAACAACAACAGTAACGCTGTCACAGACATTCACCCCTTTTACAGCACTCTGGAAGGATTGATGCATCACCATGGAAACGCTGACCCCTAAAGCCTGGCTGCAACCCGAGCCCCGCTCCAGATTTACGGGTGTTTTCAGCTTGTTACAGCAGATTTATCCTCACAATAAAAAAGAACAACAATCTGCAGAAGCCATTAAGCCCCCCCCCCACCCCCCCAAAGCCCCCGAACCCCCGCCGCCGCACCGACCCCCCAAAACCGGTCTGTCGGGGGACGCCGGGAGCGAAAGTCAAAGCGCCCGCGGAGGAGATCCGACAAAGAGCCGGTCGCTCAAAAAAATTGCGCGACCCCCCCCCCCCCCCCCCCATTAAGAACGTCCCACCATCTTTTTTCCCCGCCTCTCCTGAAGAAGGGGGGGGGGGTTGATTGTAAAAACACTGGCGTCTGTTTTAGAAATCGGACGCTTTTACGACTGTTTTGTTTATTTATTTATTTCATCTACAGGTGCCGCTCCGTCCCTTGGCCTCCGTCTGTCGTAAAAACCAAAGCGCCTCATTTGACGGGATGAGGTTATCGGAAAAAGACATTTTTATAAATTACACCCCGTCTTGAGGTAACGGGGGTCGTCCTCTTATTTTTTTTTTCAAAGACATCCGAAACCTCGGCCGCTCGCGACCGCCGATGTTCCTCGAGGCGTGGAATCCGGCCGGAGGACCGCTAGGAATGCTCTTTAGCCGGGAGTGTGGTGATAAAGACGGAGAGCGACGACCGGCGACCGGGACTCGGACCGGAGGGGGAAAATGTGCGGTCTTTGATTTTAAAAAGGGAGGATGTCTTCATTCCCTGCTGCGGACATGAGTTATCCTCCTCCATTCGCCACGGCAGGAAGCCGGGTCACCCTCGGCACAGCGGTCCGGCTGACAGGCCCTTCTCCGAGGGCGGAGGGGTGGAAGCAGGTGTGTGTGTGTGTGTGTGTGTGTGTGTGTGGGGGCGGGGGCCGGCGGGGCGTCCCTTAAGCAGGCTTGACCGACCTGCAGTCACACACTCCGCGGTCAAGCTCTGGACATGGGGATTTGAGATGTGACGGCGTAATCAATTTTCCGTAATTCATGATCCCCAAAGAGGAGGGCGCGCCGAATGAAAGGAGAGAGCGGTGTGTGTGTGTGTGTGTGTGTGTGTGTGGGTGTGTGGGGGGGGGTCACAGCGCAGATAATCCCACTACCGCCGTGCGTTGGCTATTCAGGGACACGCAGCAATCGACTCTCTGTTCTCGAAAAAGAAAAACAAACCGTTGCGATTCCAGGTTCGTAAAGATTAAGAGGTTCCAGTGCAGACGTTCACCGTTGAATATAAATCAACAAATTCAGCCTGTCGGGTAAAAAGCCTTTCCACATTCTCAGACTGCAGTCGGAACAGTCCGATCGGGCCGCGCCGAGGAGCGCCAAGCCGGGACAACGGCGGGGAACATGAGAACGTCAACTCCCTTTTAACGCGGGTCGACTTAAAATCTCAAAAAAATATCGTTACACAGCGGGGAAACTGTAAAAAATGAAAAAAAAATAAAAATTTAAAACCTGGATCACGGATCGATCGATAATCCCGACATCTCTAATCCCGCGCGTAAACATGCTCGAAACAGCATCCAGCGGCAAATCCGGCAGCTTTCCGTCCCTGGTTCGGGGCCAGACATCTGGCCAAAGGACGTTCTCAGCGAGCCGAGTCATCCTCGTAAAAAAAAAAAAAAAAAAAAAAAAAAAAAAAAAAAAGTTTTTTTTATTTTTTTTTTATTTCTATTTATTTTTTTCTTTCTGTGAAACTTTTTCATCCCTGTCTCAGCGTCCTATCGGCCGACGCCGGCTGATCTTTTTTTTTTTTCTGTAAAAAAACTAAATGGTGTATTTATTGCACAAGATGAGCCGAACGCCGCCGTTTCCTCTCGGTCCTTCCCGGTAGGCCGATAACTCGACCCCGGCGGCCGCTCGCATCTGCGACCCCCTCCTCCGACGTGCACGCTCGCAGCTGAAAGTGTCCAGATGTGAGACTATGTCGCCGTAGATTATCCCGAAAACTAATAAATGCCACGTTGAGGCGCAGAGCTCCCGCCGATCGCCGGTCCCGAGCGCTCTGAGAGGGGGCGGAGCTTGGCAGAGAAAAATAAAAACATGATATTTTCTTACAAAAGATGGATCGGCTCACCTTTTCGCCGCAGAGACAGGTGGAGGGAAATAACGTTTAAATAAAAACCCCGTTTGAATCTTTGTAAACTCCTTCTCTCACATCACGGGTGAACACAATCTAAATGTTAAAAAAATAATTGTAATAAAAAAAAAAAAAAATTAAAAATTAAATGTGTACTCCGGAAGTTGTTTCGGTGAAAAACACCCATTCATGAAATGAAAAGTATTTACATTATATATATATGTATATTTATATTATTTTTTGACCTCGGTTACAGGGGTCGCGCCAGAAATCATAAATCCATCAAGCATCGGCCGCCCGATTGGCTGGAGGTCGTCCCCGCCGTCGTAAATAAAGGGTTGATTTGTCGGCTTTGACAAACAACCTGCCCGCGGGTTCACGGCCTCCAGCCTGTTAGCGGCCTCGGGTGCTAAACGCGGACGGAGACGGCGATGGTGCGAGCGTAAAGGGGTAAAGGTGAAACGCTGGCGAGGGCGAGCGGGAGTTTGATACGCCCGACTCCGAGAGGCCAGCGGGAGACGGGGCCTCTTCGGCCTAGACAGCCGCTGACCCCTGCGGAGCCAGACCTGCGTCAAGTTGCTGCCGGGCTCCTTTTAAAACACCTCGGCCCCGCTTGAGTGATTGACCATATGGGTGACAGTGCCATCCGGCCCCCTCCTCTGCAGCGCCACTGAAAAAAAAAAACCCCGACAAGCACGAGTGCGGCGGCGGCGGCGGCGGCGGCGGCGGCGGCGGCGGCGGCGGCGGGGGCTCCTCCGCCTCCGATATTCCAATAATCTTGTCGCTCGTATTTCCGTAGAATCTCCTAACACAACTACGCGCTGTAATTCACTATGCGCCGAGATCTGACTTCCCCCTCCGACACACGCACACAAACACACACACACACACGCATTCGATGCACTCGCACGTATAAAACACATGTGCCAACACATCCTCGACATACCAAAACCCCCGGGAAGAGGATGCGGCTCTGAAGCTTCAGCCCAAAAAGACTTTCCCATATAAGCTTACAATGTGAAAGAATCGGCTGTAAAACGGTGGATTATTTGTGTATGTGTGTGTGTGTGTGTGTTGCAACACCCACATGATGGCTCATTTAACCGCTATAATTCGAGTCTGCGAGGACAAGGTCAGTTTTCTTTTTATATTTGTCATTTTCAGCCCAACTACATGACAGTTGTCGGACGTTGGTGCTCAAACACAGCTGGACGCTGATTAGAAGTTAGAAGAAATGAAAAATTCACCCGGTAACTAGATAAACCTAAAAAACAGATCCATAAAATCGGTCTCTTATGTTGTAAGATGGGACTTTCAGATGGAAATGGTCTCGACTTATATGATGCTTTTTATCACCTTGCAGTTTCAAAGCGCTTTACAGTGGATAGCATTCGCACACACACACACACACACACACACACACACACACACCAATGGTACGGCTATCCTGCAAACGGCTTTCTGGTTTCGAACCAGAAACCAGAAACGCGCTCAGTGTGCGAAAACCTTAAAGTCCGAGGTGTGTTTGCTATTTTACCGACTTCCGGTTCCTCTGCTCTGATTGGCTGCGAGCCCGGCCAGTTGTTCACACCCATTGGAAATGTGAACTGAGGGAGATCAGACCGGTGTCGCCGGCGATTTCGCGAAAAAAAATCCCCTTGATCTTTGCTTGAGAAACTCACTGCCGAGAGTGTTTTATGCATTATTATGTTACTTCTAAGCAGAATAACCAATCCGAGTGTCTTTTCTTTTCTTTCACTGCTTGAGAAAGGTAATTAATCAGAAAAGAAAACAATACGATTCTCGGTCGATTTCTTTTTTTTCTTTTTTTTTTTGAGCTAATATAATTCCCCGGCGGCCCCGGGTGGAAGCCAAACATCTCGCAGAAAGTGGAGACAGATGTAAATCTCGCACTTCGGACTTGTGCGAATAAAACGTCCCGCTTCGCCATCACACCTTATTAAAAAGGAAAAAAGGAAAAAAAGGAAAAAACACCCTAGTTTCAATTAGGTCTAATTTGTATTTCAAACAAACTTTTGCCGTTCGCGACTCACACGCAAGGCCGAGACGCGGCGTGAGTGGGAGGAGAAAGAAAAAAAAAAGAAAAGAAAAAGGAAACTCTTCCACTGATTAGAAAAGATTACGCTTTCCAAGCCTTTTATCCTTTTCAAATATCAAAAAAAAAGAAAAAGAGGGATCATTTTCACACCATGATAGAAGTTGACTTATTTGTTTATGTATTTATTTATTCATTATTCATTAATTTGAGCATATTTTATACCAGATAGTTTTGGTTTCACAAATAAAAGCCTTTTTACACCTTTCCAACATGCATGTTTTTTTTTTTTTACACTAAAACGCACAGATTTTTGATTTGTTTTCATTTTCCATTACACCCATCCTGTTTGTTTATTTATCGATTGATTTATCCCGGCACGAATTTCATTGATTTCCCGCAAAAATATTTTCAGGTCATTATTGAAGAGATGATATTTTTGAAATGACAACTTGAGAAACTTGAAGAAGTCTAAAACATCGCTGAGAGATGCCAATTTTTCACAGTTTATTTCTTTTAATTAATGCAGGAATCAGAGAGGTTAACCGATCCCTTCTTGCAAATACCAGCCGGCGAGTTGAGTCACGTGACCGCCGGGCTCCAGACACAGCAACGTCCTTGGGTTTCACCCGAGACGTATTTCATCGATAAATCGATTTCGACTATTCGACGGCGGTGCGGTGGTTAGCGTTTCAATTCTGCGCGGAGTTTGCATGTTCTCTTGTGTCTGCACGGGTTTCCTACGGGTTCTCCAGTTTCCAAACACATGCAGGAGGTTCACTAGAGACCCTAAATTGCCCAGGCATGTGAAAAAGGAACACGACTTTTGTCTCCACATGCGGTCCTGTGGTTTACGCCTTATCTACGAATTCAACTTGTGACTGTCGTGATGGTACGTCGTGCGATTTCTTTCTTAATACATCGATCCCTCCATTCTAATTATGTCACGCAATACGTACAATATTTTTTAATGTGATGGGAGTCAGCGCCCTGACTGTTTTTGTTTTTGTGTGAAAATTTTTTGCTAGTTTTTGCTCTTGAAACATTTTGTGCATCAGTAAAATATACACCTACCTGTGCGTCTTGAATTTGAAAAAAAAATCACATTTTATTTTTCCAGTGAAAAAGGGTTCGGTGAATGCGCGTCTAAACCTGGCGGGGGGTTCAGTACCTCCAACTAGGTTAAGAACTACTGATAAATATAAACAAGGATGCTTTATTATCGTGTCCTTTTTCCATCGAATTAGCTTTATTAAATTTCGAGTAAAATTGAATACTTTTGAATTTGTTTTTATTTAGTCTCTTATTAAGTTGAAACAAAATACAAAAAAAAAAAAAAAAAAAGTGCAAATATATGGACCGGGCTGACTCCGGTCACCCCCGAACAAATTAAAAATGGTTTCTCCCGAGAGGCTGAACAGGTGTCTGTGGAAAAAAAAAAAAAAAGAAAATTGTGTTGAATTATTTGGCGTTTTATTTGGTTGAAGTTTATTTGAAAATATTAAAAATAACAGCTCCGTAGCACCGTAGCCCCTCCGCTATCACCCCAACCTTGGGGAAGGGGGCATGTGGTTCACACCATGTCTCAAACATCAAAACCCCACACCTGCAGCACATCTATAGGAACCGGAGCATCGGGCCGGGATCTCCAGGCGGGTCAAATGGCTCTGCGTGATCGGCCACATCTGGGGAAGGAAATACCTTCCGCTCCCTCAAGCGGGATCTTTTTCATTGATTTATTTAGACTTGATAACAAGAGTCGTAAAGCCATTTGAGGGGGGGGGGAGTCGGGAGGCCTCGTCGTCCTTCCCGTCCTCCCTTCACGCCGCCCTGCCACCCTTCACCGTCATCGGACCTCGGGTTCAAAACGCCTCTGAGCCGCCGCCGCCGCCTCTGCTCAGGCGGTGCCGGAGCCGTAAATCCCCTCGGCCGCGGATATTCTCTTTGATTTCTTTTTCTTTTTTTTTCCCCTCCTCTTCCAACTTTCAGTCGGTATACATCACTCCCACGGCCCCGCTCGGTTCGGGGAGGCGGCGGTGGAAAGCGGGGAGGTATAAAAGAAGTCATTTCACCTTCACGAGTACAACCGATACCCGTTTAATCCCGAGGCCGCTGAGCTTCTTTCCCCGAGCCGGGGAAACCCCTCGGAATTCTGCATTTCCTCTCCATAGGCCTTATCTCACATGCCGTTGCTGTTTTTCTTTAATTCATTCACTGGAGCGTCTGACATGACCATGACCATGCAGAAAATGAAATCGCGGACGTTTTTTTTTTTTTTTTTTTTATTCTAATGCAAAGGAATTGAGGATTTAAAAGTGTTGAATGTAATTAAAATGAAATAATTCCTTGTAATTCTCGGCTGCTTTGGTGTCTCAATACGATCGGATAATCAGTTCGGTTCGGGCATCGGTCACCATGGCGATGAGGATACCGGACCTCTTGATCGGTTGGATTCTAAAAAAAACAAAAACTGATGAAGAAAGCCCTCACATTCAGCTTAAATGAAACAGAAAAAGTGTTATAAAGTGGAAAAAAATGCATAATTCCAATCTAACTTTATTCATTCAATCCCAATCGCGGGAAGCATCGAATGTGTTCCTCCTTTTTTCCGGGCAGGAAATGTTCTCGAGCCGCTTTCTCGGCCGGAGCACGTGTTGCGACGAGCCCATTGGGACACCAGATGTCACGCAGTCGTGAGCTTTACCCTCAAGTTTTATTATATTTTCCCTTTATTTCAAATACGTGACTGCACATTCTCTGAACAGAAGGTTTGCCGCGAGCTTACGTCAGCTAACTTTCCAGCTAGCCACAAGCTAATCCTTCACGCACCTCCGGTTTCGTGTCGCCGCGCCCCTGCCGATGAAACCGTGACGTTTCCTCTGACCCGATCTGCGGCGTTTACGTTTTTCTCTCCACGCCGTCGCGGTCAAATCCCGTTTACTGTTTTTCTCTCATAAACAGCGGATAGAAAAGACGCCCGGCTGCGCTGAGAATCAGCGCGCGACCCTTGTATTTCGCGAGCAGCTGGGTCCACGCCGGGAGGACGAAATGTTCGGCTGCCTGACAGAGGTCATAAAACAGAGTCAAGGTGTTAAACAGGTGCAGAGGAAGAGGAGGAGCGGGCGGCGTGGATGTTTCAACCGGACAAAAACCCCGACCTCCGGCTCCTCGCCGGATGGGGTCGTCATAAATCCCGGGTCGTTAAGGTTCCGGACACTTCCTGGCTCCGACTTCAAAAGAACAGCCAGGTTCTGCCGCCTCCCCCCCCCCCGCCTCTCCGGACGGTTTGTGATCCAGTCGTCGCTCCGCGCCTCAACATCTGGCTGGCAGCACCGCCGCCGCTAAAATTGAGACCTCGCCTCGCCCGTGACATCTTTATGAACGCTCGCTGTTACTCATCGCGGCGCCCGCCGGAGCTCTCGCCGTCCGCGTTCCACGCTATAAACCCTGCGGCCCCGATGGCCGATCCCTTAATGCGAAACACTTGGAGCGTCTCCTACACGCCGTAGGGGAACCTCGGGGAACCGGGAGCCGTCCATCCCCCCTCTCCGGTGGATGCTTTCCAGATGTTTTAGCGGCGCTCACCTGTGCACAACCCTCTTTCCAAGGGTTCGCCCGCCCTAAACCTCCGGGGCCGAGACGACTCCATCGTCGATCGGATTTGGGAAGAAGGGAATCGGAAAGGTCTTCCTCCCGGTGTCCCGGATGAAGGTCGTGACCATCTGTGCCGTAAAAGTTCTGGGTTTCTATGTTCTGGATTGTCCGGCTGCAGCTTTACAGACAAAAAAAAACCCCGGGTTTTATAACGGTTTCACACACAGGCGGTTCAGGTGGGTCAGGATCCGTGTCGGACCAGGCTCGTGGATTTTCCCGCGGCTCGTCTCTGATACTTTTGCTCGAGTATCGCTGGGGAACCACACGGGACGGCACTGCGCACGCAAAGTTTGGCTCCAAACGGGGGATACTAACGTTTTTGGTTGGTCGTCCATGTTGGATTTGTCACTCGTGCGGTCAACTCCTCAACTCCTCCAATGAAATGCAATCGGAGGCTTTCTCAAAGCGGTATACTAAACGTGGAAAAAGCTGTTTTACGATTAAAAAAAATTCCGAATTTTCTCCGATGCTCAGCCGTTTTCCAATTAGCTTCGTTTCATTCTTGAATCTGACAAAATTCTTGAATTCATTCTTGAAACTCCTCCACTCCTCCAATGAAATGCAATCGGAGGCCTTCTCAAAGCGGTATACTAAACGTAGAAAAAGCTGTTTTACGATTAAAAAAAAATTCAGATTTTTCTCCGATGCTCAGCCATTTTCCAATTAGCTTCATTTTTTGAATCTGTGATTCCTGAAAGCGGACGGGAAGCGATAGCGACACAAGGGGAAGACGATTTTGGCCGCGGCGCAGCAGGACAGCTGGGGGGAGGCAATGTGTCAACGCGCCGCATCCGGGTCCAACTGTATTCCCCCGCGGCCGGAGCCGTCGCGGAAAGGGGGGGCGGCGCGCATGTGACAGTCATACCCACGGTCGCGCCGATAGATCGTCAGGGCTCCGCGTGCTCGCAGGCATACCGCGGGGTTTATGAGCCACCGCGCATTCGCGAACTCCGTACCCCCCGAACCCCCTCCGCACGCGCTGGCACGCGCACTCGGGAGTCCCGGCGGAGCGGAGAGCGAAAAAGACGCGGCGGCCGAGAGCCAGAAAACCGAGAGCTGAGAGAGAATCCGAGGGGAAATGGCGGCGGACGCGGCGAGACAGCTGAGGACTTTCCCCGTTTGACAGCAGAAATAAATCACCGCAATTATGGGCTCGCCCCAGTGGACGCCGACGGGTCACCCTTTATCGCCCCCCCCCCCGAGTTCAAGGTGTCTCTTGGATGCCTGTGGGATGTCTGGCACCGGCCGGGGGACGATTCCTGGCACCCCGACGTCCGCGGGATTCTGACATCGGCGGGGTCGAAATCCAGAATCCGGACGGAGCCGGTTCCCGAAGAACCGCGTCAGGATGGCGTGCGTTCGCTCCTTTCGCCTCCGGCGTGCGGGACCGAAGGTGCGGCGGCTTCGGGAGACGTTGCAAAAGGGAAAAAAAATAAGGAGCGGTAATTAGAACGGCGAGTTCTGCTTAAAGATGTGTGCAATTATGGGCGTGCACGTGGGTGGTGAGCCTTTCCAGGCCCTCGTCACTGTAAGGTGAGAGCGGCTTCCAGCGAAATGAAGGAAAAAAAAGAAAACATTTTTTTTTAAAAAAAAAAAGAAGGTATTTTTTTCTATCTTATAGTCGGCCTTCTCGGTGCTACGCCGCTAACATGTCGCCGCTGCCTTTTAAATCCTTTGTTTCTCCACCTCTTTCTCTCACCATATGACTATTTTGCTTTTTGCCCCCCCTTCCCCACCCAGCCACCCCTCTGTGGGTACAAGCGAGGGGAGGGCGGGAAATTGGTGTAATGAATTTAGGGCGCTCATGCTTGCTGAGGCGAGCCTCCCTCGGCTGCTCGTGGCCATTAATCTTCCGCACTCTGTCAGAGCAAAATGTGCCCACAATAGGCAAAGGGGGAGCTCAAATTGACTACCAATTACGCGCCTGTGAATAAAGGATATGGAGAGAGGAGGGGAGGAAGGGGGGGGCGCAATATGGTTCAGCGCTAACGTTTATTTTAACCCTGCAAGCGGCGCAGGAGAGTAAGAGAGTGTCTGATATGTGTGTGTGTGTGTGTGTGTGTGTGTGTGCACGCTCGCTCACGGGTGAAGGCTTTCCTCCAGGGTTCCTGCTTGTTTATCTGAGAACATAGAGGTTCCTGTTGCCGTGCTGTGCTGCGAGTGAGGGTCGCGTGGCGCGCTCGTCGTCCTCAAATACAAGATTTTATCTTTTCATAATATAATTTACTCTTAATCTGTAAAGCTTCATCAATGCCGGTTGTTTTTTGACCCGAAACTCACGCTCGGCTGCACCATTTCAGTGCTTATACACCTGTAATTGGGCTTTCGTTACACATTTATATAAGATCAGATAAGATAACAATGGCACAGTGCAACTGAAACACAAATTATATTTACAAAAACAATTACTTTATCATTTATTGCAGGGATTTACCTGTTTAATTTAAATAGGATGATAATAAAACAGCAGCACAAAAGTTAAAGTATTGCACAAAACGCATAACATTGACGTCAGAAGTGGAAAAACAAATCCTCCGCTGTTTTATGTGGTGAATTTCTTCGCATTTATTTCGACATTCAGCGAGGGAGTGGACAGAAAACCTGGAAAATACCGCTGGCTCAAAAGTCTGAGCAAAGAAATCTCAAGTATTTCCTCCTTCTTTTCTGAATTTTCAATATATTCTGCATTTTCTGGCGGCTCGCTTGGATCTACAATCGTCCGTCGGTCGTTCGGTTTCAGCTAACCGGACGCTCACACACAAGAGATGTTCAAAACACGTCCGGCGTTTTTCAAAATTATAATAAGTCAGTCTCGAAAAAGTTGACCAGAGCAGCGGATTTGGAAATTATGGGATGGATAGCAGAAGCCGCCCGCGAGTCACGTGACGTTGGCGAGTTGAGCGCCCCCTACCGGGAGCGCCGGGATGAAGTCGCGGCTCTGCAAACCCTCCGGTGGTTTTACAGATCGGCGAATTCAACACAAAGAAATGCTGATGGTGTTCCCGCAGCTCCGTGTGTGTCCCACTTGGCCGACGGCGCTTTTTTTTCCCCGCCCGACCCCCCGTCGGCGTTGCGGCGAATTCGCCGCGAAAATGTTTTTGCAGCACTTGCGCTGCGGTTAACACCAGATGAGCCAAGTCTCTTTAAGGAATCTGGGAAAAACACGGAGTCCGGCCACGAACGCCCGCCCGCCCGGCGGATCTGGGTCGCCGGTGTGATTGCAGCACCGGTGGTTGTGATTATTCCAGGGGCCGTGTTTATTGTATTACCCGCGAGAACATGACAAGAACTAATAAGTTCCTTAATCATATCTGATTTCATTCAGGTTTAGCTATCGGAGACACGGGCCAGTGTGCTTGGAAACCCACTCCCTCTTAATAAGACCATTACACGAAGGGTGGTGCTCGACATGTGGCGGCGAGCGAGCGAGCGAGCGGGAGGGGGGGGGGGGGGGGGGGGGGGACAAAAAGAGCTCGACTGAGGGCTGGAGGATAAATCAAAAGCTTTAACAAAGTTTGACTGTCCAGATTAGGAGTGGAGGGGGGGGGGGGTTTAAGCCAAAGGTGCTCTGAAGTTATGCACAGTCTGTAATTCCAAGAAAAACTTTCCCCAGCTACAATAATAAGAGGCCGCCGCGGCTCCGTCTGCAGCGCTCGGCGGGATTTCAGCAGCGCCGGGAAATCCAACAAAAATAAAATTGTAAAAACCTGCAGCCCGTGTTTGGAATGCCCTGCTTTGCATGTACATTCACTGCAAAAGAACTACTGTGCATGTCGGGGAGGTCAAAATTTGGAGGGGGCGGCACTGAGTTATGCCTCTTGCTCTGTAAACCTGCTGCAAATGAGTCTGGTTCTGAGCTTAGCTTAGCTTAGCTTAGCTTAGCTTAGCTTCTTTCTATTTACCCATTTGTTTTTCATTATTCTGAATCAGAGCTAGGTTTAGCTTCGGTGAACGCATGAAACCCCAGGGCTGTGTTGACAACAACAGGTATTTTTATTTTGATTTTTACTACGAACAGCACTGGATTTGAGGGTTGGTTTTGGGAACTTCCTCCGGCCAACTGGGTCCTCTCCATGGTTTCCTTCTTGGGTTCTTCTCTAGGTCCTCCTGCTTGGTTCTCTCCACTTTCCCCCTTCAACATTTGTTGAAGACCTCCATTTTTGTCCACTTACTCATTTCACAGGCGTCTATCGAAGACGATATTCTTCGAACTTACCTCGCTTTACATTTCACCAGGCCTGGAAGCGAGGAGGCTCGCCGACGGCGTTCCAGGATGCAAACCAATGCACTGCAGAGGAGACGGACCGTGTTGTTTGCAGCAAAAACATCCTCCGGAAAGTTGCCCTTGAGAAGGAGATACAAAGTGCTGCTGGTGATCCTTCCTCCTCCTCCTCCTCCTCCTCCTGCCTCAGGAATTTTTGGGTGTTTTGGCAACGGCCACCGGAGTGTCGCACGTGATGTTACCGTTTCTGCAGCTTAGCAGTCAGAAAAATCAATTACTTCCGCAATTAGATAAACCAAAAAAACATAGTTTGCTTAGTGTTAAGGACAAATAAATTCCACTAAATTCATATATGATATTTTTGTACACGGATACGTATGAAAGACATGAATAATATAGATAGATAGATAGATAGATAGATAGATAGATAGATAGATAGATAGATAGATAGATAGATAGATAGATAGATAGATAGATAGATAGATAGATAGATAGATAGATAGAAATACATAAACAAAGACATAAAAAAGAACCTATTCAACTAAATAAAGCATGAACATACACAAAAAAATCAAATACATGTACACATAAATGCATGTGGAGGTCGAAAAACAATATATGTATGTTTTTGTATGCATATATATACTGTATATACAGGACTGTCTCAGAAAATAAGAATATTGTGATAAAGTTCTTTGTCTTGTGTAATGCAATTACAAAAACCAAAATGTTATACATTCTGGATTCATTACAAATCAACTGAAATATTCCAAGACTTTTATTATTTTGATAATGCTGATTATGGCTTACAGCTTAAACAAACTCAAAAATCATATCTCAAAATATTAGAATATCATGAAAAAGTATTTTTTGTTTTTTTAATTGCATTACAGAAGATAAAGAACTTCATCACAATATTCAAATTTTCTGAGACAGTCCTGTAATTGTTCAACTTTTTAATTTGTTTTTGCTCTTAAATATCATTTTAATGATATGTATTCAATGTATGCGTTGATACTGAGCGACAACAGTCACCATTATTCCATCTTTTAACCCAAATGTGCTTTTTGAATACATTTTTCTCTCCATTACCTGCCGACAGATGTGTATATGTGTGTGTGTGTGTGTGTGTGTGTGTGCGTGCACATGGCGGCCTGTCGGCTGAAGGGGGGGGGGGGTGCAGATGGACGACGTTGTTGCGGGCGGGATGAAAGAGGCGTGAAGGAGGCGCGGGCGGCCAACTGCTCGGGGTCACGTCGGGGTTCCCGCTCGCCGCTTGAAAAGAAAAGCCAGGATGACTTGAAGCATCTTAACACCCTGCCGACCTCCAGACACTCACGCAGCCTCCAACACAAACATTATTAACAAAACAAACGTGCTGACTGACAGGACAAGTCGCCGGGAAAAAACGCTCTTGTGGCTGAAAATCGCTCTCGGGCGTTTGTTTTGTTTTTGTTTTGATTTTTTTTTTTTGGTCTTTTTAGCGCGGCGCTGACGGCTCGTCAGTCAGACGCCAGGCGGCCTGTGTAATGGTTTCCCCCTCGGACGTCGCGTTCGGGACGGGAACAAGTGTTTTTATTTTCTAACCGTTCAGAAGTTAGCGGCGGGTTTTGACCAGCGAAGGAGAGGCAGATAATAATGATTGAACGGATTCTGCCGAAAAGCGGCGTCCCGATGTCCAAGGATATCGGCCAACTACGACCCCGAGGACGATCCAGAGCGGCGTTTTGGCCGATCCCAGCTACAAATCCTTTATTTCCTTCTAACCAACTGACAAACAGTTGCGTGGAAGGAGCTCCCCTTTGGATCTATGATTTTTTTTTTTTTTTTTTTTTTTTTTTGCATTTGAACGTGAATTTGCAAACGCAATTCAGGATTTGCGGATTTAAATAGAATGGGAATTTCACTTTTATTATTATTTATTCCACTAAAACAAGCGGATTGTCTTTGTCTTTGATGAAACTCCAACAACAAAGATAGATGTAGTAGTAGTGATGGTAGTAGTGGTAGTTATAATAGTAGTGGTGGTGGCGCAGCAACGCAATGACGAGTCTCTGGCCGGTTGAGCGACCGAATGAGCTGTCAATCAAAGAAAATATCCATTTACAAATCCTTTATTTCCTTTTGATCAACTGACGCAGGGAGGTACCTGCCCGACCCTTGGGTTTCAACGGATTCTGACGAAAAGTGGCGTCCCGATGTCCAAGGAAAACGACCTACTACGACCCCGAGAACGATCTAGAACGGCATTTTGGCCGATCCCAGCTACAAATCCTTTATTTCCTTTTAACCAACTGACAAACAGTTGAGTTGAAGGAGCTCCCCTTTGGATCTATGATTTTTTTTTTTTGTTTGTTTTTGAACGTGAATTTGCAAAAGCGATTCGGGATTTACAGATTTAAATAGCGAGGGAATTTCATTTTTATTGTTATTTATTCCACTACAACAAGCAGATTGTCAACAAAGATAGATGAGGTAGTAGTAGTAGTGGTAGTAGTAGTAGTGGTAATGATAGTAGTAGTGGTAGTTATAATAGTAGTGGTGGTGGTGCAGCAACGCAATGACGAGTCTCTGGCCGGTTGAGCGACCGAATGAGCTGTCAATCAAAGAAAACATCCATTTACAAATCCTTTATTTCCTTTTAACCAACTGACAAACAGTTGTGTTGAAGGAGTTTCCTGTTGGGTCTCTGATTTATTTTTTTTTTTCACATTTGAGCGCGAATTCGCAAAAGCGATTCAGGATTTGCGGGAGCGGATTTAAATAGAAAAGGACTTCGTTTTTTATTATTATTTATTCAACCAGCAGATTCTCCTTGTTTGTGATGATACTCCAGCAAAGATAGATGTAGTAGTGGTGATAGTATTAGTGGTGGCGGTGCAGCAACGCAGTTTTTGCAAATCTCTGGCCGGTTGAGCGACCGAACGAGGTGTCAATCAAAGAAAATATTCGAAATCGCTGTCGGTTCTTGTTTTTATATCGTTTTTCTTTTTTTTATTTTATAAACAAGATCACCAAACTTTTCCTCTCTCTCTACATGAGCGTTTACTTTCACTGCCCTCGCGGCCACATCTGTTTGTTGCTAGCGCCGTTAGCTGACTTATGAAGCACACATCCAGCGGGCCCTGGTTCGGGGCCAGACAGTTACAGATAGTTTTATGTCGGGTTTGATCGAATCGGACGACCGCGGGGGCCTTGATGCAGGAATGCGCTCTCCGGAGGGCACTTTTGGCTCCGCGGGCCGTCCCACATTGCTTTCTGTTTCTCCGTGTGTGTGTGTGCGCGAGTGTGTGTTCGTATGGGATCAAATTAGAGGAAGTTTATTGTCCATATTGTGGAAAATTATCTTTGGCTCGCCTTCAATTAACAAAAAAAAAAGGGAAAAAGTAATATATAAAATACATGATGACAGTTAGACTGCAGTTTTGCAGATAGAAAACGGGTAGAGAGAAATTTAAAACGTTGAGACAGAATCCTGGGTTCGGTTTTAAAAATACAACCGCATACGGTGTCTAAAATCATCAATTCACATTCTTTTTCACGTCCGAGCTCAAAGCGTATATCATTAAGAATCACACACACCCTCACACGGAAGCAAACACACACTCCCCCGAGGCGACGGCAGTCACCTTTTTAATGATTTAACAATTTAATCTCTCCACTTCTTCTTCTCCTTCTTCTTCTTCTTCCCTTTTTTTTTTTTTTGTCTTTCCTCTCTGGAACCTGGCCTCCTCCGGTCCGGATGGCGTACACAATGCGGCGGCAGGCGCTGGGAGAAAAGTCTCGCACCGCCGCTTCGCTCCGCCCCCCCTCGCGGCGACGGAGCCAGAAAGAGACATCAATCTTTCACTAATTCCTTCAAGTGTGAAAGGGTCCTTGTGGTGTCGGGCGAGCCGGCGTTGTGGGTGGAGACGGGGCGACTGAATGAGAGGAGGACCCTTCTTTTCTGGGTCCCCAACCCTCAACCCTGCGGCCGACACCCCCCGGACAGCTGACCAGATGGCGGCGGCGTTACCCCAACAAAGGCTATCTAATTAGGGGTACAATAGAGAGAAAGAGGGGCGGGGCTTCTGTGGGGGTGGGTGGCGGTTTCCTGATGAGTGGCACGCAAGAAGGAAACGGGCCGCCTGAGACGGATGCAAGTCAATATCATACCTACAACCCCCACACACACACACACACACACACACACACACACACACACACTTGCTCCCCCCCCCCCCCCCCCCCCCCCCCAGCAGTAATATAGGGGGCTATGACTTTATTACCCCTCATTAACACAAATTAGAGCACTTGAGCCCCCCTGAATAGCGATGACAAATTGAATTAAGTGTTTGGAAACAAGTCAATCCCCGACACTGGCCAGGCTGCCACCATATTGCATTAACATTCATTGTTGGGTGTATCCGTGTGTGTGTGTGTGTGTGTGTGTGTGTGTGTGAGTGAGAGGCTATAAAAAAAGGAAAAAAAAAAAAAAAACAGCTTTTATTTAGAGAGTAGGTGGAGTTGCCCGAGACTGTGAATGGTTAAATTCCTTTGGAAAGGCCGTGGATCCTCCCGGCCGTGGCGAGTTAAGCGGGGCGAGTTAAAGGAGGCGTAAAACGAAGAGGAACAGATGGTCAGGCTCAAAGAACCGGACGCCTTATTTCTGCTTTATCCGCATTTATTATTTCGACAAATGTCCCGTAAGCTTGAGACATAAAACCCCGGACAGTTTTTTTCTTTTTAGTATCCCCTTTTTATTCACACATGCATATCTATATATTTTTATATCACCATGAAATAGTTGCTTGACAGCACAAATGTATTATTTATTAACCCTGGTATGAGAGGACAAAAAATGTCTAAATAGACTCTTGAGAACATTTACGAAATCCTGCTAAATATCCCAGGGAAAGTAAAGATCTGCAATCACGCCTATATTTTATTTTAATTTATTTCGTTTCATTTTATTCCGCATCCAGAAAAAAAAAACAGCATAAAAAAAAAAGCATGTACTATGTACAACTGAGTCTCTTCAGAAATAAGTAGATGATTAAAATGTTATCAAGGAATCACTGGACTAAATTTTAGATTTAAAGAAAACAAGGAAAACATGCAAAAAAATACAAGAAAATTAAAAAAAAAAAAAAAAAAAACAACAGCAAAAAAAAAAAAAAGCATCCTATTTACAAATTAGTCTCTTCAGAAATAAGTAGATGATTAAAATGTTATTAAGGAATCACTGGACTAAATTTTAGATTTAAAAAAAAAAACAAGGAAAACATGCAAAAAAATACAAGAAAAAGAAAAAAAAACAGCAAATAAAAAGCATCCTATTTAAAAATGAGTCTCTTCAGAAATAAGTAGATGATTAAAATGTTATCAAGGAATCACTGGACTACATAACATGCCAAAAATACAATAAAATAAAATAAAATAAAAAAAATGATAAAAGCAATGCAGGTAAACTCGCTTCGCCATTTACGATCAACTCCACCCAAATTCTTTGAGAATTAAAGACAGAGAGAGAGAAAGAGGAAGCGAGAAGAGGGAGGAGGGAGCTTCATTTCTTCAGGGTTCCCATCGTTGCACTGCGGATGTTTTTCATCCCCCGTTTGCTCGGAACCTCGGCCAATTTTGCAAAGCTCACCGCATGTTCACAAATACAAGATGGTAAAAAAAAGGCTATACTGATCTGCCCCCCCACCAAAACAAAAAAAAAAAACAAAAAGCAATCTGCTTAGCATCACAGTACTGTCAGTGAAGAAGCTGCTGGGTATGGATTGTTAAACCGCAGAGTTTGATGTCAAATTAGCATTGAAAGGAAAAAAAAAATCCCATTTTACGTATAACTTCCTTTGATTTGTTCCATCCTGATCACAACTTATCAGTTCAACGTCAAAAACAAACAAATGAGTAAAGGCCGTACTGCGTTGGCGTCCATTAAACTCAGGTTTTTTCAAGTTGGCGCTTAAATATCACGTCAGAAAAAAAAACACGAATGCAATACGATTAAAAATACTTCAAAAAATAGCACTCAATTTTAGTAAATACTAATTTTGACAGCTGGTTACTGGTGTGTATTTTATATTCTGTGTATTTGTCGTGTGAACTCACTTGCAGTGACGAGTGTTGTTTCTGGGTTAATGCAAAAATACGTAATAAAAAAAGCACAGATGTGTTAGTGCGTGAATATCTGTCACACACCAGCAACAAACACACACACTCACACACAAGCACACACACACACACACACACATTCTCATAGCCACTCCTCCAAACCTCCTGTGTTGCTTCACAAGATCTGTGTTATACAAGGGTGACACCTCCTGACGGGGGATAATATTGCATTTTTTTATGGCATCTATATATTTAGAAAAGGTAATTATGGTCTGGCTGATGATCCATGATGCACATTATGTTGTGGTCTTATCCCGATATATGGATCATTAGCAAATCAGCATAAATATCAGGCTTTGATTAATAAGATTGTCATTATGATTAGTTAATTGTGGGGACGGCGTGGTTAATATTCCCGGTCGGATTACCGTTGTTGAGCAAAACACTGAACCCCGGACTGGTTCAAATGCATAGAAAGAATTTCCCCACAAGGGATTAATAGAGTATAAATTAAATTAATGGCACAAAGCTGCACACAAGGGTGGAAGAAGGAGAAAAAATAATCATCCATTAAGAACACTTGCTAGCTGTTAAAATAGAATTTTATATTCCATTTCAAATATCAAACCTATGTGATGAAAAGGAATTATAAAATTCAAGTAACGCAGAAATACACGATTTTGAAAGAAAATAACTTCTAGAATGACAATAATGGGTGTTTGTGAATGTCATGGCAATATAGCGGCAATGCAGAGAATGATGTAATCGTCATGTTTCAAAACACTTATTTAAATTTCCGTAAAAAACAGGTCGAAGAGCGTTTCTTAAACTAAATTCATGACTAATAACAGATCGCCTCATCGACAAATTTAACGTGGCTGCAATAACACGGGGGCTCCTGCAGGAGGGTTTGGATCCAAGATGCACAGTGAGGGCCCTCCGTAATTTATCAGCCCATATGTGTGTGTGTGTGTGTGTGTGTGTGTGTGTTTGGCCTCTTTGGACTGGCATGTTTGAATGATAACTGGTGTTACTACCCTGTGCACTACCTGGTGATAAGCAGCACTCAGCGCATGTGTTATAGTTTTGCAGCACATTATCCTTAAAAAGTCCTTAAAAACAGCGGCGGACGATTTGAAATAGGAACCCAGATGCATTTAAGCAGATGAAAAGGGGTCGCCGTAATTGATTCCAGCGTTTAGTCTGGATCCTTTGGTTTCCAACACAAGCCCCGCGTCTATGTTTCCACTGTTTAACACACACAGTTCACAAACTCACATGCATGTCATTAATGCTGCCGAGTCATTTTTTTTTCTCTATTTTTTTCACCCGCTGCATTCAGAAATCTTAATTTGGCTGGGAAAGAAGAGGAAGCCCCCCCCCCCTTTCTTTCCCCCGCGCGTATATGTGCGCAATCGGTGTGTGTGTGTGTGTTTGTGTGTGTTCGGTGGACAGCTGTGAGACTTTGAGCGGGAATCGGTGACGGTTTTCATCAACAGCTGCTCAAAACACAACGAGACGCGGCTCGTTTTTTAAACCTTCGAACACCATTCTTCTTATTCTTTCCCTTTTGTGTGCGATATTCAGTTTCGCACATTCGCACCTGGAGCGTGGGAGTACAAAGGAAAAAAAAATCAAGGCCTGTTTTTTTTTTCGTCCCGTCATTCTATAAGAGCCTTCATCTTTTTCACAGTTCTCAGATGCCAGACTTTCCCGCATAGCGTGTTTGCACGTCCAAGGGCTCAGAAACAATGGGGTTTTCCTGAGAGCAGAAACACAAAAAAATTAAATCATAGGGATAAAATAATTAAATCCATTATTGCAATCTATCTTTTTTTTTTTTTCTGCATCACAAAAGCCAGCAATATCCTGGGTGGCGACTGAAGACTGCCAGATTTTAGCACAGGCCGATGTTTGTAGTGCTTCCAGTGGCCACATCTTTAATTACACGTATGCATTTTCAATAGTGTGACACGTGTAAGTTCAAAACATATGGCTAAAGTTGGTTCGTAATTAGTTTTCAATTAAATAAACAGTCTTTAAACACTTATCTTTAAATACACATATCACATAAACACATATCTTGACATCATGGATGGGAAATAAAAACATACTTTGGGTAAAGATTATTCAAAATTAGGCTAAAAGCACCTGGAAATAATCTTGACAGCAAATGAAAAAAGAGAACTTAATCCAACTGTCTAACTTGACCCCCAAATGTATTTTTTTTCCTCAAATAATTTTGCAAAAAAAAAAAACAACTAATAATAATCATAATAATTTATACCTGAAAATTCTTTGGATATACTTTGAAATTCATACAATAGAATCTATGCAGCTCTGGACCTCTGAGATGCAAGTATTAACTTTTATTTAACTTAATTTAATTTAATTTAATTGATCAAATTCATTGAAAAAGATGTCCAATTTCTTTTTTGAGCAAAGGAAATGTTTGTGCTCTCAGCTGGAACACGTCTCAAAAAGCAATATATATCCTGTGTATATACTGGGGGTGCTCGACCTGCGGCTCCCTGGACTTGTGGCATTTCAACATTATCCAATTATTTTTTAAAAATAAATTTCCACTCAAAGCAGCGCTACAGAAAATTAAAACATTGCGGGTGAACCTGTGTGTGGGCGTGGCTGAAGAATACCCGGTGGTTATTTGGAAGAAGTGGCATTGCTTGGGTTCACAGGTTTTTCATTATGTTGTTGAATATGTTGGTTATTTTATTTAATTCTCTTTCATTTTTGTCACATTTTTGTGCTATAATTACATTCTCGCTTTCATCTGCCGAAATATCCCAAATTTTTTCCTCTCCATTTTTATTTTTGACCTCTGACTTTAATTGTCTTCCCGTTCCTTGTTGCTCCTGCTGGATTTTAATAGATTTCACTTGGACGCCGGCTAAACCCCTGTCACTTTTGTCCATTTCCAGTCCTACCATTGGTTCTGATAACATTGCTATGCTGACTCCCTTCATTTGGACTCATCAGCTTCTCCAGCCGCGAGGGATAAACTGTGAATGCGCCCAGGAGGGCTAGAAATCCGGTGGTCCCGGCTAGTAAATCCCGTGCCGGAGGTGGAATGTGAACACGGTTCAAACCAAACAGACGGAGAGGAAGAAGGTCCGAACCGATTCTTCGGTTCGGTCGGCGCTTCGTTTCCCGCCGTCCTGCAGCTCTCGGGTCACGTGAAACGTCCTGGAAAAATCAAAGATGAGGTTTTGTTAATTTTCGCTGGGATTCAGGCGGAGGTAAATAGAATAGAATGCGATTAGTGTTACTTTTTTCTCCCAGCAAAGGAATTGATAATTATATATAACTGACAAAATGATAACGATCGGAAAACGTTAAACATGATACGTTGAGATGTGAACCTTCCTTTTAAAGCAGGGCTTTACCTTGAAGTAACACTAAGTCCAAATTTTTTTCTATTATAAAATAGTATATTATAAATTTTATAATTATATAAATTATATTATAAAAATCTTAATATGTGATGAAGTGTTCCTCTAAAAAAATAATGATGAATTAATATTAAAAATGAATATTAAAAAAGAACTGATGAAATTACACCCTAAAAATATGGTTGAGTTAAAAGAGAAAATCTTGTCACTGGGGGAAAATTTGCCACTAGAATTTGTTAGAAAATGGACTGGTAGCATGTAGAAGAGGAGGTATCATGTTTACAAGTCTATTCTGGCTATTAATTTTTTTTAGTTTTAATTTTGTCCATTTTTTTTTCTTTTGTTTTTGTGTTTTTTATAGATATAAGGAAAAAAAAAGATCATTTTAAAAATGTCGCTTAACGCTTTTTCATCAAAAAATATTTTTGTTTTCAAATTTTGATGCAAAAAGCACATTGCAAAGTTACTTTTTCATTTTTTACTTGCCTGTCTTTTTTTGAAACCCACTGCATAAAACCTCCAGATGCAGGTGAGAAAAAACTAACTAACACAGAGATTTGATTTCACGCAGTGGGGCCACAAAATATTGTCCCGCGGGCCTCGAGTCTGGAACCCCTGTTTTAAAGCATCTGTCAAAGTTGGACTTGAGGGCGAATTCCATCCAGATGAATGGTTAGATTTAACTCTTAACCGCTCTTGCTTAGTCATATCTTGTGGATTTACTACTCATAATTCCGCTGAAAAGTGTGTGTGTGTGTGTGTGTGTGTGTGTGTGTGTGAGGCTGCAAACCCTAAAACATCCAGCAGAGGAGGCCGTTGGATAAAAATCTGTGTTTTTTTCAATTTCTTTTTTTATTTCCTCTAAACCAGAAAGACTCTGGATTTAATCCAGTCTGGATCGAATACCTGACCCGGGCCTCGAGGAGGCGCTGTAAGCCGAGGCCTCCCGCTGCCTGGCCGGCTACCCACCTGGACGTGGTACAAAAGCGCAGTTGTGCAGGAAGCCTCTGCAATTTCCTCCGTCTTGCGTCACAAACGCATTACTGTGCCTCGCGCCCAAACCACAACCACATGGGAGCTGGAATTTTCCCACCGACAAACATGCGTCCGCCGCTCCTCGGCCCGCAGATCAGCGGGGCCGCCATGGCCGCCACCTACTGGTCAGAGGAATCTGTTCTTTATAGCACCTGCTCTGTGTTTCTTCCTAAAACTTGCGCTCAAACGATCCCGCAGCCGCCCGTCGTCCATCTTTTTTTTCTTCCTTATTCATGCAAAGTTGCCTTCGCACGAGAAATTCCTCTGGCGCACGGATGAACCGTTTTGGGTTTTTGAGGCCGGGCCTCGTCCGCCGATGGCTCCCCGTCAAGGGAAAAAAATATATATATATAAATTGAAAAATGACTGACAAAATCCACCATTTTTTCAACTTTACTGGGATATTTAGAAAAAGAATGCTAATAATAGGAAAAGAAAAAATTGCCTCTACATGGGAAAAAAGAGGAAAAAAACATTAAATGAAACAGAAATCCACAAAGTTGAATTACATTAAAATAAAATGCACTAAAATAAAATACGTGCAATGGTTAGCTTTCATAACTCGCTGGAAGAAGGTCCCTGGTTTGATTCCAACAGGGATCTTCTCTGTGTGGAGCTTGCATGTTCTCTCCATGCATGTTCTCTTCACGATTCTTCTGGGTTCTCCAGTTTCCTCCCAAAGTCCAGTTGTATTTTGTCTGTGCAAAAAAAATGTTATTCATATTTTATGAATAAACTGACCAAGACCAAACTAAACTGAAAAAAAAAATAAACTAAACTAAACTAAAATAAAATAAAATAAAATGAAATGAAATAAAATAAAATAAAATAAAATAAAATAAAATAAAATAAAATAAAATAAAATAAAATAAAATAAAATAAAATTGAAAATCCAGTCTGGAGTCCAATCTTTGGAGAAAAAGTGAGCAACGAAGGAGTCTAGCCTTCAGAGGGGAGTCCAGTCTGCATGTCCCTCCAGTCTTACTTCTCTGTTTGCAGGAAAAATAGAGAAGAATAAATCTCCTGCATTGAAAAAAAAAAATGTGTGGTGAGCAGAGGAGAGGCCTCGGGGCCGTTTGAATCCTGCATTATTTAATAAGGAGGAGATAGAAGAGAGATCGATTTACCAGTCTGGGCTGATCAATGATGCAACACACACACACACACACATACACACACACACACAAATAAATAAAATAAAACAAACAAAAACAACCTGGGGGGCATTTTTAATGAAAGATTTGTCGGGAAGAAATAAGAAGAATGGACTTGAATTAGTCTCTGAAGACTTGTCTTGACCAAAACACCCAACACAGTTAGGTTGTTTAGCACAGGTACACACACACACACACACACACGCATAATCACCACCCACAAGGAGCCTTTTTGTTATTTAAGACTAAGTTTGTAGTAACACAGTATCCTTCTGAGTGTAGTGTTTGCCAAAGGTATCCAGGTTCCCGACCTCAAAATACCTCTATGTCATGCACTGATAACAAATAACAATAATAATGATAATTCTACTTGCTACTTGCTATTTCAACATAATGTATCAAATACGCAGCTATGGAAACTATGGAACGGCCCAGGCGTTGGAGGAATTTGATAAAAGCAAGTTTTATTCCAGGAAAGCCAAAATGTCGGTAGTGGTCTTGACCTTTGACCCCTTTGGATATTGAAAGTTGTTTGTGGGACATGCTATCATGAATGACACGATGACACCGATGACATCATCCTCAAGCGCAAGCGCAAGTGAGTTTTTAAGGGCCGGATTTAATTAAATCCCTGAAGTATGTCAAACTGTAAAATGACTACTTCAAATGCTTCATTCTAGAAATGTCTAAAAATCCAAAATGATGACAATCAACATATTTTGTAAATATTGTAAATATTTTTCCACACAATGGAAGGGATGGACCCAGACACGGGATGTTATAGAGGGTGATATCCAACGCGAGGGTCTGGGGCTCCACAGGGGCCACGTGTGAAAATCCCAGGCCAAACACAATAATGTATTTAATGATTTTTTTGTTGTTGCAAAAATAAGAGGAAGAAGAAGAAGAGAAGAAGAAGAGAACAACTTTATTAATCCCGAAGGAAATTGTTTTGACAGAGTTTCAAGTAAAAAACATAACAGTAATAGATAATAGTAGAAAGGAGGAAGAATAAGAATACAATGAAAAATGAATTGTCTTAACTGTTTAAGTGTAACTACAAAGATTGAAATAAGATTGAAATAAGTTGGATGTTTGAGGTATTTTGCGTCAAAGCGTGGATTCTTAGACATTTTTCACCCATGCTCATTAGAAAATTTTGGGAGGGGTGGTTTGGACCCCTCCAATAATAATAATAACAATAATATCAGTAACCACAACACTAAGATCCAACAACCCATATAACTGCCTTTTTACCGTTCTGTAAAAACATCATGGAGATTTGACAACAAAATCAGCTAATTGTCTTATTTGATGAATTTTTGCATTTCCTGTTCAAATCAAGCGGTGAACATCTGCAAGAACATCCGGAGCTGACTTCCCAGCGTCTATTCGTGTTTTTGGTACGAAGAACTTCTAGAGTTTTAGTCCAAGCCTGTCCTTGCAATAAAGGTGTTATTTGCGTGTAAAAAACTAGTTTTTTACACACACACACACACACATACACACACACACACACACACACACACACTTTTTCTATATACTGCTCAAAAAAATAAAGGGAAAACTTGAACAACACAATGTAACTCCAAGTCAATCACACTTCTGTGAAATCATAGTGTCCACTCAGGAAGCAACACAGATTCATTTTGACTTGTTTTAAGGACATTACATCAAAGTTGGATCAGCCTGGAGTTTGTTTTTACACTTTAATTTTGAGTGTGATTCCTAATCCAGACCTCCATGGGTTGATACAATTGATTTCCATGGATCATTTTTGTGTGATTTTGTTGTCAGCACATTCAACTGTGTAAAGAGCAAAGTATTTCATAAGAATATTTCATTCATTTAGATCTAGGATGTGTTTTTTAAGTGTTCCCTTTATTTTTTTGAGCAGTGTATATATATATATATATATATATATTTATATATATATACATTGTTTTTTTTTTCCCGGGGGGCTGACGTTTATTTATTTGTATTTATTTCAGTGCTTAACAATGGCACCAAAACATTACCTGCCATAACTGGCCCGTGCAAAAGACGGTATCCTCTATTTCACCTCGCTCCGTAGAACGACTTTCATGCTTGGCTGCTGTCCAATTTTATCCACAGGAGTTGCTAGGCGACAGGAACATCCTTATTGCTGAGCGTATCCCGGGCAGCGACGGGGCTCATAAACGAATCCCCCAAATGTGCGACACATTATCTGCCTTTAAAATTGTTATCGTACGGGTCGGTGGAACGGAGGACGGATCCAGGGTCCAGTAAATCCGGCTAAAACAATAATATTGTTGAAAATGACGGGATCTCGTGCGCAACGTCATGAGAGACGGAGGACCGCTTTGCGCCGACACCAGAGGTCACTAAAAAAAAAAGTGATGCGGAGAAAATCGGCGGTTTCGTCTAACGAGCTGAAAAATTGCATTTCTTATGCACGTGTGAAAGCGAATGATCTCCCGCCGCCGTCGTCGATGGAGACGAGGACTAAGTTGTGAAATAATATTCTTTTCAAGAAATAATTGCACTCCGTCACCCCTCCGACGGACCCTGACCCACCTCATCCTCCCTGGAAGCTGCTTAGAAAAAAAAAATATATATAAATATAAATACATTACAGAGTTATTACAACTTATGAATGGGAAAATTAATTTAAAAATATTTAAAAAATATAAAAGATGGCCTGTTGACAAATTTGAATAATGCATTTCTCCTTTCTAAAACTTTGTTATGAATTTATTATATATTAATTAGAAATAAATGAACATGGGTTTATCTATATTTAAAAAAAAATGACATTAGAAAAATAATTTAAATTTAGACAATGGAAAATATTTCAGGAGCTTTATTACTTTTTGCTTACTTGAGATTTTCAGTGTTTTTTCAAAGCTGTCAAAGCTTCTGCTTCTCCTTTATAACCATTCAGTAACAAGACGTTTCTGGTCGTAACACCGTTCGGAATCCGAGTGTCCTTCGACTCACCGGCCCATTTACCAGTTAACCCAGTTGGACTTTCTTTGTCTTGATTTTCTTCGAAAATGATCTTCTCTTTGGGCCAATCTGGCCGCAGACGCTCGGATGACAGGTGGAGGTCCAGAGGGCCAAGACTCTATTTTTAAAGACGTCTCATCTCACAGGTGTTATCTGAATCTCCTCTCCCTGTGAAAACCTTGCCAGGAGGTGAAATTGTTCCAGAATGCTCATCTCCACCTTTCACTTTCACAACTTACAGCTCCGCTCCGTCAGCGGCGTAGATAACTAGCCAAAAATGATGTCGTGAGGTGCTTCGTGTAGAGACACTGGCAGGGAATATAAAGTTAAATAAAAAAAAATTAAATCCATCCGATCCTCATCAAACTTTGGGGGGGTTTCAGAATTCAAGCATGCTTTATATTATTATTACTATTCTTCTTCTTCTTCTTCTTCTTTCGGCTTTTCCCGTCAGGGGTCGCCACAGCGAGTCAACTTTCTCCATCTTATTATTACTATTACTATTACTATTACTATTATTATTATTATTAATTTTATTATTATTATTATTATTATTATTATTATTATTATTATTATATGTTTTATTATTATTAATAATACTAATAATAATAATAATTACTATTATTATGATTATTATTATTATTATTATTATTATCATCATAATTGATAATAATATAGATTTTAATCAGTATTGATAATTATAATTATGATTATTCTTCTTCTTATTATTAATGATAATAATAGTAATAATAATAATTATAATATTCTTTATGTCTATATTAAGCAGCTTATATTAATCTGCACTGTGTTATGACCAAAATCACAACGATCAATTCGGAACAAAACCCATGAAAATGTAATGTAATTAGATAAGTAATGCATACTATATTAATAGATGAAAAATTCATAATATATGTAATGTGAAATAAATGGGCTTTGGAAGTGATTATTCCTCTCTGATATTAGAATGTCATAGTTAATAAGATGGCGACTCCTGCAGGCGGTTGATGGCCGGGAAAGTTCTTCCGTCTTCAGATGACATCTTTATACCGCCTCATCCTCCAAAGCGATCTGTGCAGAGGTACGGTGACAGCGGGGGATTTTGGCCAAAATAACAGCGAGGAAAAGGTCGATGGTTTAATTTGGCATTTTGATCGACTCCGGTTAAGTTCTGGGGGTGTGTGTGCTAACTAATGGAAAAATAACCCTTTGCTAGAAAACAAAAACAAACAAGGGATGAATTTTCTTGTGTATAATCTGGATTGTTTTTCTTTTCATTTGTGTTTTTTTGATTTTTTAATTTTTCTTCACCTTCTTCTCTCACCCAATCACAGCCGGGATAGGCTCCAGCACCCCATAACAGTATTCATAAAGTATGAAGTATAAAATATTTATAAGCATCGAAGAAGAGCAGAGGGGAGAAGGGAGACCTCGCCACCTACCCGCTATCTTCTTTTAATCTGCTTTCTGTTGTTGTCGCAGCGCCGGAATGGAAGCGATGACAGGAGATTAGTCGAGGAAAGCTAGACAGACACCTATGGGTTTGGAAAATAAAACTCTTAAGAAAACAAAGTTGAGAGCAAACACAATACTCTGTGAATGTACGGCGGGATTACTGATGTTGCTTTTGCAGTGCAATCTTCTATGGATATGCATCAGTGACCTGGGGCGGGTGGATTATTCCATCTGACAGTACGTCGGCGCGGGTGAAACCGCGACTGAGAAATAAGCTGATCACGCTGCGAAAGGAAACTTAATAACCTGTCCGCTCTCCTTAGACGGCGAGGCGTTTTGGTTTCGGGCAAATCATTTGTGAAATTTCAATTACGGCATCAAAGCGGTGATCGGAGGGGGAGGGAAGGTGTGTGTGTGTGTGTGTGTGTGTGTGTGTGTGTGTGTGTGTGACAGCGTATGGTCCAGCCCTGCCATCAGGACAGGGAGTTCAATAAAACTACGCTCGTCACTGTGGTTCTTTCCACGTCGGTGGCTTTCAATAACGCCGAACGCGACGGTGCGGGTGTTTTTGTAGTACCCAACATGGCCACTAGGGGCGCTGTTGAGTCTTAACACACACCTTGTCACACACCAAGCGCCCCGATGCGGAGGCCGTGGAGCCGCCATCCTCTTAACCTCGCTCGGCGGAATGAGTCTCACGCTCAGCTGCAGCCCGATATTATCTCTTGGTGTTGCTAGGCGACAGGAGCATCCTTATCACAAGGAGTATTCTGGGGAATGACGGCGGGCCGTAAATGGATTCTGCAGATCTGTAACTTATTATCAGTCTGGCTGGGTGATGTCGCCTGGGTCAATGAGAGAGGAAGAAACTATGCAAATAGACCATTATGTCACTTGGCCGAGTAGCTTCGGGACTGGATGAGAAAATCTCTCTGCCGGAGTTTGAATATTTTAGAGCTGTTAGGGCTCATAAAGAGATTTATCTCTACCTCCATTTAAATCAGCTTAGATTATAGCTCACTGCGGTTCCCGCTTTTCACTGGAGGTATATATAAAGATAGTATTCCTGTTACCGTCTGGAGAATTATTCATCCGACACCGAGCCAATGAGTAAAATCTTCTGTATCGACGTCTTATAATATGAGTTTTGATAAATGTTTGGAAAGAATAAGTTTCCACCAGGCTGATAGAAGAGACTGGACCTTTAGAGTAAATGCAAATATATCAATCTACGGAAGTTGTGTTATGACTTGAGTCATTTTGCTCCAAGACGAAAGCACAGAGTTAACAATCCAATGTAAATCGGTGGCTCTTCCTGATACACAAGGTGAATTATTAGCAAAATCAAACGTTCATCAGTGAATCAAAGAAAGGTTTAGAAGTGTTTGATTTTTTGAATCGGCCATATTTGGTTTCCTGGTTCCATGGAAGTTTTGTACAGAAAAATAAAAAGATAGAAATTATAAATCGATGATACTTCTAAAAAAATATGATGGGTTGGCCATATAAAATAAAATAAAATAAAATAAAATAAAATAAAATAAAATAAAATAAAATAAAATAAACACACCAACACAGGAAGAATCCTGAGGAGAGAATAATTAATGAATCCTCCAAAAAATCACATGAACAACAGAGACTATTTGAAAATGAAAGGGTTAGAGTTCAGTCATCTCTGCTTAGCTAGTGCACTGCAGCAGCAGTAGAACAAATAAAGACCATAAAATATATAGTTCTTGACACTTTGCACTGTTTTAGGACACAAATAGGAGAAGGGAGCTCAAGTAAATAGATAAAAATATACTACCCAGCCAGGACATATCGTTATATGATTATGAAAGATACATATCTTATAAATGGTGAAGCTAACTCGATTATGGAGGGCCCCTGTCTGCGGGGCTGCTAATGTAGTCTGGTGTGTGTGTGTCTGTGTGTGTGTGTGTGTGTGTGTGTGTGTGTGTGTGTGTGTGGAGGGGAGGGCTGACTGCGTTTGCCTGAAAATGTTGGCCCGCAGTCCTTTTCTCACTGGCGTTCTCACAGAGATAAATCCCTGTTGCACTTAGCAATCATCCATTTTTAATGCCCGAGCCTCAGCTGGGGATGCAGGGGGGGGTTGGAGGGACGACACCAGCTGGGAGGTTTCGGATAATGTATGGACCGACTTCTTGGCGTGTTTTTCCCGGACGACTCTGCTTGTCAGGTGAGAAGCAGTAAAGGCTTTCAGGAGATGTTAGCTAATCTTTTGTGTTGTTGTGATGGGACACTAAAGCACTACAGTAGGACAGCTGTTACCCCCCCTGCGCTATCACACTGCTCCGCCACCCAAAACACACAAGAAGCAGCAGCAAAGCTACTGACATTTTTTGCAGCAACCCTTCCACAGATGGTGGGCAGAGAAGGCCCCGCCATTCAATCCATCCCAGCGCAAACATGATCTGTTTGAACGGCGACGCTGGAAGCCGAGACATTCTTTGGCGGGAGGGTTTTTGTCAAACCAGCTGCGCAAGCGCTCCGGACGCATGCTAACTATAAGATAGCGGCTCGGCTTGGGTGCGATGGGCCCCGAACATCAAAACCCACGTGGTTTCCTCGAACAACCCGAGGATACTCGACCGGTTGTCACGGAAACGCAAAAGAAAGCGGGATACACGGGGACCAAATGCAAAGGGGTGAGTTTACGCGCCCCGAATGGATCGTCCGGATAGAAAAGAGGAACGCGGCGGACCGACAACACGACCACATGGCTCCAAACATTTGATAAGATTTTATTTCTCTCTAGTGAAATTCATACGTTGTTATTCTGCACAGCAGCATACAGGAAAAACGAAAAAAAAAAAAAAAAAAATGAAAATCGTGGTAAAATATAAATAACAACAGTGTTTCTTTTTGCTCTTATTCATTTTAATCCCCCCAAAAAAGAAAGAAAACTCTGTTAAAAGTGGCAAATCGTCAGCCTTTCTCAATCTCGAATGTAACGTCGAACGGCTAAACTTTTAAAAAGTATCACGGGCATATTCACTATTTACATACCGCCACCTTGTGGTGAACAACGCTCATAGCATCTTGGAAAATCCACTTCCGTTCATGTTAAATGCGACAAAAATGAAAATACAATTATGTTATACAAAGATCGAAAAATACTATCAAAAAACCCTTATTATAAATGGCAGCACTATATCAATAAAACTGCTGTAGACATTTTTTTACATGTATAAGTACAAAATCCGGTTTTGAGGTAGCGCCCTCTGAAGTCACTTTAAAATGTTAAAATACTGAATAAACGTCACTTTTACACACAATTACAGCGAGTCTCTCTTTCTCTCGTCAACAACGCAATTGAATTCCTTTGGTAAACAAAACGGTCCGAGTGCGTGCAGTCCTGCGAGTGACGCTGTCAATCATACATTCACCGACATGTTTGCATTTCTCTTTTTTTTTCTTTTTTTTTTTTTGGATTCGTCTGAAAAAAAAAAAAAAAAAAAAAAAAAAATGATAATAATAAAATGGGGATAATAGGTTGTGGTTTTGTTGTGACATTCATTTGCTCGTCCCCCTCCGCCCGCCCCCAACCTCCCTCACACATTTAAAAACAGAGCGACTGAATTGGATGGTGGATGCAGGGGAGTGGGTGACCCCCCCCCGTGAAGAAATGCAAAGTGGGAAGCGAAAAAAAAAAAAAAAAAGAAACTCGACAAGCCGCTAATGACCAGGAGACCTGACTGACAGGAACATAAAAAAAAAAAAAAAATCATATAAAATCCAGTGTTGTTGCCCTCATTCGGGGAATGTAAACATAAAAACGATGAAGGCGAGTATCTTTCTCGCTCCAACCGCCCGAGAAGTCAAACCGCTTTCCCATCACATAGTCGGAGAACCAGGGTTTGGTTTGGCAACAATCGATTATAACGTTCCCCGGAGAACATGAGCCCTAAACAGAGGCCACATTGTCTGCTTTTCTTTTTTTTTTTTTCTTCTCCTCCTGCCTGGCAGATTGAGTGTCAACTTTATAAGAGCAAGTTGGAAAATGCGCCGCAGATTCTTCTTTTCTTTCAAGGGCGGCGGACGGGATGGAGGAGGCCGCCCCCCCTCGCCCGCCGGCCCCGGGGCCTCTTGTTGGCGAAAAACACATTCTTCGGCTTTGCTTTTGTTTTTTTTGTTTTTAATGGCGAAACGTAACTTTGGTTTCCTAAGACGAAAAGGAAAGGAAAGAAGGAAAGGAAAGAAGGGGAGGAAGGAAGAAAGAAACGCAGCGAGCTTCGCTCACAGTACAAAAATACTCGGTAGAAATATGACATTCGTACCCTTTTTTTGCCATTGTGTTTCCCTACACCGCCCCCCAAAATACCTTTTATTATTATTATTGTTTTTAAATGTATTCACACTCTGTGATACGCACTCTCAAAATGACTACCCACTATAAAAAAAAAAAAAAAAAAAGGAAAAAGCAAGAGGGGGAGGGGGTAATAAATTCAACATATAAAGCGTAAAAAAAAACAAAAAAAAAAAACACTATGTGGATAAAGGAACTATAAAAATATAAGAGATCTGGGTGGGCTGAAAGGAGAAAGGAGTGTGTTTATGAAAGGCTACGGCCAAATCAGTCATATCTGTTCAGTGCAATTCATACGGTGTTTTATTTTGAAAGGGCTCCTGTCTAGAATATCTTCATCCGCTTACCGCCCACCGCCCGGCCTCCCTTGAGCGGCCGCTGGGACGGCTGCTCCTTGGACAGCGGGCAATACTTGATGGTGTGCGCGTTGTCCCCGTTGGCGCTGCACAACGGGCATGTGTACGCCCGCAGGATGGGACACACCACCCGGCCGTCCGGCGCTTTCAGGACGTGGGAGCCGTAAACCTCCTCCGGCGCGCCGTTGTTGCGGCAGAACACGCAGATCTTGGGCTCCTGTTTGCCCCTGGCGGCGGGTTTGCGCATCCTGCGCTCCGCGCCGAACAGGTCGAATCCCGCCGCCGCCGCCGCCGCGAAGCCCGCCTCCCGCTCCGGGAGCTGGCTCCGGAACGGGCTCAGGATGGAGAAGCGCTCCTTCAGGTCCAGGAGGGAGGCGGGCGGGGGGCTCCCCGGCGGGCAGCAGCACTCCAGGTGTCCGCCTTCGACGCCCCCGACGCCGCCCGCGATTCCTCCGCACGGACAGGCGGAGGAGTCGTCCAAGCCCAGGGTGGCTTTCAGGGACTCGGTGATGGAGTTGGGGTTCTGCGCCACCCCGAGTTTGTTGCTCTTCGTCACCAGGGTGGTCAAACCCAGATAGTCGTTCCAGAAATTAAACGTGTAGTCGTACGGGCCCCGCGCGTTCAAGTAGCCGTGATTCAGAAAATCCATGGCCGCGTCTGTTTCGCGCAAATAAATAAAGAGAGAGGGGGGAAAAGAAAGAAAGGAAGGAAGGAAGAACAAAAAACGGCCAGTGTGTAATCCGCAAAAGTTGTTGGGGTAGCCAAGTGTCCGGGGGAGCCGTGCGTGTACAGTGAAGTATTCTCCAGTGTTCCTCCGTGCGTCTGAGCCTCCTGGAAATAGGGCTTTCTGGTTATAAGGACCGGGAGGGCGGGGCGCCTCCCCTAAAAAAAAAAAAAAAAAAAAAAAAAAAAAAGAAACAAGTTTGCGGGCAGGTTGGAAGCGGACCTCCTCTTCCACGCACGGATCCGCGCAACTCGGATGCTGCGGACCCCGGACTCTCCCGACGCCTTGTTTAGAAGGATCTCCGCGCGTAAAGATGCAAATTAATAATCCAGATCATCGATAATCGCGGTTCATTTGCGTTATTTTTGCGAGATTAGAGCAACCAGATATCGGGAGACACCCCCCTCCACACACACACAGTGAAACTCCCAGAATAAACATCATGAATGGCGAATATCACCCCCTGTGTGTGTGTGTGTGAGTGTGTGTTTTTGTCCTCCGCTCGCCTCCACCCCCGATGGTGCGACGATGCATCCCATCATCTTAAGTATGAATGGATTACAGGAACACTCATGTGCATGTCAATTTATTCACATTATGGTACACATTTCATTTTTTTGCAGTGTGTGTGTGTGTGTTATGATAACAAAAGTTCGATTTTTTTTTTCTCCTGACATCACACACACTGTCATTAACAACCAGTTTCGTCTCAATGCGGCGCGTTTTACCTAAAAATGAATTCATAAATCACAAAACCACGACACGCCGGGCATGAACGCGTTACACCATCCGGAGAAAAAAAAAAACAAAAACATCTTCATCACGTCATGATGTAAACACACCGTGCCCGGTGCTGCTCGTTAGGGGGCAGCAAAGCGCAACCCCTTCCTGAAAAGCCCTTTTTCTTCTGACTGAGCGCAGAACAATGCCCTCAGTAAGGATGGCGGAGGGGTGGGAGTCATCCTGCCATGGGAGGTTTTAACGGAAAGGTTTGGATGATGATGGCGAATATAAGACGGCAGCTTATGGCATTTTTATTTCCCCCAAATTTTTCCCCCAATCCCAATCCCCCCAAAAAATGAAAGATGAAATGAGTGTATGTATGTATATGGTTCTGAGATGGCCATTCGGTGGAGTGGTCACTTCTGACTTCCAGCTACTGGTACTTCGGATGTTCCGTGACTGAATCGCACTTCTTGTAAGTCGCTTTGGATAAAAGCGGTCGGTATTCACTCAACCCAAAAGGGCTCACGTTACACCTCTGTTCATCCAGTTGCACCGGCTACCAGTAGCTGCCAGGATCAAGCACAAGGCCCTGACCCTGGCATTCAAAACCACCTCAGGAACAGGTCCAGCATATCTGAACCAAATGATAAGACCTTATGTTCCCGGCAGAGAGCTGCGTTCCTCTAATACAAACCTACTAGCAGTACCTTTTGCTCGCTCTAAGCGATCTCAGGCAAAACTGTTCTCAGTTCTACTACCTCAGTGGTGGAACAAACTTCCGGAAGCATTATCTCTCTCAACCTTCAAGAAACAGGTACAAACTTTTCCTCTTTCAGGACTATTTACTGCGCTGATGCTTGAGCTGCCCCAGATCAGGTTAGGACCAAGTTAGGCTATGCAGTGTGTGTGTGTGTGTGTGTGTGTGTGTGTGCGTATGTGTACGTTTTTGTCTTAAAAAAAAACAAAAAAAAAAAAAAAACTAACCCCAGCTTACTGTTCTGTATATTTCCTGTGCATCTTGTATTTGCAAGTGTTATTTGCAGTGCTTATGTCCTCTATTGTAAGTCGCTTTGGATAAAAGCGTCTGCCAAATGTAATGTAATGTAATGTAAAAAAAAAAACAACTCAGTCTTGGTGAGGTAGAGGTAGCTTCTTTCTCTCTGCAAGCTGCAGAGTGTCATGAGGCTCCGGCTCCAGGTCGTAGCCCTCTAATGCATTGATCTGGAACTGGATTGAACTGGATTTCCGCTCCAAAATCCTGGTTTGCAGTGGGGTGGATTGCATCGCTTTGGGAACGGCATCAACTGGGGTTCTGAGATGTGGTTGACCCGAAGGAGAGTGTCACGTTTAGGTTTGCAGCGTCTTCGTCTGCCGTGTTTCGGAAGGAACACACAAGTTTTCTTTGTTTGAATCGTCTTTTATTTTTATCTATCTCTCTCTCGTCACAGTTCAGGGAATCAACATCGGTTGATTCAACTCCGGCCAGCAATACTATACAAAAAAGGATGATGTAAAAAGTAACGTCAAGATAGCGTAACAGTCACAAAAACCAAATCAAATCCCGAACCTTGTTATAAAGTGTCATACATTTCCTCAGAGCAAATACAAAAACAACATATCTTAATATGTAAACTCAAATAAAACTAATGAGATCACCTATCTCAACCAAGAGTTTCTTCAGTCTTGGCTTAGCCTTTGCAGGAAGGCTTGGCCTTTCCTGCAGGAAACTGAAAGGATTTTTGTCATAAGGTCGTCTAAGTGCCATTTCTTCAGGATTGGGCGGTCGGGTAAGGCTGATGGCGAGTTGGAAACCTCTTTAGAACAGTTATTCATTGATTCATTCATTAAATACACAGTTTATCCTGCAGTCGGGGTTACGTTGGGGGGATGGAGCCTCACTCGGCTTTCATTGGCCAAGACGCAGGATTCGGTCAATTGCGGGCCCGTGTTCGAGACATTCAACCATTCGCTCAATTGGGCAACTTAGTATTTCGAATGAACCTCCTTAAAAAGAAACTAGAGAACGGGTGACATAGAGACTCTGCACCCTTGGGATTAAACCAGAGATTCTCTTGCTTGGAGCCACCAAGAGTCAATTACCTCAAAAATGCCAAATACAGAAATACCCAACCGGAGCTTAACTTTCATCACATCGAAAGAAAAACGATGGAAAGCAAACGTCAATTTCACACCCTTTTTTTTTTAAAACTGATCTCATGACTCTGTTTCGGCTAACCACGCTATCGGTTTCCGTGTTATCCGACTCGCCGGGTCGGGGTGCAATAAAAACGCCATTTGCCACAACTGAGAGGGCCTTAACCCGATTTCTATCGGATTTGTTTCAGAGGCGCCGACTGGTAATTTTGACAGATTTCTCGCCGCTGCCACATTAGATGATGTAAATTTCATCCAGCGCCTCCATGTTGGGTGTTGCCCACTGAATATCGGTCATGTTGAAAAATCACGCGTTTGCAGGTTTTCAAGAAGATCGATTCTCATCTCGGTTTCGGTCGTCTCAAATTCTCCCGGTAGTCACATCATTTGTTCTGCAAGAAGTGGATTTAGCACCGTGTTTTAATAATATTAAACCAGTTGTCAGAATATATTAGCCCAAAGGGCGTGCAGGCCTCCAGCAGGAACGTGCAACATGGCTAACGCTGAGCGGCTGTAACATGTTTTATCATTTCCAAACTCTTATTAGCGAAAGAAACAGCGATGTCTGTTACCGTCGCATCTTCCTACGTTTGTCCTGCCGAAGTAAAAACGTCCTCGTTTCGACTCATTTTGTTTGACCGGCTGACGGGTTTGGTACGAGTGGTACAAAGGCAAGACACCGCCCCCAATCTTGGTACTTCAACCCAGGCGCTCCAGAAATAACAAAATTCTGCAACCTGATTTTTTTTTTTTTCTTTTAAGTTTATTAGTTCAGTGTACAATTACATCAAGCACAGAGGCAGAGATGTTTGTACCAGATTGTAGCTCAAAGCTAATTTCCATTTGTAGTCCTGGGAAGACAATACAAATATAAAACTGTACAAATAGACAATATATATAAAATGTACAAATATGCAATAAAATAACTATACAATATATAAACAGGCAATGAAATAAGTAAAACCCAAGTTGAAAGTGATATTGTTGCGATGTTATTAGTTTGGTCATCTGGAAGCCCATTCCATTCTTTGATGCTTTATAGGAAAAGGCAGACTTTCTTTTAGGAACTTTTAGGAATTTTTGTTTTCTGGAGGAACTGACTGAGTCCTCCGGTCAAATTTTGAGGGATCTAACAAGAACTCAGGGCGGCGGCGATGAAAGCAGCGCCGAGGCGGAGGTTGGTGAGGCCTCAGAGGCCATTTCTCTCCTTTCCGTGTGTTCAGCAGTTTGGTCCCGGGGAGTATCGACTGCTCATTGGATTTCCACTCCGCAGCCTTCATTCGGCCGAGGCAAAATATGAATTTTATGATGAGGCATTAATATTGTATGTAATCGCCAATTCCTTCTTTGCAAGCCGGGGCAGATTGCGCCAGCAGATATACCCAGCGTTACCGCGGCGTCAGTGAAATATTCATGGACTGCATTATTCCTTAATTTTGTTGTGACTAAGAAGGATTAATACTCATCCATTAACTTAAGTTAGTTTCACGACTGCCCGGAGGGCGGATGAGCACGCCGAACCAGGAAGTGAGATGAGCAGCGGAATGATGCATAGCGCCGGCTGCGCGACTGCGGCGTTAAATCGATTCGGGAATCACACCGACTAAGCAGTTGTCGTGAATTTATTTCTATTTATTTATTTTTTGTGCCGGGTGCAAATACAGATCATCGGGAGAAGTTTCGTTTTTCTGTCAGCGATAGAAGACGTTTCCTCCATGTTGGCGCAGGAATAACCCGCACAAGAGTGCTAATCCTTCGATAATATGCCAAACGTTATGAGGATTCACGTTCACCCGCGCCTTCGCAGTCCACGTTCGACAAGACGAACATATGACGGATGGTTCTGCCCTTTAATGCGTCCGCCCGTAGAGTTAGAAAGAACACAAAGGCTTGTTTTGTATTATTCCCATTAGATATGAGGTCTGAAACCTGTCACGCTACGTTTGTTTGTCCTCACGCTGCCTTGCTTGAAGGCACATCGGAGGCAGATCCCGGGTTTCGGGCTCATAATCCGATCCCTGACGAGGAATCGTGATGGAAATGCCGCGGCGGTCCTGTTCTTTCATACGAACCCTCGATGTCCGTGTTTACGCAGTGAAATATTGATTACTGAAACGATAAATAATGGGGTTTAAGGAATTGCTGAAAAATCCATTTCGCCTTATTGATCACTGTAATGAAGATTAATGCCAAATGCGCCCGCTATGAAAATGGCTTGGGCGCATTTGCGACAGTTTTTTTTTTTTTTTCTTCCCCCCACATCTCCAATTTCAGCTTTTTTTTTTTTTTTTTTTTTTTAATCAACCCAGAAAACATGAGTCTCCGACTGAGCCGGCGAGCCAGAGCTTTCGCCGTGAGTTTTTAACACGCAGCCATTACAAGCCTGTTTGTGATTATGCAAATGAGGTAATACGCTGGAAATTTAATTAGAGGGCCCAGATTTAATTTCACATGAGAGTTCGCCAGAGCAGGCGCCGGCTCAATAGCGGCCAAACTACGCCCGATATGTTTCCTTGCGACCGAGCGACTCTACACTCGGACTTCATGCAGTTTGAGTTTGTCGGGACACTTGAAGTTCAAGGTTTGATTGTCTTTGGTTGATGTTCTCAACAGAAACCGCGGTTCCCCAGATGTGTGTCTTTTTGTGTGGTATCATTATTATTGCATCACCAGTTGCTTGACATTTACATTTATCCACCTACGACCAACCTTTGAGCTCCGAATACAGAGCTTACCTTCATGCACCTGAACCTGCTGGGTTTAATATATGATATATAATATAATTTCATATAATCGAAGCCATGTTTGCATGCAGGTCTCCTTTCTGCTCGAAATTGATACGATCTGTGTGAGACAAGACCGGACGATAAAGACCCCACCCATCAGATGCGGGATTTGTTTTGGAAACAAGTGTCAGATTAATATCGCGGGCCGCCATCTGTTACTTTATCAAGCCATCAAATTTGCATATCCTTCTACAAAACAATAGTCGTTCATTTCTAAATTCGCCGGTCCAACAGTATTCACAGTTAAAATGACTCAAATTTGAAAATCTTGAAGCCAAACATATTATCAGCCATGCACTAACATGTAGTTATCGTCATACATTTTCTCAATCTCTAACAAAATATGAGATTTTACTGTAGTTCAGAAGCTTTCAGATGAACAGTAGTGGTAGAACTCTGTCATATTAGCGTAATTTCCGGACTGTTTGCTCTTTTTTTTTTTCAACTGCGGTTTAAACAATGATTTTTGCCTAATTTATGGATTTTTATGGGCTAACGAGCTTCATGCCGCCAAAATAATTAGCCTTGTCGCAATCGGACCAATGAAATTACACATGCGGAACACGCGCATGTGGTTCACACAAGTGACATTTAGAGCAACAACAAAAGATAGAGTAAGAAAGTGTATGACCGTCACGACTCCTGGAATCCCCAGACCAGCTGCACCTCAATCACTGCAATCATCCTCGGCACCTGGAGGCCACAGCGCACCAGAAAGGAATTCACCTAATCAAGCCAGAGTATAGAAGTCCGACCCAAGGTTTCGGTCGGTGTAAGGTCTCATTTGAAGAAGGAGTTTATGTTGTCGTTGACTCTTCTTTATATGGGAATGCTCCAGCTTGAGAAAACATTAAACCAATCTGCAAATCTATGTCTGTGCTCCTGGGGGGGGGTAAAGTGTAACAGAAGACCAGACCAGGTATGGAGCCTACAAACTCTCCAGCCCCTCCGTTCATCCATGCCGCTCCGGCGGCCGGCCAGGCCACTCCCAAGAAAGCTGTGAGGGTTTTCTTCTCCAGTGTACGCTGATGTTCGAGATGCAGCCCGCTCGGTTCCCCACGGAGAGGTCCAAAATGGCCTACATCATCTCCCTCCTGTCGGGCAGAGCACTCCAGTGGGCGGAGGCCATCTGGAATTCCCCGGGCACGGTGACCGACATGGCTCAGCACTTCAAGGAAGTATTCAGCTTTCCAGAGGGTGATTTGTCCATTCAGGCCCGGCTTTACGCCCTCCGCCAGGGGAAACGGCCCATCACGGACTATGCCTTGCAGTTCAGGACACTGGCAGCCGCCAGTGGATGGAAGTGACGGTGTTTTGACAAGGCCTGAACACCTCCTTGCGCCTCCACTTGGCGGCGTATGATGACACCGTGGGGCCGGAGAGGTTCGCCCATCTGGCCATTCGAGTCTCTCATCGGAGCGAGACCTGCTTCACTGGCCCTGGAAGGTCTACCACTGCCACAGTGCCATCCCTGAACCAGCCGGATCAAGCGGATGAGGCCTCGGAGGTGGATACCCTTTGTCACCCACAGAGCGATGCAGATGCCTGGAGGGTCACCTGATCTCGTGCTGTCCAACGGGACCTCCGAGACCCCTGGTGAACGCTGTGACATCCCCTGACATCCATTTAAAACCGTTGACTATCTCAGCCCAGCTTTACGTGTCTGACTCTACCCACCTTGGCAAGCCCTCCTCGGCTCTGCGAGGAACTTCATCTCTGCTGGCGGCTTCAAATCCCCCAGATCCCATGTTCCCACACCTTCATCATACAATCAGTGATGGGGAAACCTCTCTCTCCCAGGCAAGTCAACTCGCAGACCTCCTCCCTTCAGCTTAGAATCGGGGTTGTACATGTTGAAGACATTTTATGTCCTGGGGGAATCTCAGATAGATCTGGTGTTAGGCAGACCTTGGCTGATTACGCATGAGCCTGTAGTCTCCTGGGCCTCTGGGGAAATTCTGCGCTAGGCTATAGCAAGGTGCCAGTATAAGCATAAGGTCCCTATGACTACTGTACACAGAGAAGAAGGTGTTTATGGTTCCTGTTGTGATTTTTGTGGCAAAACACCAGCAGAAAATTCTGGGATTTTTAGAAATAGCGGTACATGCACTGTAGACTATAGTCTAATAGTCATTTGGTATGTTTTTGCGGGCCAAATATAATTACAGTGCGGGCCAAATTTGGCCCGCGGGCCAGAGTTTGACACCTATGACCCGGGTATTCTTGGACAGCACAAGAAACCAGAGATCTGGGTGGAACCCCATACAGTGCCATTCCCGAAGGTAATGAAGGCGCTATCTATGATCTAAGCGGAGACTAAATTACCCCAAAGCGAGACATGGGTGATAATGTGATTTTGAACAGAAAGTACAAATACTTCATTGTGGTACTGCATTTTTTTTTTTTTTTTTTTTTTTAAATCTGTATCTATTGCTGTTTGCTCTGCTTTTTAAACCACATACGTGTTTCCGGGTGTGGAAACTCCCTGTATTTTGGTATTTGGAGCGATGAAATCGATAACTAAAAGACAGATTTATCTATTCTAACGTAAAAGGATTTAGACATGAATTCAAACCAGCAGCTGCAGAAATTAAACTATATATTTTTTTTCAATCTATTTATCATCTTTGTCTGTTCCAGTCGCCATGACGGATCTCTTTTGTTGGTGTTTTGTGCGCAGTGATAAATGAACAGACGTTAGCATAAATTAACGCCGTTATTTGAAGACAGGAAGTCAGATTTTTTTTTTTTTCGTCTGTTTTTGTTTTCAGACCGCGGTGACTGGCAGCCTCACGCATGTTTGATCAGGGAACAAAGTGCTGCAGATTATCTTCAGTTTAGACTCCGTGCTATTGATTCTGAGCAGCTGTGATCAGAGATTAGCCAGCTCCCGCCGATGCTGCCAGTGTCAATATTCATGAGTTGGAACGGCTTAACATCCCGTCATTTATTTATCTATTTTCATCCCCTGAGCGGAAATATAAGTTGACAATATCTTAACATGTGAAAGAGCAGATGATTCAGAGCTGTGGTGACAGACGCCGACATTATCTTGCCTCCCCCCCCCCCCCCTTTTTTTTTTGTTTACACTCTTACGGCCTCCCGCGATAACGGCGACTCTATCGGGCTTCGCCGCCAGAGCGCAAACATGGCGCCGTATTAATTGACTGCCTGCCCGCCGACATCCGCGGGAATGGAAAGTCATTTCTAACACGCTGATTAAACCCCTAATCCCTCCGCGTGAATCGGAGATGAAAGTCATTTAGGCGTAATGGAGATTATTAATATTTAGATATGTGGAGGAAGTCCGCGTTCACGATCGGGCAGAGTGGAGCGGTGAAAGCATTCCTGTTTTTTTTTTTTTTTTTGTTTGGTGCTATTTTTAGATCAGGCCGGTGCCATCTCACTGACATGGAAGACTTATCTGCCACCGACCTGGCTGAGGGTTGTGTTACTCCGGCATGTTTTCGCCGGCGGTTTCACGGAGAACAGCTTCTGCCCCCCTTTTGAAGTCCGACACGCATCTGCTGCTTGTTAAAGTTTGAAATGTCAAAATCCGGTTCGCCGCTCTCGTTTGGCAAATATGGTCCGTGAAATATGGAAACAAAAGTGTGTGTGTGAGCTGAGTCTGGTGAACGCGTCACACTCCTCTAGATCTTTGACGGCTTGTGAAAAATTTCTCCCGATAGCCCGGTTAGCGCTTTGCACGGCACCTCCACCACCATCGGTGTGTGTGTGTGTGTGAATGCAAACTGAAGGGTGTGAAAGCGCTTTATTAGCGAACACCGTTGACTGCGAGCAGCCGACTCGCGGCTCGTCTCAAAGAGAGTGGGCTGAAATTCTGCCCAGAGCTTGAATTTCATTCATTCATTCAAAACCTCGCAGACGCCGGGAGAGTGTGTTAAGGCCACCTGTGGGAATCAAACCGGCGTCCTTCTTGCTGTGAAGAAGGACGTGCTAACCATCGCAGGAGGTCTTTCATTTATCACGTCGGTTCGGCAGGAGAGACGGAAAAGTCATCTTCCGAGATGTTTTGGTGGGATGGGGGTTTTTGTTTCAAGGGCCGGGTTCTTGTGAAACAGCTGGATGGAGCTTTTCTGTATTTCCATATCACCGAGCAGTCAGCGTTTCACAATCACTCAGTTCGCTCATAAATCGCCGCCTGGGTAAAAGCTTCGAAACCCTTTGAACGATTAGACGAAAAAAATCCCTTCGCTTCTTTGGCTGCCGCCTGAACAACATTCCGGCAGGAGGAGTCATTTTTCATATTCACACGCAAACCGCGACAATTTCATTGGTTTGGAACAAATTTCAGATCATTTCACCACACTTTTCTTATTCTCCATTGGTTTGGACCACAGACCATCATCCAGATTCTCACCTGGATTATTTGCATTTATTTGTGATAGACTCTGACCTCATCACAATGAATGCTCATCCTGTGTCCCTCCCATCTAAAATTGTATTAAAATCCAAAATCTCGGACTTGGCCATCTTCACCACATTTCCATTTTGGTCAACATCTGGTTATTTTAGAGCCGGGTTGTATTGAAATCGATTATTCTGCTTTTTTGACCGGGAAAAATGGCGTCCGCATTCCCTAGTGAGACTAGGCCGATCTTTTTTACAGCTACGGGGGGGGCAACAAACAGCAATCTGGTTGGTCGCTTGTACCGGGAAACGGCGTCGGCAGGTGCGCGTGCAAGACACGCTAGTGGCTAAATTAACACCGACTGTTTAGCACTACCGTTTGTCACAGGGGCTCTCACTGTGAGATCTGCGTGATTAGCATCGTTAGCCAGCCAGTCTCTGTTCCTCATTAATGTCGGCAACATCATTAGCGGCGGGCCCGAGGATTGATTTGCGTCCATATGTCTGTGTGTGTGTCTGCATACAACAGCGGCCGGTATTTAAGACTCATGTGGAAGCAATAAAACGTGCGCTCAGCGATCCGTGCGAAAGTTCCAGGTCGGCGGACTTTCCCCGGGAAGATGCATCTTCGCTCACCTGTCAACCGTCAGGAACAAAACGCCAGACGACCGCCATGCGGAAGTGAGGCAGGTCTACTCCATCATTCGCCGCAGCGCGGGTGATAAACCTCACTCCAAAAAGCACGTTTTCCCCGACTGTGAACGCCAGATGAATTTTTGCCGATTAAAGATACCCAGCTGTGGACGTTAATATGCTATTAACGCTGCTATCGGAAGCAGCCGGACCCGCTGGATCGCCGCCTACAGGAAGGGGGGGAACTTCTTAAGGTCTGCAATAGGGGTCAAGATCTTGGTGTAAAGTTTCTTTCCCTGAGTTTCAATGTGAATTAGGTGTTATGTAAAAATTCATGCCCAAAAATACATTCAAAAAGCAGCGCGGAGACTTTTCTCCGACCGGCGGATTTGACCGATTCATGCATTCCGTGCCTGATGGGGTCCATTAAACATACATGACATGAAACTTTGATGGCCTCCACCCAGTGTTCACACTCCAGACTCACGTCTTCGCCCCCGCAGGATAATAACGCCGTAACTTCTCCCAGAATTCTGCTTATTACTTCTTGTACCGCTCATTTTCCCGTGCTGTATTTTATGAGCTGAAAAGAGGAATTTACCAGAGCTGGATGGCAAACTGGAACAAAGTAAAGTCGTATTTCCATCGCTGATGAAATACTTTGTTACGACATACAGTGTAATATTCAAAGGGAAATCAATACCGAAGATTTGTTAGCTGTGTTGTATGCATAAAATAAAGGCAAATATTCATGCAAACTGGCAGCAGATGAAGAGGCTTTATTCACACCGTGATCTGCTTGTAGTTTTTTAAAAAAAAAAAAAACAAAACTCCATATTTTCCATCCGAGGAGATTTCAAAGCGATTGGAACCACCTGTTCGACGGAGCTAAATCTCCGGGCCTCCGAGTTCGCCGTGGGGTCCGGGTGGGGGATACGGGGGTTTCATCACCCGCCAAGCCGCCTCACATTCGATCGACTCACCCGGACGCTAATGAAGCCGCGGCCATGACATCGATGTCGGTCCTAAGTGGCTTAAAATTGAGGGAATGCGGGGGGGGGGGAGGATGCGACGGACCGGCGAGGCGATCCTGACCGCTCAAGTCTCAAAGCCGATGATGTTAACAACCCCTGCCGCTAATCGGAGGCCGGGGGGGCGGCGGCAAGACGGCGGCCTAAGACTCCAAGGGGGTGCGGCGGGATTATGCATATGGACATTTTGAGGGGTTCACGTTGGCTTTTCAGCCTCGTTTGACATATTCGGACTGATGAGTTCAACTCTACCAAAAATTGCTGGTTTGATTCCTGAGCTAAGTGGCTGCTCATTGCTAATGGGCCAGCCACGATTGGTTAAATACATTATACTAATAATAAGAATGACTCTAATTATACTAATAATTATGATGATAATAATAATAGCATTGAAAATAGCAATGAAATTATTCATGTTTTGTTTTAGCAAAGTTTAGCAATATCTTATCTCATGGGGCTATGGATGGAAATTAGAATTTGCTATTAGCAAGAATCTGGTACAGCCATCTTTGCTTTTTTTGAGCCTGATGTATTTTTATACGGTCTGCTAGATTAGATTTATAAATTACGAATAACATACTAAATATAAATAAATACTAAATAAGTACATCAATAAATATTGTATCGTATCCCCAGTCATTTGATCTCATCCCCCTCCGTCGTGGTCTTTCAAAACGTGTTTTCAACCTGATGTGACACGGTTGGATGCAAGAAAAAAAACAAAATAAAATAAAAAAAAAACAGAATGTCCGAATAGAATAGGAATTAAATCAAGTCTGTCGGAGTTGCGCATTACCTCTTCAGTTCCCTGAACACATTAGGGATGGCGAAATACTACTCATCTTTAAAAAAACAAATAAAATTAAATTCAAAACACAATGTTAAATGAGATAAAATGAAACATGATGGTTCCTCCTTCCTTGTTCCTCAAGGGATGATTGCAACATGTTAGTCGACATTTTCCGCTATTTTTGATTCTTGTTTTAAGACTGTTTGCCGATTGCTTTGTGTGTTCGCAGTCCCTGTTGCATGTATATGTGTGTGTGTGTGTGTGTGTGTGACACAGTTACTGTCGTAACTATTATTGTCTGTTTGTCGATGCGGTGTTGGTGAACCCTCCCCCGGCCCCCGAGGGGTTTCACCCCGGACATTCTGGTCGAGGCTCTTGGAGACTGAAATCGCATCTCAAACTCCGGACATTATGAGTTTACCGAGCTTCCCTGTCCATACACTTACCTTTTTCCCTCTCCCTCTTCTCTCTCTTTTGTACTGGTATTTCACTCGGTGCCCCCTCAGATCCGCTCACCGACACCACCCCCTTTTCTCTGATGTGATTTTTGTTAAACAAGGCTTTCAAAGTCAAAAAAAGAAAAAAAAAAAAAAAAAAGAAAAGTAATCTCAAAACGGCGGGGTATGCTTGAGTGGTTGATTCCCACTAATCCCTTGACGGAACCCCCCTTCCTACCTCCTACCCCGCACACACACACACACACACACACACACTGCTCCCCTCCTATGGAGTCAATGTATAGTTGTGCATGCACAGATCCTGCAGCAGAAGGTCACATTTGTTTGACTGGCAGGATCCACCGGACTAATCCAGCAGAATTAGTCCTTTCAGCCGCCGCCTCTTGACCAGGAGGCAGCGGCCATTAAAACAGTTACGGACGGAATGCCTGAGTCCTTTACAAAGGGTTTCTCTCCCTTTTTTTTTTTTTTTTTTTTTGGGAAAAACTGTTCCTGCAGCTCTTGTTGAATGTGGCAGATTCCATTGATTAAATGTGGAAAACTCTAATTGGGGCTCAAATCCAACAAAAGATTTTTTTCGCGGCTTCGCTTCATTTCCCGCATTCGGGTCGGCGCTCCTGGCCGTGGCGCCCCCTTTCTTTCCTCTTTCTTTCCGGAGATGAATGTCATCGTGGACTCCATGGAAGCGATTTCCAATCGAAAAAGGGGGGGGTTTTCATCCGCTAAATACTAGCACTAGCATATAAGAGGTGCAAGGTGTCGCTCACATGTAGCCTAGAACTAATAGACACCCATAAATTATCTTTATCTTCAAAAAACAAACAAACTTTAGTTTCTGTCATTTTTCAGAGGGTGACTCATCAACCAAGCCTGAATTATAATCCATATAATCCATGCATGTTCTGTAAATTCCTCTTTGAAGTCATTATTTAAATTTGCAACTTGATTATTCATTGTTTTACTTTGAAATCAAGCTGTGGATTTGTGTTTCGCTTGTTGGATGGGTTTTACTTTGTAGAGCTCTTCCTGTTCCTGGTGGTCTCAGCTCATTCCATATTTCAGCTTTACTTCCCGCCTGTCTGAGGATGCAATCCTGCATTTTATGTTTTTTTTTTTGTTTTGTTTTTTTTGCCCAAGCTCACCTGAGCATCGTCTGAGTAAACAACCTGAGCTGTGCACACCCCCGGTCTCCTCCAATCAGCTTCCTGTCACATGATTGCCTCGCTGGAGCATGGATTGGCATTCTGTCCTGGTAACTTCCTCGAACGATAATTAAGAAATATTGTAATAATAACAAATAATGATATTTAAAAATGAACTTTATACTCTGTATTTCATTCAAGGTTCCCACCTTTGTCCTTCTCGGCTGAGCTCCTTTTATTTACTTGTTTGTTTAGTTAGTTAGTTCCTGCTCTACCCACGACAAAAATTATATGTACAATGTATGATGTACTTTACATAACCGCACAAGCCAATATTGCACAAAACCAAAATAATCACGTACATTTTTTGTCATTACCCAAATTCACTCTGATGACTTGCAGTGAATTGAATGACAGTCCTGACAGCAGCTGCTTCCAGCCGCCCTTATGAACGATGACGTGACTCGGCCGGTACGATGCTTCGATCGCGGCTTTTGCTTTTGAATTATGTTGTGTGAAAAGTGGCCGCTGTCCAGACGACTGGAATTTTAGTTCCTTTACCCTTTCTCAGTTCGCTTTTCGGCGGGACGTCCTCGTCTTAAAAATCCCCCCTCCGCATTATCATTCTTTGGTATTGCGACGTTAGACCGGAAGATGAGAACGCATTTTCAAAAAAGTCCTCCTCCCATTCCGTGTGAAAGTGATTGGTTTTTGTCTTCTTACTTGGTCCAGCTCCCCCACTCATTTTACACCCTGTCTTGAGATTAGGAGACAAACCAGTGGCTAAAAATTGGAGGCCACTTACTGACTAGCTTGTTAGTTTTGCGCTGTTGTTTTTACATGCACAGCGACAGAAAAAATCTGATGTCATCTGATTGGCTCGATCAAATGACGGGATGGATGATAGGCTGCCGTCTACTTTTTCAATGTCAGGCGATCTAGCAGTATTACCTTTGCGATCGACGTATTGAGCAGTGATTTGACCGCAGCGACCGTGTCCAGAGAGCGACAGCTTAGAGGGTAAAGAAAAATGGCTGACAATCGGATAGCTGTTGCTAAGCTAGTGTGAGCGCAGCGATCTGCTCTGTTTGTCTTTGTCTCACAGGAGAAACAGCAAAAAACCATCGCGATGCGATGACTTGGCTCCTTTTCCGACACCGATTATGTTTGGGTTTCTTTATAAAAGCACTGTTTAGGGAAGAAATTGTGGTTTTGGTAGGGGGGGGATAACTACTGAAGGGAACCCTTGTGGTGACTTTTAAACAACGCCAAATGTTTCCGGCGGCAAAGTCAAATAGTTCGCTGACCGTCACATTTTCAAAATAAGCAACTGCTATTTAACTTTGCTTCAAGCCAACGCAGTGATTCACGGTTAGTTTTAGTTTCATTTTTTTTTCTGTCGCCACATCAAGTTTTTTGCATAGAAAACTATGCTAATGACCTGAAAATCCACAAGGAATGAAATCAAACGTGAGAAATCGTTGGTCCGTTAAGTGAGGAACTCTGTTATTTTGCAACCTTTGAGAACTTGTTTCAGATGTCTGGCCTGGACCGGGTCGGGCACGACATCCCAGACGCCCCGAGGAGCGCAGAATGCTGTCAGCTGCGAGGAATACGGTTAATTAAAACTTCATTTCGGGAAAAACGTTTTAAACCGGGGAGGAATTTTGATGAAATGTCCTGATTTTTTTTTTTTTATCTTAGATTTGTTTTTAGTTTTTTTTTTTTTTTCCCCTATCCTGGAAGTAATTTGCTTGATTTTTCAACCTTCTGGCTCTGATAAGTGATGTTTATTTGAAACTGACCATCTGGTCCGACTCTGTTGCGGCCCGTTTGGCCCGTCTCCGAAAGGCAGGTGGTCACTTTACCATTCACGGGGCCGCGCTCTTCCTCTCCGCCGCCGTCAAAAGCCACTTGGCCACTAAACGTACAAGTTCATCCATATGCATGACGTGACTAAACGCTCTCTGCTGACACCCTTTAGCGGCAGAGCGGCGTAGCGGAGTCGTATTTGCATGCAGACATTAGCAGATTAATCACGTGTGACGTTCGAGGGGCGCGGCGGTCAGAAAACCACACAGGAGCCGGAACGGACCCTGACCTAGATGAGGCCTGATGGATTGCTGGCCTGGTTACTTTATGAGATTCAAAAAGATAAAAGTGACCCAGTTTCCACCAGATGTTTAACATGAACCAGATACGTAAAGTCCGTCCTCTTTTGTGTCTTTAGACAATAACGTCGGGATTTGGACAGGCCGTCTCATTAGCAGCAAAGCGTGAACTCGGAGCGCTTCATCGCGGAAGGACGTCACCTGCTTCTCATGAAAATGAAGGCCCAGGGGCTCAGACCCGGCACGTCCATTCGACTTGCGGGAGTCTGCTGTTTTTGGTATTTTAGTCCATCAAAATGTTATTCAAATATAATGAAACCGAATGAAATTCTTTATGCAAATAAAAGGGCGGTATGGTTCCGCCTCACGGCAAGAAGGTCCCCGGTTCGACTCTGACGGTCCAAAAACTCGCAGGAGGTTCATAAGAGACCCTAAACTGCCAAGACCTGCGGATGATTGTACGTCTTTATGACGAGTGAATGGTCGCATGTCTCTATATGTGAGCGCTGTGATCGATTCTGTGATTCGCTCACCAAAGACCCCTGCAATACTGGATGCTGAATAATTTGTATAGATAACAAATGAATGGATGGACGAAAAATATACGTATCCAACCCGTAGCACAGGTTGCTACCAAGAAGTCATTGCAGATGGGCCAATGGGTGATTTGTTCTTACATAACTCTTCTGGACGTTGGAATGTCTCCAGAGGGTTCAGTTCCTCTTGAAAAGCCATCCTTCTCTTGTCTTCGGTCAGCCTGGTAATAAAGGTATTCTCCAACGGTGGTATTATGGGATGTCAGGATGTGCATCTTGCCAGGCTTCATTGTTGCTTGTTGACACATGAATGTGAACGCATCAAAAGAAAATACATGGAAATATGTAGTTTGTCCTGGAAAAGTAGGAAATAATACAACGCTCACATTCCGTGCATTTGTTAGTCCGGCCGGTACGAGGAAGTCGATGGGTCAAAACGTGGAGGATGAAATTGTCTTTACAATGAACTCTTTATTCTCGGATCGTCACGAGGAGGTAAACAGGAAGTGAAGCTCTTCTTATTGTTGCGGTCAAACAAAGCGGTCACACTGCAACCACGGGGGATGGGTTAACACGACGTTCCGGCAAGATGTTATTTTTCGAAACAGTTGGAAACGTGTTCCCGGGGTTCAAGCTGTTCTTTTCATCGACCCGGAAATGAGAATCCATTGGTTCAATGGAATATCGAGATCCCCGATACAGGGACGACGACTGCGGCAATGGACTTGTGACCGCTGGCCTTTTCAACGGTCATCTTGTAACCGCCGAAAAAACAGACATTTTTAGATTAGATTATGATTCATGCTTTTTATTGGACTATTCACCGGCATGGCTGACACTGTGAATGTGGTCCGTGTCTCGGCTGGGTAAGAAACCCCCATGGTTTGCGGTAACACGGTAACATTTCCAGTAGAAGACAGTTTTTTATGTTTGAATCCTTATTATTTACATTTAGCAACTAGCACAGCCGGAGTGCTCGGTTTCCACGATTAGCCGTAAGAATCAATCCGTACGGCCGACCCTGGACGCAGCGAGTGAAATGAAACGAATGAACGAAATTAGCTGGTCTTATTTCTTCCATTTTCCGCCCGGCGTCGCACCGACGGGACGCAGCCCTGGGGCTAATGTTACCTAATCCATTCAGCATCGCTGGCGCTTCCAAGAAATGGCTGTATGACTGATATTTCACTCCCTGCTAAATTGCTGCTGGAAATAGCGTCCTCATCTGGAGCCACTTGAAAAATATCCCAGTACAGCAGTAGGAGGGAGGGCGGGGTTCAAAAAGTTATCTGTAATGGGATTTGTTTCTTTTTAAGGCACGTGAAGGTTTGTACAGATAGAGGCGGCGGGGCACTTACTGCACCTACATAAATAGACCCACACACACACACACACATACACACACCTCCCTTCCCATATTTGCTGTCAGGGAAAATAATTTATCAGTGCCTATTTACAGTACGAATGGACTCCGGCATCCACGTTCTGATTTACCTGTTGCTGTCCGCGAGTCCGCGGGGCTAAAATTAGAAACGGCGTATCAGCCGGCGCCGCCGTATCAATCACACAGCTGTCACTGCGAAGAAGGTGTGTGTGTGTGTGTGTGTGTGTGTGTGTGTGTGTGGGGCAAAGAGCGAGGCTGACAGTGTGATAATGGTGTGCAGTTGCTCTTGAATTTCAAGATAGCCGATCAGAGCGCCATCGCCCGCTGCATGAAAATCTCCCGAAACAGGAATGTCGAATCATTGGTTCTTCTCAGTTATATTTTTTGTTTTTATTTACTCGCCAGTCTGTCGGCCATCTTGGTTTCCGTAGGAACGCCGTCCATATTATTCGGGGCCGCTTCTCATTATTCGCCTCCGGAAGAGAGGGTCGGGTACCCGCTTGATTTTGAACGCAGGAGACGTGGAATCCGTTTTCACCAACCAGATGTGAAGCTAACGCTCTGACCGCAAAACCCGTGACCGCAGGCTCCGGTTATTCAGCCCGACCGCCGTCTTTGCCTCGACTTCAGCGGCGGTCGGAATGTAGGGCCGAGGCTGAAAATGAAAATTTCACAAACGGCTGCAGCAAAAGCACAAAAGCGTTTTGAGCGGCTTGGAATCTGGGGGCTTTTTAACAAAAACAATACATGCTGTTGATGTCGAACATCTGTCCATTCATCAGATAAACCCGGCCATTTTCAACACAGAAACTATTTATCCGCATGTCCCGGATTTAACATTCATCCAAAGGCAATGCAGAGATACTCCGCTGATGAAATCTTGGTAACAAATGAGTTATTATATTGTTATATGTAGTAATACTGTATCCCCTTGGGATAAATATGATAAAGGTCCCACCCAGTTAGCAAACATTTTAAAGTAAGATGACCTTGCACCGTCCAATCAGTGCGTTCCCTGTCGGGATCCTCTGACGGTTTAAATATTTAGAAATCAAACATGAAATTATTCGTCATTTAAACTGGAGTGATATCTGCTTGTATGTGAGATCTTCTTCTTTTTTCGTCTTTTCCCTTTAGATGGACTTTCTCCATCTAACCCTATCCTCTGTATCCTCCTCTCTCACACCAAACTACCTTCATATCCTCTCTCACTACGTCCATAAATCTTCCCTTTGCTCTTCCTCTGTAGCTTCTGCCTGGCGGCTCCAATTCCAGCATCCATCTCAATATATATTCCATCCCTCCTCTGTACATGACCCAACCATCTCAGTCTGGCTTCTCTGACCTTCTCAGAGACATAACAACCTCATTGTTGTTGCAATGAGGTTCTGGCTTCATTCTGGCTGACAGTCTTCTATTACATAGTACCCCTGACACTTTTCTGCACCCATTCCAACCTGCCTGGACCCGTCTCTTCACCTGTTTTCCACACTCTCCATTGCTCTGGACTGTTGACCCTAAGTACCTGAAATCCTCCAACTTCTTGATCTCCACTCCCTGTAGCCTCACCGTTCCACCCGAGTTCCTTTCCTTCACACACATATACTCTGTCTTGCTAACTTTCATTCCTCTCCTTTCCAGAGCATACCTCCACCTCTCTAGATTTTCCTCAACCTGTTCTCTGCTCTCACTACAGATCACAATGTCACCTGCAAACACCACGGTCCATTGAGATTCCTGTCAAGCCTCATCGGTCAGCTTGCCCATCACCGCCGCAAACAAAAAGGGGCTCAGAGCTGATCCCTGATGGAGTCCCACCTCCACCTTGAACTTCTCTGTTACCTCTACAGTACATTGCACCACTGTCTCACAGCGAGCATACATGTCCTGCACCAGTCTAACACACTTCTCTGCCACTCCAGACTTCCTCATACAGTACCAGAGCTCCTCCCTTGCCACCTTGTCATATGCTTTTTCTAGGTCTACAAAAACACAACGCAGATAGTAATGATATTTCTATAAATCATCCTTAATTGACCCTCACTCCCGGAGACAGAAGGTCAGCCTTCTATTGTTCTTTTCCTTGGCGTGGAATCAGCCAGGTGAGTCGGGCCGAGGTGTCGGATGTCCTCCCGGCCCGCGGCTGCCTCGGCACAGTTTGACCTACTCGCCATCCTACCTTTCAACAACAAAACAAAAAGGCCTCTATTTCAACCTCTGGTGCTCTAGACTGGCATAAACAGGAGGGAAAACACAAAACCGGACGAGTAAAAACAAGCCCGAAAAAAAAGAAAAGGTTGTTTTTAGTGGAGGTGGTTGGGATAAAGAGGCGTTTCATCTCCGTTGGCCTGGAGTTAGTGATTAGGAAAAGATCCCCACATTGTATGAAATGCAGGTGCGTTGCTTTGACACAAGTAATCCCAGGTTTTATTGGTTCGGCCCCCCCCGCTCAAAGGCCCGTGGCTACTTGAAATTCTTTACTGCAAGAGCTCCTGAAGCCTCTTTGGCTGGCGGGGGGAAGTGGGGGTGGAGGAGGAGCCGGAGCTCCATTTAGCCTGATTTCCTGTCTTTAAAAAGGATGAATGGCCAGCTTGAGGCCATTGAGCGCTGCCCCTCACCTACGGCGCCGTGTTTGATCTCCGCCTCGCTGCTGCGCTCAGGTTGAAAGAGAGAGGGCCCTCAATATCTGGGGCCGCTCTTAATCAGCCTCGGAGGAAAGCGACCGACCGCAGCCCGACAGGGGACGGTAATCCCCGGCCATCCTCGATCCGGGCGCCGTATCGACCAATCTCATAATCTGGTCGCCGTCTATGAACGTCCGCCGCGATTCGCCGGCGTGAATTGTTCCCGCCGCATGGAATGCCCCCGGCGCTGCGGACGCCGCCCCCCGCCTCCCGCCCGGATCGGGGGATTGGAAGAAAAAGGTCTCATCGACGCCTTATCATCCCGGAGCCAGCCATGTTTGTGTGTGTCTCGGACGCCGTCATTTGCATACGTTAATAAAATCCAAAAGCGGGGAGGAGGGTGGGGGCGGGACGACGGCGTCGGGTTTGTTTTCACACAGGAGGTGAACGGCAGCGACAACAACAACAACAACAACAAGCGGCGGTCACTGTCTCTGTACATTGAGGGGATCTCCCTTGGAGAAAAAAAAAAAAAAAAAAAACCTTCCGCTTCGCAACGTAGTCCCTTTGTGTCACCGTACTCCCCTTGGCTCCGTTCCACCCCTTTGTTTGCTTTGGCGCAGTTTCCGTGGCGACTGAGCCCAGGGCCCCCAATCAGAGGCCCACACCACTGGCAGGGGAGTGAGGAGGGAAGGTTTTGGGGTTGGGGGGGGGGGGTGGACGCAGGCAGTCGGACCGCAATGACTTTAAACGCGTACACACACACACACACACACATATGCGCGCGTGCATAGCCATTTATTATCGATGGTAATGGTTGTTGTTTTCATCCCGCCCGCTGTAAATCTAGCCACGATGCAACTCCGCTGTGATAATGCGCGGCACGGTGGTGCAGAACAAGCTCAGGAAGTTCATCACGTCCAAACTGCCTCCTATTCAGGTGGAGCCTTTGTCCACCTGCAGTCTTCCTTTTTTTTTTTTTTATTCCGCTTTCACCCTTCTGGCACCTCTCTCTCTCTCTCTCTCTTGTCAGTTGTGTCATAGGAATTCATAGAGCTCGCTCTTTGAAATGTTAAACTCCCACCCACCATGGCTGCAGGCCCTCCAGAACCTCCAGAGCTTGGATTTTTTTTTTGTTTTTGTATCTCTTTAAACCCAAGCCGGGTTTACTGGCTCTGTGTGCTAGATTTCGCTCGCTGTTATTCCAGAGGTGGGTGTAGGGATCCAATACAATTTAATCAGCGGTGAAGGAATCCCCGTTTTGTTTTTGCTTTTTTTATTCCGCGGGAGTAAATCGCGAGTTTCAAAAGACGTCTCGAAAGTTTATCGCGTCTCCTCCTCTTCATCTTCCTCTCCTTCATTTTCTCTGTTACCTGGAATCATGGTAGGGCGTTCATTTTGTGCCCTGCTGACTGACTCACGGCCGTGTTTCCACGTCTCCCCGCCTTCATTTTTTGTTTTTTTTGGAGGAGCTTCAATCATCTGTTGCTGCTCTCCAACCCCCTCTGCGCCTGCAGAGCCCCTAAAACTACTGTAGATGCAATTTGCAGAAAAGGGTTGTCATTTATTTCAATAAAGCTCTCTTTTATCTATTTATTTCCTTTATGAAAGTGTGGTTGATTGTGCTTATATGTGTGTGTGTGTGTGTGTGTAGCTCCGCATGCATCGGCAGGTCCGGCTGTCTTTGTCCACAGCTCGCTAGCCGGCTTGTTAATGTGCAGCAGGTGACCAGAATACTGATTTCCTCGGGGTCTCCTCGCAGCGGCAGCACTTCCCTAATCTCTCTGCAGCCCAAAGTGAATTTTGATTTAAATATAAAAAAGAAATGATGATAAATTTGGTTCTGTTTTAATTAAGCGTGACATTTTTGGGACCTGCCTTTTACTTCTTTTTCATCCTTTGTAATTCAAAATCCCAAAAATCTAAAACAATCCCCCTTTTTAATCCGTGTGTTACATCCAGGTCGACGTTTGGAGCCAGTATTGATCTTGCCTCCCTTCAATTGGTGACCAGAATGGCGAAAATAATGCTGGATATGAAAAATATATGAGCAGAAAGGAGGGCTCACAAATGGCTACTCGGGAAAGGGATTAGAAGCCGATGAGCTCATCCAGATAGGCTGTTCATTTTTTGGGAGCAAAAGTGTGAAATCCATTTTTTGACACCATATTACAGCCGGCTGAATCAGGGCTGGAACGCTGACGTTAATAACGCTTCTCCGCGTCTCCGTCCCGGCTCGACTCTGCCGGGTTCTTTTAGCATTTTCCATCCTGGATTGAACTTTTCCAGTATCTGCTGGAAAGTTAAAATAATGCTAAAGCAGGATGTCACATGACCACCAGGCCTTCTATTGGCTGGAAAGTGTCATCACTGAATGACCTGCCATGAAAAAAAAACAAAAAAAAAAAAAAAAACAAACCTGCAAGAGCGCTACATGTTAGCATGGCTGCTGGTGCTTCTTAGCGCATGTTTCGCTCTCAAGGCTCTACTCTTACTTTGAGTATGAATTTAGTGTCAAGTACGAAACCCCGTCACCGCAGTTAGGCTGATTATTTGACACCAAGCCATTTTATCCATCACTATTATCCCACGTTTGTAGCTTTTGATATGTAACCAATGTACGATGTAGCCATATGTAGCTATTATCCCACGTTTGTAGCTTTTGATATGTAACCAATGTACGATGTAGCCATATGTAGCTATTATCCCATGTTTGTAGCTTTTGATATGTAGCCAAACTGTTGACCGTTAAACGACTTTTTACATAAAGACAACGCAAAAACGAAAAAGTTGCTGTTTATCAGAGAAAGAGCAGTATCAAACAGTAAGCATACATTTAGTAGCGCCATTGGATGCTTTACAGCAAAACTAGCCGTAGCGAATTAGATGTTGGGTCAAATGATTTTTGCAATCCTGAGAAATTAGTCGGTTGTGTTTGTCAGTGCCTGTACATTTCAGAAAATTTGCATTCAGTGAAATATGTCAACCGGTTCTCCTTCCGGCAGGTAGAGATAATGTACCTGAGAGCTTCTTTTCGACTGTCAGCAAGCCATCGCGAAATCAATGTGTTCATATAGTTCTGGTTCACTGAGCAGCTGATTGCATAACCTGTGATTAGGTCACGCGTCCGTCTATGGCCACTTTCGGACAGAATCAAGGTAAACTAATGTGAAGACGACACGGATCACATGCTTCGCCGCGTGAAAAACCCAACGTTTGCAAACTACATACCTCTTAATCAATCAATTTCTTGCCGGTTTTGTCTCAAGAAAAAAAAAAAACGCTGAGCAGTGACCGCAATAGTATTTAAAAATGGCGCAGTTCGCAAGAAGTATCCGGTGGCATGGCTGATGAAGTCAACCAATCACCAAGCAGCTATGTTGAATGAGTTCCTATGGAACAGTAAATAGACCCTGCCTTGGAGAAGAAGCTCAGGAAATGAGGTCTGTGGTCCCTGGTTCCTCTGTTGTCCAAAAGCACAAAGAAACTGGTTCTCGATAATGTTGTAGGAACTGCGAACACTATTGTGTGAAAGCGGCTGTGCAGGAGAAGCAGCCGGAATAATGGTTCGTTCCGTGCCGGTAAAAGGAACATAGCAAAGTTACCAAGTTTGTAAAACAGGGCTAGCGGCTAACGGCGATATCGCGGTGTCTGTCGTTTTGATTGAGAAAGAGCCTCTTGATTTAGAGGCGTTGACATGAAAATATCACAACACCAGGCTATGAAGTGACAACAGAGCCCGGCCGCCGTTCACATCCACACATTTGCCGTCGCATTGATTTACCTTCGGGACTCCGGCTTGAAGGATTTATTTACAGCCCGGCAGCTGCGCCAACTGTTTTCCACTCAGCTGTTTCGCTCTCCACCGGTCGGCCTCGCGACGGACGCCTCGTTTTTGAAACGAAGCGCCGTTTCGTCGGACGATTTAAAACGAACAGCTGCTCCGTTTGTTACCGGCCGTCGACGGAAGACAAACCCATTTTAATTCAGAGTGTAACTTTTGATTATCCCCAGTATTTATTCAGTTCCTGTTTCCAATTCCCTGGCGTCCAATATTCAGAGGGGGTTATCTAAATGCTAATGCAACGCTGTACCTCAATGATGGTGAAGTCAGCTACGCAAACAGAGAAACCCCCCCTCCCGGCGCCCGCCCCTCGCCGCCCTCCTTTCTTCTTTCTGTTATCGCACAGGTGAGTGCACGGGGATAAACAGAAGTGTGGGTTTTATTGAAGGGTTTAGAACATAAAATAGATGTCTCCCTCGGTCCCCGTGTTCCATTTTCCCCCCGACGTGCAGCGGAATTGGCACAAAGGACATGTCATTTAGATTTCTGATAGGCTAAGTCCGGGCCGTGCACTCCCGCGCGACGTGTCGAAATGTTCAATTTGTGCGGCGAGCAACCCGCCATCCCCCAGTAACCCCACGCCGCTGCGGATTAAGCATCGCAGATAGCAGTGTATCCTCCATCACCAGGACGGCGCAGATGTGCGATACAGAGCACGAGGACGTGCGTATTTCACATGCAAGCGCATAAATCTGCGCCCACCGCCGACATCCACTTCAGGGGTTTAGTTCAGGTTAAATCCCCAGCAGTGAAAGTCAATGTGGTGAGCGCAAACGGTAAAAAAAAAAAAAGGTCAAATGAATAAAAACGGTAAGAATGCACGATTCGGTCACCAGCCAGCTCACGTCCGATGATAGATTGCGTTCCGGCCCGACCTGTGGCGGTTAACATTTGTGAGTTGAGCCTAATTGGTTTGGTTTAAAAAAAACTGGGATTCATCGTGATGTGTCTTTCCCAGTCAGCCTGAATTTTTATAATCAAATAAATAATTGTAAAACCACTCCCAGCAATGTTGGGTTCTTAAAATGTCAACTTTTATCTCATTGCACCGACAATTTTCCTCCCTCCCTATCATTTTTTGGGAATATTCTATGCGCGACAATGTAACGTGGCACACGCAACTCCCCTCAAAACACATCAACTAACTTTTTTTTTTTCCCCAAGTAAAAGACACTTGTGTCACAAGAAATGAAATTGAGTTACCGAAAAATGGAGACGCTTTACTGTAAAATAAACGTGAGACGACTAAATGGGTGTTAGACTAGAAAAATGTCATCTGACCTGGTCTTTCTTTTCTTCCTTCCCCTCGTGACTCGATCGGAGTGGCAATCATCTGATCCGACAAAAAAAAAAACTCCTTCCCGACTTTACCGCGCTTGACCGTCCTCCGCCGCTCCTTGGCTCCGCCCACACTTTTCATTTCCTGTCGGTGGAAAATCCCTGTAAATCTCCTTTAATTCACACCCGCCGGTTCTTTACCCCTCGCCGTTTCCCATCGTTGTCCACAAAAAGCGTCGCATCGAAGCGGATGAAGATTTTTATTTCCTCTCAATCACCTTGTTTTCCACACACACACACACACCGAGATGCACATCTCATCTAACACCCCATTTCATTTTTTCTTTCTTTCCATTCCATCTTCTTCCCATATTCTCTTCCATCTGCAATTCAGGCAAAATCAGACCCCCCCCCCCCCTGTTTCCTTGCCTCTCCTTTTTTTACTCCCCGTGACCCAATCTGAGGATGGCAGGCCCGCAAATCACCTGGCTACAGATAAATACCCCGCAGGAATTCGCTGCTGCCTCTGAAGTCAGCAAGGCAAGCGAGTGAAAAGCCCCGCTCTGTGCCCCCCCGCACCCTCCCGGGTTGTATAACACTCCTCTAATGGAATCTGACCTTCACCGCATTCCAGTTTTTGAGTATTAGCAACAGCGAGAGACCCTCTGACTTACTTTCCCCCGGGTCTTGTCACAGAAGGAGTCTTCCCCACGTCACAGTCTGGGGGCCGAAATAGAAATACGTCAAAAATAAAAATCGGTGCGACGTCCGGAGGAGGAGGAGGCGGTGTGGAAGAAAGTTAAAGAAAAAAGGAAAAGCGGGTTTATTCTACCGTTTCATACATTTCTATGCGGCCTCTTCCTCAGTTGTTCTCTTTTTCTTTTCACCACAGTATTTTCAAATAGTTTCAAAAGTGTATTTTTAGCGTTTCTTTGTGATGATAACTGAAACATGATTGAGCGCCAACAATGACGAAGAGATTTAATTAATGGGTGTTTTTTTTTTTTTTTTTTTGTATTTTTAATGATTGTTTTGATAATGGAAGTTGACATTCAGATGTTCAGCGCCACTGTGAGAAAATGGCCTCGTGACAACCTGGGAAAAGAAATAATTTAGAAAAAAATCTCCGCATTTCAGATTTATTACTTTGTGTTGCCTGTTTTGAAATGTTACCAATGAAATCAATAGTTTTGCTGACATTAACTGAATATGTTGCGTAATTTGTTGTAGCCGGAGTTCGCGTGTAGCATGTAGCATGTAGCATGTAGCATGTAGCCTCGCAGTCATTCTAATTAATTTAGGGATCCAAAAACATAGTAGTTATCTGATGGAGTGGACCATTTTTTAATTCCAGGAAGTGAGAGTTGTTTTTTTGTTTGTTTTGTTTTTTTTGGGGGGGGTTGAGGGTCCCTGTTTTTTCCTAAGTTCAGCACTTCATATCTGGAATTTATAAAACAGACAAAATAAATGAGGGGAGTAACAGGAAGTAGGAGTGAATTGATTATTGGTTTGTAAACTGATAAATCTGGTTTGATTACTGCCTTGAGCACAGTACGAGGGAAATGTGGTTCTATCAAAAACTCCACTTCAATGGCGTGAACTAATGAGTTACCACAGCAACATGACTTTCTCGGATCAAAAACTGACCCCGGATGTAGTGCAAAACTCTTTTTTTTTCTTGTTTTAGACCCAATCTATTTGGTGATTACTTCTCAGACATCGACGCAACCAACAAGCTCCGATTGGCCGATGGCACCGGTGACCCTCCGGGGCGTAAAGTACCCTTAATATGACCTCAAAACATTTAAAAGGCCAAGGCGGCCACATGGTCGACGTGGAACCCCAGCCGCCGCGGTATCCCCCAACATCGTCTCCGTCGGGACTCGACCGCAGAGCCGATTCACTCGGCCGAGACGGTATTTTCTTAGACATGTGGGCTTCTGAACCCCCGCCTTCTCCTCCAGAATGTTTAAATCATGAGACGGATCGCTCCTCCCGTCGCACAGGATTCTTATGTTCTCCTCCTCCTGCACGTATGAGCAGAGACGGCTTAAAGAAACGTTGAGATACATGACCAGGCCAAACTGAGGTTATGTAAGCCATTCATGGGAAACAGCAGCCGGTGCTGCATGGCTGCCTTTTTTTTACCTTTTTTTTTTTTTTAGTGGGTAGAGTTCTCAGCCGCTCATGTAGAAATAATGTCATTTAATGATTTACTTGAGCGGAGCGGAATCACGGGGCTATTTTTAAAGAAGGTGAGCAGCTTCTGTGACGCGCCGGTGGCCCGTCTGCCGTATTTGAGCTCCTTTGCACGTTTGCAAAGCCACTGCTTTGCTCCCAAGGGTTTTATTTTTTTGGTGGGGTTGGTTTGATTCTCGAATCAGGAATTAATTGAATTACCAGCGAAACATGAAGAATGGCCGTCGACAAAAGGGCGCCGACAATAAAATGAAAGTTACTGCAATGTGATACACTCCCTTTGAGTTGTCTTTTACAGGGTGATTTTTCACAAGTGGATATCAATCAATGTATTGATACCCAAAGATTCTCAACTGATCATAAATTCTTAATGCAATGTTATTGGTTCCTCCTTAGAAGGGATTGTGACCCATCTCTTCACCAGAAATGCACAAAATTATAATTATTATCATACATATATATTATTATCATACATACATATATATATATAACAAATAATATATATCATATATATATCAAATATATATATCAAATAATTGTAATCATTTAATTATTAATCATAGTAATTAATCAATACATATTAATAAAATATACTATATATTGATATATATTTAATATATTTACTATATAATTTAATATATAATTAATCAATTTGATATTAATAATATATATTAATATATAATAAATAGATCATTTTTTTATTATTATAATTATATATACATGTATTATATATATATACTTTCCTACATAAGCTGGGTAAAATCCTGACACTGAATGCATAGGTCACACAGCGTTCAAGTTATGTAAGATTAAAATCCCATTGAGGTTATATAATGTGCTTTCCTGCATTGCGCAGGAAGGATTATCTTCATATTCTAAATGGTTTGGTTAGAAAAAACTAAGATATATCAATATCCAGTGCATTCCATGTTTTTTTGTTATAATCCTGTAAATCCTAGGATAACAAAGCTTGTTTTCTCATGATAACCACTTCATTTTGCAGTAATCTCAAAGTACCAGACCATGCTTTGTCATAACGAGTCCCATAATTTTGTGATAACAGAATTAGTTTTCTCATTATGATGAGTTAGCTTTCTTGTGATTGCCGCAGAATGTAACTAGTTTTCTTCTTATAATGAGTTAATCAACCCATAATCTCAAAATACAGAACCTTACTGTCTTGTGAAAATGAACTGGTATTTTTGTCATCTCGCCATAACAAAACTTGTTCATCCAAAAAAGTGGTTGTTGTTTTCCGAAATCTCGCAACAACAAAGACTGTTAAGTTAACTGACCCTAATCTCAAGATAACTAAGCTTTTTTTTCTCATTGTAGCTGCTTTTTCCAGTGATCTCAAGACCACATAGCTTGTTTTCTCATTACAAAAAGTTAGTACTCTTGTCATCTTGAGATAACAAAGCTTCTTCTCTCTTGTTAATGAGTTAATTCCCCTGTGATCCTGAGATAACAAGTTAGTTTTCTTATAATCTCAAGATAATGATACTTTCTTGATGTAGCATTCATTTTCCCCGCGATCTTGAGATGACAAGACTTCTTTTCTCAAGGAAATTATTCTTTCCCCACCTCTCGTAATAACAGACCTACTTTACCGGTTGTAAGAAGCTAATTGCAGCATAATCTTGAAATAAGAAGTATATTTTCTCTGTAGAACATTTGCTTATTACCTCATTTTTAACATAACATAGCACCTTTTCTCATGGTTGCTACAGAATTTTGGACTGTATTGATAAAGTCAATACAAACTTGATTGACTTGTTTCGTGATTTGGAGAAAACTAGCTTTGCCGCGTGATTGGACGACACATCTTGCTTGTTTTTTTTTCATCTGACATGAAGTTCAGAAGAGCCAAGGCGAAATCTCTTTCTTCCTGCTGCACCTGAACACATCCTCTCTAATTGTACCAGGAGGGCCGGGGTGATGATGGGGTGATACGGGGTGATACGGGGTGATGGGGTGGGGGGTTGATGGGCGAGGAGGCTCCTCAGCTGCCTAATGGAGCGCAGAGAAAGACGCCAGGGAATAAAAATTGTCGGGTTGAAACAGAGCTTGCACTGGCCCGTGCACAGGAAGGTGACATCCCAGCATGAATGAGACAAAAAAAAACACACACACACACACAAACAAATTGTCATCTGCGGTATTTTCACAAGTGCACTTCAATCCATTTGCATATTTTTATTTTGACCCCCCCCCCTCCAGAGCTGTGGAGAACATTTTCAAGAAATTCTCTTTATTTTCCTTTTTTTTCCCCCTAATTGCATCATGCATTTCCATTGCAAAGTTTGAACTTTTAACATAGTGAGCGAAAAAAAGGCTGTGATATTTCAGAGGGGGCTGGACTTTTAAATAGAACCGTGAGTGGATGACATCGTCATGGTAACGGAAGAACACAATCAGAAAATGGATTGGCGTGGACTGAACTAATCGATCCCGATCAATTCCTAATATCTATTAACAAGACCGGATTTTTCTTTTTTATTATTATCATTTTTTTGGATGACATCGTCATGGTAACGGAAGAACACAATCAGAAAATGGATTGGCGTGGACTGAACTAATCGATCCCGATCAATTCCTAATATCTATTAACAAGACCGGATTTTTCTTTTTTATTATTATCATTTTTTTCCTGAAACTTTTAATAAGGCTGATGAGAGTTTCAAATAGTAAGGGTTGAGTCATTTAAATCAATATTTGGATTTTGCGTCTGCAGTTAGAAGGTGTTCATTATGAATCCGCTGTTTAAAGCCAGACACAGAAAGAAGGAGAAGAGTCAGCGGGCTGAAGCCGATCGCTCGACTGACAAGTTTAAAATAGAAAAACACCTGGCATTTTTTAAGATGCGTCCGATTTGCATTTTTCCACATAAAAACCCGTCTTCGGTTACCTGACTGGTTGACGTTGTGTTTATTGTGTCAAGGTTGATGTGGCCATGGTTACCACTTCCACCTCACTGGAAGAAGATCCTTGGTTCAATTCCAACAGAGATCCCTTCTTTGCAGAGTCTGCATGTTCTCCCCGTATTTGCAACGGTTCACCCCAGGTTCTCCGGCTCCCTCCAAAAAACACGGGCGACAGGGGTTTCAAACTCATTTTGGTGAATATACGGTCTAATTTGATGTCAAGGGGGCCGGAGCAGTAAAATTATTACCCAGTCCAAATTTTTCCTGTTTTAGTGTAAAGGAGGTAAACGGGTGTTCCTCTAAAAAAATACATGACAAATTAATATTAAAAAAGAAATGATGAATTTACACCCTAAAAGTATGGTTGAGTAAAAGAGAAAATATTGTGACTGTGGGAAAATTTGCCATTAGAATTTATTAGACGATGGATAGGTAGCATGTAAAAGAGGAGGTATCATGTTTACAAGGCTATTCTGGTTATTAAATCAATCTTGTTCATTTCGCCCGTTTTTTTTTTTTGTTTTTTTTTTGCTATTGTTTTTGTGGTTTTTATGGAAAAAAGAAAAGAAAAGATCGTTTTAACATTGTTACTGAAAGGGTTTTCATCAAAAAATTTTTGCCAGTGTTTTTGTGATTTCTATGGAAAAAAGAAAAGAAAAGATTGTTTTAACAATGTCACCAGAAGTTTTTTCATGAAAAAATTTTTGCTATCGTTTTTGTGTTTTTTATAGAAATAAGAAAAGAAACGATCGTTTTAACAATGTCACCAGAAGTTTTTTCATAAAAAAATTTTTGCTATCGTTTTCGTGTTTTTTATAGAAATAAGAAAAGAAACGATCGTTTTAACAATGTCACTAGAAGTTTTTACAATCATTTTGTTTTCAAATTTTGAAGCAAAAAATACATTGCAAAGTGACTTTTTCATTTTTTCCTTGCCCGGGTTTTCTTGAAACCCACTGTATAAAACCCCCAGATGCATGTGAGAAAAATCACGTGGGCCTCACTAACACAAAGATTTGATTTCAGGCAGGGGGCCATAAAATATTGTTCCGAGGGCCGCGAGTCCGAGACCCCTGATGTTCACTGAAGACCCTAATTTTCCCTGCTGTGTGAATGACAGATTGAATGGTTTTATGTCTCTGTAACACATCTCTGTATGTGGTCCTGTGATTGGCCGGTCCAGGGTGAACCTCGCAGCAACGACAGCCGGGATAGGTTCCACCTCCCGCGGGAGCCCGAATACAGGAGAAGCGGCGATGACCTTCTTGTTTCAAAGCAGTAAAAACACCGGAACTCCGAAACCTTCATTTTGCACGGATGCTCCACGAATCCGAACATTTAACATTGTTTATCGACGGCAGGACGGGAATCCCGTCGAGGGTGGAGCGGAGAGAAATCGTCTACCGGCTCTTGCATAAACGCACTCCCCCGCTGACCCCGTCTTGGGTTTGTGGTTTTCGGCGGTTTCCCACTCGCCCGGGGCCGAGCGCCGAGCCCGGGGATATTTAATTAGAGCTCATTAAAAGGCTGTCGTGAAAGAAATGTGGCTCCTCGCCAAGGCCTCTCAGATACGGCAGAGGTCGCGGAGGAGGAGGGGGGGGGGGGGGATTTGGCTGAAGTCTACGACAGGTCTTCATTTCTCCGCCTAATCCACAGCATCTTGAAGCCCACTGACAGCTTCCCTTTGTCTGGACCTCATTCAGGTCGGGATTGAAGGAGGAGGTGGGGGTTATGAGAAACATGGGGACCTTAAAATACCCCTGCTATTCTAGGCCCTGATCGTTTGCTTTTCTTCAAGTGGATCTTCTGGGGGGGGGGGGGGGCATTAAAAAAAAAAAAAAAAAAAAAAAAAGGATAACGCTGCAGTTCAGCCCTACACACACACACACACAGAAGGTAGCGGACAATGGAGCAATCACAAGCCAATGAGGCACGCAAATGGGTGTCAAGATCTGCAAAGTGATGACAACCCCTCCCCCTTCGCGTGTCGGCTTCCTCTGATTAACGTTGTCGTCGATCATCGCTGCTCGTCTCCTGCAGGATCGTGGCTCATCAGAGGGAGAATCAAAATCGCTGTATTTTTTTTTTTCCACTCTCCACCACCATCACTAGCAGTTATTCCGCTACCTTCCCCCCCCCACACACACACACACACACACCATCACCACCACCCCTTTGCTCAACTGGCCGTGACCACGCACACAGAGCCAACCAGAGCGTGACGCCATTGAAGCTCAATGTGTCCGGATGAGTTTTTTTTTTCTTTTTCTCCTCCTCACCTTGAAATGTGTGTGTTGAACTTTGTTTTTTTTTTTTTTTTTTTGGCGGGTTGCGTTAAAAAAAGGGAACAGGGGAACCCGAGGGTTCCGTGTCAAGAGCGATAGAGTCTAATTCCCCTCACATCTGGAGGACCGATCAGGTCGATTGGCGGGGAAAGCGGGAAAGGGGGATCAATACGCTTCTGTTTTCATGCCATTGCCGCGCTTTTCCAGCGATGCGTCGGTTTCGGAGTGGGAAATCAGTGTCATGAGCGGACCGGGTGAAATCCAACGGCACGGAAAGCGGCTGCGTCGAAAGCCGGCGATTACAAATCACCGGGGGGAGGTTAAGATCCATCCCATAATCACTTGACCGCGTCTACGGCCGTTTTACGCTTTTTACGGCGGTTATTCCGACCAAACTAAACATCTCCCCTGCTCGTGATGTTTATTTTTGGCAGAGTCATAAAGATGTCCTCTTCTGGGCACAGCGGGATTATTTTACGACTATTTAAACCCTCCTCCAGGGTTGCCTGGCAACACGTGAGGCTCGCCTGGAAGCAGGAGGGCAGGGGTGGAGGAGATGTTGGGGGCACGAGTGATTAAATCCAAGTGTGCTCGGAAAGGACCTTTTCAATTTACAGCCGCCTATTGATTGGCGGCTCGTTGTAAAATAGTAAATTATTTTCAAATAATCTCAATCTGTAACCTCGCAATGCTTTTTCACCTTCGCCCGGTTTGTTGTCGTCTAAAACAGAAGGTGCAACTCGAAACATGGAAGTGAACTCTGCACTGTCCTAGAGTGGATGTATTTCTTAATTTGCATGGTGTGTGTGTGTGTGTGTGTGTGTGTGTGTGTGTGTGTGTGTGTGTGTGTGTGTGTGTGTGTGTGTGTGTGTGTGTGTGTGTGTGTGCGCGCGCGCGCCGCAAACCACACTTTACCTTCTGAATGATGTGCCCTTTAAATGTCAATTTGGTCGCCGGCCCGAACCGTTAAGTCAGTAATGACACTTTGCAACCCTCCACCACCAACCCGCCCCGATTTTTCATTAGAGACCAAAGATCGGTTAATTTAATATTTTACAGGCGCTCTTTTATTATTTTTCTCCTTGAATTAATCTCAATCCCATCTTTAATTACAATTTACAATTGCCTACATCAATTTTCACACGGCGGCTGCGGTAATGAGTTAATTCAGGAGTAGCTGTTTGTCTAGAGGCGAAGTGAGCGGGACTAAATTAATTTGAATGTGAAAAAAAAATATTTATACATTGATTAAAATGTAAAGTATGGGCAGATAGCAAGTTCCACTTTGAAGGTCAATCCCCCATTTTGAGGGTTTTCTTTTTCGGCGAGATTAACGACACTTTTGATAAAACAAATTAGAAACAAGAAGTGTAATCGCGACGATGGGCTCGTGATAGAAATTGTCGCACTCTTATAGTTTTTTTTCTGACCGTCCAACTTCTTTCGACGTTTTGCTAAATTATTTTCACCTGAAAATATTCATCATTATGGCCGAACCAATTCATTTTCAGGAAGTGACGGCCAGAACATCCAATCCAAAAGACCGAGGATTTTGTAAACATAATATTACATATACATGTTTGTTTGTTTCCAAAACAGTACGAAGTAACTTTTATCTTCTAGATATTTATATTTTTTCTCTAAAGATTTTGAGCAAAATGAAAATGCTAACAGCCTGCTAGCCACTCGCTCAGAAACGTCATCTGTGCTGCACCTCATTGGCCCTCAGCACTTTTATTTTTAAGTTCAACTATTTTGGGAGCGAGGCGTTCTTGTCGCAGCTCTCGCTTTGCAGGACGGCACGGCGAGATAGCTGGTCTGGCGGCGTCATTTTGAATATAAACGCTTTCCTTCAACAGCAAAGAGAGCGCTTATTTTGGCAGGTCGGGATCTGATTATTCGATATTCCATGGATTCTTATGGGAATTATATTTATTTATAAACAAATAATAATATAAAAAAAACTATATCTATAAAAAATTATAATATAAAAAAATATTTGATTATATTTATAAAAATAATGATTTAATATTTATTTGGATCACAAACATTTTGGGTTAAGAGCATCAGATAGGTGTTTCTGCATGCGCATGTATATACATATACATTTTAACGTCTATTTCGACATTTGCATGGAACAGCGACCCTGTGGTTTGACTCCAGCCTCGAAGAACGTTGTTTAAACCGCAGTTCTGGCCCAGAAACTCTCCTTCAACCCCCCCCTTTTTCTATTTTTCTTTTTATTATCTCCGCCTGCCGACTCTGCAAGGCGCCCCTTGCTTGCGTGGCGACGGCCAAAACTGAATGTCAGCGGCCCGTTTACTTTAGTCCCCTTTTTTATTGCTGACTCTCTACGTTCGGGGGCCAAACGGTGGCTCTTCGCAGCATCGCTGGCCTGCTTCCTTTGCATAACATATTTCACACACTGCTGTTCCCATTATGACCTGCCAAAGCCCCCGCCTCGTCCTATTGGAGGGTCTAAACACACACAGCACCGGGGCTCGTCTGTATTGACACAAGCACATTTCACACACATCTCGCACTTGGAGCGGCCGCGTGGTGCGGGGAACCCCGGCCGGTGACAGGAAGATGGCAGCGTCAACCCCGAAATCATCGGGGTGGCTCATTGGCGCCACCCCAAATTCGTCTCCGGAGGAACCAGAGGCGTTTGGGAAAAAAAAATGGTGTCCTTTTTCATTTTTTTTTTAATTATAACCCTTTCTGTTACTGCCAACGGATGTATTTTGTGTTTGAATATATATTTTTGGTGATCAAAAGTTTTGTATTCCTACTATTATTTATCATTCAGCAATACTAAACTTCCCAAGATGAGAAAACATAGGCAAACAGTAACCGTAATACTGTAGAAAGAAAGGTAAGTATCTTCAATTTATAAAAGAATAATTCATTTTGGATTTTAGTTTTCATTAATTTTATTTATTCAAGCATTTATTACTGCCAGAGATCCAGCATTAGCAGATTTTGATAATGATCAATAATAATAAGAAGAGCTAATGTTGCTGCCGTCCTTTTTAAATGGATATGGTTATTCCTTTTACATTGAATTATAAGAATGACATAACAATCCCCTTGACTAAAAAATTGTAAAAAAAAAAGCAAAATCTAAATTTAAAATTATTCTTTATAAAATAAGAAATAACACTTTTTTTAAAATAAAATATGTTTTTTTTTTTTTTTTTTTGCATTTCATTCCCCTTACACGTGTAATCACAAAGACGAATCCAATCTGATCTAATATTTGAAAAAAATGTCATCGGCGGTAGGAAATAAATCAATAATCGGAATAAAATATGAAACAGAAGGAGGTGAGTCTCAGTCGCCGCGCCGAGAGTGAAGTGATGTTATCATCTGCCCGGAGCTGCTGTCCCGGGAAGACAAATGAGGTGTGCTCGAGCTTCTGCTACACCCATGACAAATATTAATGTAGACCTTCTGCAAAGAGAACGTTAACATCGGTGAGTGACGATGTCTTTATGAGACTCCCCCGGCTCCCGACTCCCACGGTTACCACTCTATTAATACTCTATTACCTCCCTATAACACTCTGGAGGTTCTGGATGCAGCTGCGTGGAAGATCGACGTGATTTCTCACCGGTATTTATACTCCGCTGACATCAGGCGTCGAGTAACACCGACGCGGTAATGATTCGTTGGCGGTTCGGTTATAGACGTTTTCAGGATAGAAGCCGTTTGGTGATTTATCCGCTTTTTTCCCATCAAGCGGCAAAATATTGCATATCTGAATCACCTGTTTTTTTTCCACTGTTTTAGCTTGAACTTTAAGATAGATTTTTGGAAAATCATCCAAGCACTTCAGATCTTCGGACTCAAATGCAATGGTTGCCCCAATTGCGGTGAATTAAGATTAAGATTAATGAAACATCAGTTTTTAATCCGGAGTTTCTACCACTGATCTGCTGACTTGCAGGCCTTTTGCTTTCGCGACGCTGGCGGTTCAGTTTTCCTTAAACAAACCTGTATTTGTTTCAAATCTCTGCCACTCCCCCTCGGTGGTTTATCTCCAAATTAAAAGACTGTTCCAGCCGCGGCGTCTGGGATTATTGGATCCACAGAAGAATGTTGTAGATCTGTTTACGATTACATCTCAGCTGTTTATATATTGCTCATGAATTTCAAGTAGGCGTGCCAGAGTGCAATAATGGCCTTCGGAGGCAGCGTCCGAGAGGAGCCGGGCTAATTAATCGGCCGCGCAAAAAATACAAAGCATTTACATGATGGGATAGAAACAGTCCACCAAACGGGGTTTGGCGTTAGAGAGAAGAAAAAAAAAAAAGCGATGGATTCAGGAGACGAGCACTCAAGGGAGACATTAAGATGATCTTTGGAAACACACCGGCATGTTGATGGATTCTGGCTGGGAATTCTTCAAGCGGCTCCTCCTGTTCTTCTTAGATCTTAAAAAAAAAAAAGAAAAATTAAATTGCATTTTCCCGCCAAAGTATGGCATCGTTTGATCCGGCGGTTGAAAATAGGTGCGTAATAGGAAACACGGACTTTATCGTGCATTCCAGGAAGTAGCTTTTGTTTTTTGACAGCGAGTCAAGTGTTCAAGGCTGCTACAAATGTGTGGTGTGTGTGTGTGTGTGTGCAAAAAAACTATATATTTAGTAATTTTATTTCTATTTTATTTATCCTCATCCCGCGGTGGCCCCCCGACACGAGAGGAGTCTGTGCTAGCATTTGTTAGCAAATAATCTGTAGTTCATGAGAATATCAACCAATCAAACAGTCTTCCATCTTCCTCCACGGTAAAAGTTTTATAAAAATGTAAATAAAATGCACTGAAGCTTCAACATCTGCAACATAGCTAGTATTTTTAAAGGTCAAAAACACCAATGATAATAATAATAATAATAAAAATAAATAAATAAAAGATCATAATAAAAAACAACAACAACAATAATAATATATTGACGATTTATGTGTTTTCCATATATTAAAAGTAAAACTAGATACAAATATTAATTGGATCAGCACCTGAAACTGTGCTAAGCATTTTTACAAGTTCAATAGAAGTGCAATGAAGAAATGAATAGATGAAATAAAAAATGAGGAGAAACTTAACTGAAACATAACTGCAAGAAATTTAGAAACCAAAAGGATTAAATTAAAAGCAGAAACTCGACTTGAAATCAGGAAGAACTTAAAAGAAAACAAAGCTGTCAAAATCCTGTGAGTGTGTGTGTGCGAGTGTGAAAATACACACGTCGAAGTGTGTTTGTTTCCTGCTGACTTCAAGTTCCAGAAAATACCGAAGTCTGTCAACTGAGCGGAGAGTCGTGGTGGCCTGCAGGGAAGCAGCGACTCCGAACACGTGCCGTTTTTAGAATTGGTCGAGATCAAAAGTTCAATGAGTCATACATGTTGGCTTGAGAATGCCATCAAAACATGACAACGTAACGAATACATATGAAAGTTTTATTTGGATAAATGTTTCGTGACCGTCCTCGGGACGAAACTCCCAAATAGCGGCGATGTTCCACGCTCCGCTTGCGAATCAACATTCTTCCCGACCGCGCAGTTTTCAGCGATCGTGCATTTCACCGACCGAATATTAATTCCTTGTTGATTAGAAAAATGCTTTTCTTAGAAAAACAGGGGCACTTGGTAAATCCTAAAATACCGCAAGGCTGATTTCAATTGTGCGCTAACAGGAAATCAATGCTATTATTACTGGAAACTGAAGGAGCAAACCACTAAGGACATCCCATCCAAACTGCTGTCACAAGAGTATCTTCATTCATTCATCCATTCATGCATTCATTCTGCACTCTGGGCTGCCTATCAGTCTGGACCCATCACCGGTTGATCATGGAGGCACGTATAGAGACGTAAAATCATTCACACGTCGGGGGATTCAAAGTCTCCGATGAGTCTTTTGGACTTTGGGAGGAAACCCGTTGGAATTAAACAAGGTACCTTCTTGCTGGGAGGCTGTGCTCCGCCGCCCGAACTGTATTTCCACAAGCTGGAATAAAGAAGAAGGCGCTTGACTTGTCGTACAGTGCGCCGATTCTGTTCTGGTCTTGGTACCGTCCCATCCAGGGCCGCGGCGAATCTGAGCGGTAATACCAGCCGCGGCCACCGGGGGGCCAAATGCGCGCCCGTCGTTTTGAGCCGCTTGTATTCGCCGCTTATTTTCCTTCGGTGGACGTTTCTCAGCGAGACAGCGCCGCCTCACGTTCCCCCAAACCTCCTCCCACCTCCTGGCGCTGTCCTCCTCTGAAAAGAACCCCGGCCGCGGCGTTGGCCCCGTATTGTGGAGCTCGAGCACAAGCAAAGGCCTGGCAGGGCATGAATGGGGTCAGTTACATTTCAAACCTCCACCGATGAAAAGGGCCCTGGCTGTGGTCGGAGACACTGGAGCTGCTCCCGGCAGCTCCACAAAGAACAGCTTTCAGAGGGGCGAAGAGATGAGGGGAGTTTTTTTTTTCCCTTTTTTTTTTTTTTTTTTTTACCTCATCTTCCATACAGACCCGGGGGAGTTGACAGAGAACGGGAGAAAGTGGGAGCTGTCCGTGCCAGAGAGGCACAAAGGGAAAGACGGGATCTGCAGGATGATTGAAGCTGCAAACAGGGGTCTTATATTTGGATGAAGGTGAAAAGAGTCCGCCCAGTCATCCGCCGCCAACTCTGCTGAGTCTTAACACTCGTGCTGGTTCACCTGGGGGCGAAACCGTGGCTGAAAAGTGTTGGTTGAGTCAATAACATTGTAATTACATCTTAATTGGCGCCGTTTTCCATCAGCCGTCTCGTTTTTCGAGCGTCGTCGGCTCTCCGTGTGTCCGAAGGTGGATTCGAAAAGCCCCGAACCGTCTCTGTGAAAGGGTTTCCCCGTGTCCGACGTCGCGAAGCAGGTTTTCGGTCGATCTCCACCAGTGGGAGATCATTATGAAGCGTTGATACGCTCTTCGAGTTGCTGCAGAACCTTTCCCCAGCAATTTCGGGACCACAGTTGCACAACCAGTGTGTTGCCACTAGTCGTGCGACTGGAGAGCAAACGGTTCGGCTTGCATTGATGTGATGGTGGGCGGCATGGTGGCGCGGGGATTAGCGCAGTAGTCGGGAATCTATGACTCGCGAGTCATGCATGGCTCCTCCGGTGACGGCATACGGCTCCCGGACAATTTTGAGCTGAAGAAGAACTGATTTTAAAATGCTTGTGATATTTCTTCATCATACTGTGTGATTTTTAAAGTAAACAGAAATTAGTTTTGAAGATATATTTCACAGGTCACCCGTCGGTCGGGTCGCGAACCATTGGCTTCCGAGCACATCCGAGCACGTGATTTTATAAGATCGCCAACTAGTTGATCCGCGTCGACCCTCGTAATGGAAAAGGTGGCGAAAAGGAAAAAAAAGACGATGATTACCGTGCATTCTAGGCCGCGTGGTTGGAAAAATTTGCATTTGGATCTGCGGTATGTCTAATATGCGATGATAAAATAGCATCGATGACACGGTCAAATATAAAGCGGCACTCATTAAAAGGTCTCATTAAAAGTAAGACACTTTTAATTTATTATACATTAAAAATACTACATGGCTCTCGATGAAATATATTTAGAAATATTCGTCTTTTATGGCTCTCCCAGTCAAAAAGGTTCCCGACCCCTAGGATTAGCGCCTCTTCGCCTCCCTGGTTCGATTCCCCCGGGGAGCCTTTCTGTTTGGAGTTTCGGTTTCCTCCACGTTGTCGGGTGTTCACCCTAAACTGCCTAAACGTGAATGAGAGGGAACGGTTGTACGTCTCCGGATGTGACCCTGTGATCAACAGGAAACCGGTGGATCCCGCGTCTCGCCCAATGACAGCCAGGATAGCCTCCGGCTTCCCCGTGCAGGATAAGCAGTACCGACGACGAACGATGCAAAGGCAACCAAACTGCTAATAAAACAGCCGCTCCGATGGGTTCGGGCTAAAAATGTGCAACGTGATGTCGTACGATCGCACCTTCGCTTACACCCGGCGAAAAATGGCGTTCCCGTTCGGGTAGGAGAAGGCGACGGGGAGAAGCGAAGAGAGAGGCGTGAGGCGAAGATACGACCGACGGACGGAGGAGAGCGAGACGACAATAAGCCGAGCACAAAGAGGAGGAGCGGAGCGAGAGGGGCGAGCGGGGGTGACGGCATGTAAAAGGAAAAAACAGAAAAGGGAGGAGCGAGATGGGGGAGGAGGGGGGGTCGGTTCTGCCGCCCGCCTGAGAAACCCTGCTGTAAAATGCCAGCTCACACAAAAGAACAGGTGTCTGGCGGTTTAAGGTTTCAGGCGGAGCGAGCTGACGGGATAACAGGGATGTTGACAACAAGCGACGACAAAGAGCCGCCTGTTCACGGACATTATGTTGTTTTAAGGGGAAAATATGCACACGGGATTAAGGCATTACGGGCCGCGCCACGATGACAACTATGAAATGTTATTGGCCGGACGTCTCGGGTTGGATCTTTATCACCCCCGACGACCCCGAGCCTTATCCGTCGGAGAAAAAAGTAATAAATGTAAACGCGTCTTACGGCGTATCTACATTTGATCGGCGAAAAAAGTGAACCGCTGCCCTTCCGGGAATCGCGCTATTGTCCCGTCCTGCGACGGCGGCCGAACTCATCCCGGCTCCCGAGGGAAATCCGATACCTGGAGAAGCGCCGGGTTGAGGAGGGGGGTTACGGTTCTAAGTGTCAGCCGTTGACAGGCGAGGGGCCCCGGGGCCTTCGCAGCTCATTTATCGGAGCTCCTCGCCCAAAACGCACCCCTTCCCGCCCGTCGTCCATTCGCGGGAGGAACGCCGCCGCGCGCCCTGGCGTCCACGAACCTGCAAACGTCAGATTCGGGGGAGGGGAGGCGAGCGGAGAGCGGGACTCGGGGCGGTGAGTGCTTTTTACGAGATGACGCGGCGCCATCGATTGGTTTCCCCTTCAAGTGTTCAACGCTTTTAGTTGCACGCCGGTAGACGCCGCGTCCCCCTTTCTGCAAACTCACCAGAGGGTCCATTAGGCAGATGAATGTCCCGGTCATCAATTAGAAAGAGAAAATTTTTTAAAAAGTATGAATGTAAACCCTAATCAATGTTTAAGAGGACGTAACAGTGACATTGGTCCGAACTTCCTGACACCATGGAGAGGAAGAGTCGGTCCTATAGGCTGCTTTCGCAGTTTGAGCCTACATGGATTCATAAGGGGTCTGTGTCAATCGATATCATCGGGCAGTGTGTGTGTGTGTATGTGTGTGTGTTAAAGATAATTTGCACATTATTTGGTGATTTATTTATTTCTTAAACCTACATCAGGTTCCCCCAGAAATGATAAATCAATAAAAATAGGAACAAGAGGATTTTTTTTTAAATGTTAACATCCATTTATTTATGTATCGATTAACTTACTCACTCACTTAGTTTTTTTTTTTGTTTTTTTCTTAATTTATTTTCAACAGGGGTCCCCGAAAAGCAATGAGTAGCCAAATAAAAATTAAAGTTAAAATCAATTAATTAATTAAAAATAATTAGCAAAGAAATAATTGGAATAATTTAAGATAATTAAAAGTTCAGAAGTTGTAATTTATCACATGTTTTGATTCGAGCTATAGGTCTCACAGGTGTAAAACTGACTCCAGTGGCACTTTGGCACAATCAATCACTTTTGATAATATATTTCACACACACACGCACACACACCTAATGCATTGTACATTCATAAAGGAGATGAGAAAATAACTTCAGAAATAGTGATGGCAACTTTGAAAACACCCGTCTGTTTTTTATTGATCAAAAATGGTTTTGGTAACCATGGACGACCAACCAGACTTAAACACTGCAGATTATACCACATATCCTGACACCACTTTTCTGCTATCTCTTTATTTGATCTATTGATTCATTACTCTCACTCTATCAATTAATAGTTATTTGTAATTTTTTTTGTATTTCTCTGTGTCCAAAGGAGCTTTCATCTAACTTTTTTTTCGGCCCGTACTTTTCCGGTTCACTCGGAAGTGCCTATATTTGCCTTTTTAGCATGCAAATATAAACCATCCATGCAGTGTGTGCAGAGCAAGGGGCCGCTGCAATCAGCTTATCAGAAGGATGCATTGATCACTTGGAGCAGGGGTGTCAGACTTGCGGCCCGGGGGCCAATTGTGGCCCTCGGAGCAATATTTTGTGGCCCCCTGCTTGAAATCAAATCTTTGTGTTAGTGCAGCCCGCGTGATTTTTCTCACATGCATCAGGGGATTTTTATACAGTGAGTTTCAAATTTAAAAAAACGGGCAAGGAATGAATGAAAAAGTAACCTTGCAATGTATTTTTTGCTTCAAAATTTGAAAACAAAATAATTTTTGGATGAAAAAGCGTCTAGTGACATCATTAAAAATATCTTTTCTTATTTGTATGAAAAAACACAAAAACAACAGCAAAAAAAAAGTACAAAATCAAACAGATTGATTTAATAATCAGACTAGCCACCATTAGCCTTGTAAACATTACACCTCCTCTTCTACATGCTACCAATCCATTTTCTAATAAATTCTAGTGGCAAATTTTCCCACACTGACAAGATTTTCACTTTTAACTCAACCATATTTTTAGGGTGTCATGTCATCAATTCTCTTTTAATATTCATTTTTGATAAAAATAATTCATCATGTATTTTTTTAGAGGAACAGTTAGATTACATATAAAGTTTTTTTTTTTTATAATTGACTTGTTTACCTCCTGTGCAATAAAATAAAGGAAAAAAATTTGGACTCAGTGTCACTTCTAGTTAATGTTTTTACTGGTCCCTTGACATCAAATTAGGCCGTATGTGCCCAAAATGAGTTTGACACCCCTGGCTCAGAGGGAGTGCATTCTGAAATGTTACCGACCCAAAACAATCATATTTTTTAAGATAGAGCAACAAAATTGAGGCATTAGCCAATTAGTGTTTGAATGACCGTTACATCAGTCCAGATCTTGAACCGGGTTCAAGTCTTCTTGCACCCCATGGAGCTCCGCTATCCAGTCTCCGGTTCTGCCAAACCACGTGGCACGGCGCACGTACGGGTTAAACGTAGCGGCCCGAGGCTTCGATTTCGTACCGTTCTCCATCCAAAAGTACAATTCAGGCTTATTCTCAGGAGGGGAAAGCGTGTCCCTCCGAGGCAGAAGGCGGCGTAGACGGAGGGCGCCCGGCACAGCGGGCTGTCAGACGCTTCCAATAAATGGCAAATCAAAAAAAAGCCCCGGTGCTGCAGGCGGGCGGTTGGGCAGCCGCTCATTCGGAGACGGGAAAAAACTCTCGGGCATCGCTGAGGCGACGTTTACGAGCTGCCATTTCTCTTGAAAAGGTGAAGCGCGGATGGAGCTTGAAGGGGAAACTGGAGGGGGGGGGGGCGCAGAAACCAGCTGTCAGAGAAGCCCGGCGGATTTGAGTCAGCAAAACAAAACGCTCTGCTGTTAGCGACCGTTCTCAAGGAGGGTTTCTGGAGATGCAAACCGGGAGATGTGTGTGTTATTACACGTTATAACAACCAGAAGTCGGAAAGCCCAAATATAAACAGCCATTATACTTATACACTTTCGAAGTAGAAGTAAAATGGGCTGTGACTGTTGTACCCCTGTACCTCATCCTCTGGAGATGAATTTTTTCATTAAAATACCTTATTTATTATGAGGTATGTACACATTTCGGTTAAATAAAAAGATCAAATAATTTCTGCTGTTCAATCCTGTTTATAGTATCGATTACCAGAGCAGAAAGGACCCTCATTTTAATTTTTTTATTTCATGATGTTTGTTTTTTTTCCACCCAATTGAAATTTCTTGCTTGAGTTATAAAACAGCATGTCCGGCTCCATGTTCCCTCCGACCCTCCGACCCTCCGACCCTCCGACCCCCCCGGCAGCTTCATTCTTGTGCTCTCATGCATCCAGAGTTTACAGAAGCGAAGCGCCGAAACGGTGAGCTGTCGTCACAAGTTCACCGAGTTTGAAACGGTGCCCGGGAGCGCACACATACACACACACACACACACACACACACACACACACACACATGCACACACCGCTGAATTGGGTTTGATTGCTTCTGAAAGCCGGCACTGACCTGAAAAACAACTTCCAAAATTATAAATAACCCCCATCCACTCCAACAGCCCCTCCCTTAATCCAGTGGATGCATGATGGGAAAGTGGCCCCACATTCACACATCCAATCTGAGTCTTCAGAGTGATCAAAGGTGTCTCTGGACACTAATACAAATCTCCAGAGATTAACGCCGGATGAAACCACTGTGGAATTTTCGGCAACCCCGAGTTGAATCCCCCCCCCCCCCGAAGCCGGCCCAGAAGTTTTGACCGATTTCTTGTGTCTCTTGTCGCTCTGTTCCCCCCGGCGGGCCGTCCGGGATGGTTGCTTTGACCTTTGACCTTCACCTGCCTGCATCGCTTTGCGAAACAATGTGGTTGATTTGGTTTCAGCACCGCTCGATGTGGTCACTTTGATATTAATGTGTTGCAAAAAAGTGTTATTACATTAATGGTACAGTGTCGTTACATGCTTAACACAGATCTGGGCGTTTTACGGCCCGCGGGCCATGTCCGACCCGTTTTACTTTATTATTAACTATTTTCTTTGAATATTTTAATAAGTATTTTGAATCAACATTAAATTTAGAAACTCCTTCTTTTTTTTCCCTTTGTTTAATTTTGTATGGATGATTCCATACAAGATAATGTCGGTACATTGATATGACTATTCATGATTTTAGAGTTGAAATAAAATGCCAAAAAAAATTCAATATTCAAATTTCAATTTAAATATAGGTAAGAAATAAATTAAAAAAAATAAAAAAATCTAAATAAATAAATAAATAAATAAATAAAAATAAGAAATGTTGCCTGCCAGCCCAAATTTTCCAGCCCTGGCCTAATGCCTAATTTATGACGATTAAAAAAAATCATATGCAAAACTGAGCTGCAACAGATATTCCACTTTACGTCTGTGATTGAGGACAAACTATGTGGGCTGAAACATCCTCCGGGGACTTTTTAAGAAAATGTAAGTTACGTGTGCAATTCGTACATTTTGAGGTCAAACGTCGTCTTTTTTTTTTGCTTTTCCGGCACAAATGGACCGAATGATCACATATTCCAATATCCAATCTTTGCATCTATTTAGATGCTTAAACCTTTGATTTGTCAATCTATTGTTAACAAACCTACCTGTTAAGAACTCGTAACCACCTGAAATGCGTAGACGCATCCGTTCTGTTTGTCCAGGACTCCCATTTCAGGAAAGCCTCGTGATCTTTTTAAACGTCTCTCTCTTTCTCCGTCCCATCTTTGACCGGGATTGATTGAAAACACAGCCGGGCGTGACATCGCCTATATTTAGAAACCCCCCCCGCCCAATAAATGAGTGAGGAAAACACTCGACACACCTGCGCTTGATCTGTCTATTGCTTTCCCTCTCTCTGGCTCTCCCGGTGCAGCATTTCCTCAAAGCGGCACCCCGTCGTGTTAAAAGCACAATCCGGCCGGCGCGATTTTCCGAAAAGGCCGAGGCGAGAGAGAGAGCAAGAGAGAAAGCTCGGGGCTCGCTCAGCCGTTAAGTTAAGCGTACGCTTGACGGCCGGCTCTGGACCGGCGCGGTTACGAGTTGTGACAAGCTCCGATGGCTCCCCGACTCTCGGGCCGCGTTATTTATTAAAGTCCATTCAGCTCTGTGTCTTGCAAAAATAAACAGAGTGCCAGGCTTGCAGGGGGAAAAGTGCTGACAGCGAGCATACTTTATCCAGGTTGGAATAGGACGGGGCCGAGCCCGACGACCCCCCCCGCCTCCGCCTCCTCCCCTTAGGATACCGAGGAGGGCGAGGATCACTGCCGGCTCGACGGACGGACGGACGGCGGCCCGAACTATGTGAGCGAGCCCTCTGTTTTCCACTCCACTTCAGGTGCAGTGGTTCGCTGAATTAAAGGGCGGCACGGAGGGAGAGGGAATGTGTGTGTGTGTGTGTGTGTGTGGAGTGGATTAGAAGATAGAGAGAGAGATGAAGAGCGCAGCTCCTGCCAAAGAGGGTAATGAGAAGAGGAGCTGCAGAAGAGGGAGACGCTGAGCGGTTCATTGACATGCTAAATGTCAAAGGTGAAGTAAGAATCTCTTGTCAAGTCCGCCGCCTCGCCTCGCCTGTGAGCACGGCCGCGTAATGATGTGAACTCTCGCCGCATGGAAACCCAAGTGGGAATATTTGAGTGTGTGTGTGTGTGTGTGTGTGTGTCGGGGGGGGTTAAAGCAAACGGCGAGTCGGAGATGGAAACGTCGGCTGAGATGAGACGGTCGTCGCCCAGGCGGGCGGATTAGCGTTGGTGAAAGAAGGGGGCGCACTTTCAGAATCCGACGCAGATTCAAAAATAGCGCGTTCTTGTTGCTCCGTGTTCCAGAGTGACGAACGACACGATGTTTGTGATTTTATCCCTTAAAAATGTATATTTCAAAAACATTTATCCAATATCTACCTTGCTTACTTTGCGCTCAGGGGTCGCAGGGCGAGCGATGTCACCAATCTAATTGAAAAAAATTCAGATATATAAAAGAATTCAAATCATGACCTGAAAATCATAAAAAAATAAAATAAAATTAGCACAGCAACCTGTACAGGAAGAAGAAGAAAACACATTTTGATGGAGATAGTAATATAACTAGAAATACTTGTAATACTTCTGCCGAGGATTTCTGTTTCCTTTTGAGATTTTTTTTTTTTTCATGATGTAATAGCGGGTGGAAGGCGAAACTTGTTGTTTCCTGCTATTTTCAATTAGATTTATGGAAGAAACCCCAACTAGAATATAATGATGATATCCTTCAGCCGCAGGGAATCTTCAAATCTTTGTACTTAAGATCTTAAAGCACTTTATAGCCTTGACTTTGACTCTTTATAGTTTTATTTGTATTTCTTATTCTCCCTCCTTTTTTTTTTTTTACTGTTTATACAATTTCCTACTATTATTTATTATTGTTATGTTTTACTTGAAACTCTGGCACAACAATTCCCTTCGGGATAAATAAAGTTGTTCTTATTCTTATTCTGATATAATGAGTCAAAGTCCCCATTTAAAAGTTTGACCCCCCTGTTAGCAAGTCAGGGCGGGACTTCCTGTCAGCTATGATTGACATTTACAGCGGCCAATCAGCTCCTCAGATCTCGTGCTCACGGTTTCAAGGTGAAACACAAGAGAAAAAAAGAATTCAGGAAACTTGACATGATCTGTCAGCTCGGGTTTTTCATCCCCGTCTAGTTTGAGCTGTGATTGAAGGCATGACGGGTGGGCAGGCGGACGGACGGGCGGCGAACGCACCACGGGCTCCGGCGCTGTGGAAAATGTAAAAATGGCTGTCAGCCTCGACGAAGGCCGGAGTTTCTTCGGCTTCAATTAGAGTGTTCGTCGTCTCCGGCCAGGTCTAACTCCCGGGATTCGTATCGGGTGCGTCTATCAAATATGACAGGTGCGTTATCCACTTCAGGAGGTTTTTTTGGGGGGGCTGGGAAGCGTTCGACCCCATGAAGTCTGCAAGAAGACTCATCATCTCACTCAACGTCGGGAAGTCGGTTGGCGCAAATATGAGGAGGTGGTCGGCGCTCAGCTTGTCCTCATTGGGATTTAAACTTCAGCTGCTCTAGTATGGAATTTTTTAGACATCAGATATAGGAGGTTTTTCAGGGGTGGCGTGGGTTTTTTTTTTTTAATTTTATTTTTTTTATTTTATTTTTCGAATCAAGTCCAGAGTAATTTTGGATATCGTCACCCTGGCAATGTTGCCAGAGGTCGTCCACATCGTGAGGAGATGATTTGGGAAAAAAAAACATATTTTTAAAAAAAAAAATTGACTTAGGCGAGTATTTTAAGAGGGTGACAATATTCAAGCTTTTTCAGTTATTGATATGTATTTGTATTGCACTAAATTCTACTTACCAATATTTTTTTTGTTTGTTTGTTTTATTTTTCAAATCAAGTCCAGAATAATTATGGATACTTACCAAATTTTTGATGTCAATTTTTTTTTTTTTTTTTTTTGACACATTTTTGCCATTTACAGTAGTTTGTCGCGACCGGACTCCAGGGAAATCTTGTCACGACCGCACAAAGAGCCACAGCCGGAAGCGACTGCTCCTAGCCAGATGGGTTTTATTGCACTTGTAGGTTCAATCAAACAAAACAGGGGGTGGGAGAGAATCAGGTTTGCGGTGCGGTGGGATTATCTGTCACCACCCAGGAGGAGGAAGAGGTATGAGCAGCAGAGCTGTTGATGAATGGAAAAGCGAATCACACACCTGGTTGACGAGGGCGCCAAAAATGTGTCGTTTCCCATTTTAAACAAGAGTTCCAGGAAAATGTAAAATGTTCGATTCAAAGTGTGTGAAATCGGTAAAAAATTCAAACCTAAATGGGACACGCTAGCGTGGAAACACTGAACATCAGCATCTTCCTGCTGGTGGGTCATGTGACCTGAGATGTCAAGCAGCAGCACAATCATGGTTAAAAAAAAAGAAATCCAAAATCAAGTTTTAAAAAGGGGAATAAAATATTATATATATATATATATATATATATATATATATATATATATATATATATATAAAAAAATGATTTGATGGTAAAAAAAATTGTATGCTACATTTATTATTATTAAAAAACAAAGCTGTTTTTCACCAAACTACAATATACACACAAATATATTTGTTTAAGGGAATTTTTATTTATCTATTTTTTTTAACTCTGTGCGTAAGGCAAAAACATCCGTTCTTTTTCCGATTTGTCAGGGGGGACCCGCCGACGGGCGACAGCAGATAATAAATCCAAAGCACACGAGAACAAATATATCGCGATTTTAAGCAGTTGGATATGATCTGAATGACATTTGGTTGCTTTGTTTTTTTCAATGTAATGAAGCGACTGATTTACAAAAATGTCCCCTTTTTTAATCAAACCCATCCCTGCATCTTTGGTGGTTGCAGGGGTGGCAGCCGGCTTCCCCGATTTCTGCACCTGCCGCGCTTGGCGTCCGTGTCGCGGTTTTCACGGCGAAAACACCCGACGAACCCACGTGTGTTTGCTCGGCTGGCTGGCCTCCGCTCATCTGGCAGATTTTCCACAGCTGCATCTGCAACCCCCACCACTTCTACCCCCTCCCGGGAAGGAATGGGCATCCAGGAAATGTGCTTCTTTGTCTTCAAAGCACCCCAAGATCCACTCTTCCTGGTTTGCGTCCAAAAACACCGGAGCCCGAATCGGGTGCCAGAAGTGGAGGCCTAGGCCGCCGCCGCCGCCTCCGCCGCCGCCGCCACTCTCATCCAGGAAATTCCCCAAATTGCCTCCCGGCTTAAATGAAAGCGCGCCCGAGCTCCGGTTCCAAGGCGCCGCCGACACCAATGTGCAAATCAGCGGGTTTGCTGTTGTTGTTCGGGCTGAAAATAAAGTAAAAAATAAAAACCCGCCGGGATCCTGCGGAACAGTAAAGCTCAAATAACCTCTTGAGCCGAACTCCAAAGCGTCTGATTCAGCGGCGAGTACATTTCAGACGGAGACGGGAGGGGGGTGGATGGAGGCCGGGGGTCGTGGGTGGGAAACCCTGAGGGGAAGAGGATTTTACACGGGGGCGGGTCGGCGGAGCAGAATCATAGGAATTCAATTTCAAGATCAGGGGCGATGACCCTACTTTTAGGGAGAGCCTCAGGAGAAGGGCTTAGAGATTGGCTACCCGTGCTCAACTCCCACCAGCTTTCCCCCCCACCACACACACACACTCACACACACACACATACATACACCACATCCTGTGGTATCTGCTGAGGGTTAATCACTTCCTGAGACCTTGGACCGGAGGGGCCGACCCGGGCCAAGAAGTTGCTCCAAATTCAAACCGCATCTCCCATCTCGCTTTATTCCCCTGCGTTTTAATCCCGCAGGCGTGACTCCCCAAGTTTTTCGAGTTTACCGGAGTTAAACGCTCACAGGGAAAGTGTGAAAAAAAAAAAAAAAAAAAAAAGGTGGGCCAGAAAGAAGCGGCTCTTTCTGGAAAGCTCAGATTGGGGGGAAAAAGGCGTCCAGTGCTGGATGCCCCCTCCATGTCCTCCTCCTCCTCTTCCTCCTCTTCCTCCCTGGTGGCCTCTTCCACCCGGGCTGTGAATACTGATGCAGGCAGCGAGGGCATGATGGGAAACGTCAGGTGGAGGAATCCGCCTCCCCCTCTCCTTTCCTTCCAGCGGCGCTGGCTGTCTGCATCGCCCCCGTGAGGTCGAGGAGGATCCTGCAGAGGAAGCTCCGGACGCCGGAGCGAAGGCCGGCTCGGAAAGGTCCCCATTTTAATTTGAGTTTAAAACACGGATTTACACTGGAGTGATTCAAATATTTTAAAGTAAGAAGGATTTAAAAAAAACAAACGTACTTGTGTTTGCACTGTTTGTTATTGTTATCATGCTATTATATCTGTTATTATGCACTCTTTCAAATCCAAATAAGTTTGCAAACTGTATGACTTTCAATGACGTATTAATAGAATAGAATAGAGATGTGCTGTTATTCATGCAACAGTGGGGAAAATGTCAAATGAAAAAGTTAAGAAAACATTGTGGTTTTGGTTTAAGTCTTTCAGAAACCCAAAAATAGAGAGATATGCTCATCAAGTTGCTATTATTAGTCATAAGACCACGTGGATTTTGACTCGAGCTCTTGGCAAATGCTTTAACATCCATTTTTTTTCACCGTATGGAGATTTTATTTACACCGCTTCAGGTTTCCATGGTGACGTCCTATCATTTGGCGACAAGAGTCGTTGGGAAATCTCCCACGTTTACTGAGAATCCGCAATCCGAGGGATCAACCATCAAGTCGTGATAAAAAACAAACGGTCTTTTGTGTCCCTCGATTGCTGGCCTCCTCCCCAAAAAATTCTTATCTCTTCGTCTTTATCGATTTATTTCAAAAGTTTAGCGTGCAAAGTCCACGCCAGCTGCTGCTTATCGTCGACGGCGCCCCTGGCTAGCACTGCTAACATGCTTCCTCCTGTAGATTTCTTCCAGAGTCGAGATAAACAATTTAAAAACGAGCCGTGCTACGCAAACCTACACCAGCGGGGAAACTAAACACCATTTCACTGTAAAATTACCTTTTCTTTTGTTTTGGAGGAGAGGCTTAGTGTTCCTCTATTTCCTGTGTAATCATGCTGGAAACATTGCTAAGTATTGTTTTCGCTTTTTTTTTTTCGTGCTAACATGCTAACATACTTCCTCATGTGGATTTCTTCCAGAGTCGAGATAAACAACTTAAAAATGAGCCACGCTACTCAAATCTACAGCAGCAGGGAAACAATACACCATTTCACCGTAAAATTACATTTCTTTTCATTTTGGAGGATGTGTAATCACGCTGGAAACATTGCTATCTATTGTTTTCGCTTTGTTTTTTCATGCTAACTTGTTATTTTTGCACCCAAAGAGCCAAAGATGTGTTGATCCGTCCAACTGAGATGCAATTTCTTTCTTCCTCATCTGCTTTAGATGTGGACTCGTGATTAAAACCATCTGTAAATCTGTACATTTATCGGTATATTTACCATAGTGAATATATACAGCCCCTGGAAAAACTGGGGAAAAAAAAAAAAAAAAAACATAAAAAGAAAGAGGCAACTTTGAAAGGAGCGCGTTTGAAGTATTCCTCGGGGCATTCCTCTTTGTCATCAAAAGTAGGTTGTGGTGCGGCCACATATTTAGGATCATTTCCCGAAGAGGAAGAGCATCAGTTCCACCGGAGAAAGTGCTCTGGCAAAACCGCAAACAAACACGACGCAGGAGTGAATGGATTTCATTGTGAAATCCAAAACGCCAGCTTGTCACCGGCCTACGCTGAGCGTCCGAGCCTCGTTCATTCATAAATCTTGAAAGGGGAGGCCTGCGCGCAAAACATATGGAAATGTTTGTTTCTTTTTTTTTTTTTTTTTTCCTCTGGACTGAACCAGGTCCACATGGTGGCGTTATTATCCGTCCAGCCTGAGATGTTTAAAGGAGGGAGAATCTGAAATGACTCTTTCAGACTTATGTATCTGATGGAGGGAGAACAACCCGGTGGCACGGTGGCTATCTCAAGAGCCGGCAGCGCATATGGATGCAATTATATCAAATGGTGTTCTCCGGTGGCCCCCCAACACACACACACACACACACACACACACAGTTGAAAGAAATCACTGGCATTCTTAACCTAGCCTCCCTCTTTTGTTCTGTAGCCGTTACAAAACATGCAGCAGTAAATCTTCTCCATCATTATTATTTTCTCCACCCCGATCATGATTACAGCTTTTTTTTTTTTGTTTGTTTTTGAAATTCCCAAAAGATAATATCTCTCTATGACACCGGATGACTTATCCTGCCCTCCGCTTATAGCCGTTTATTCATTTCCACAGTCTTCTTGACTTTCTCATTTAAATATTCCTCCGGCTTGCATGTAAAATTGTGTAATAACAATGCCGCCTCTCCCACCGCAGGATTTGCGTGACGGCGTCGTTGCTGGACTTCTTTGTGACAAAAAGTGGAGCTTCACATTATTCATGAAGATCCTGACAACTGTCAGGCGATAAACAGGTTATTCGACACACACACACACACACACACACATTCCTAATAGAGCAGTGATAAATAGACAGCTAAACTAAAACAAATGCCGTGCACTTTTGTTTTTAGTTTTTGCTATTTTAAAACTGATTCAGGCTATCAAAAGCTGTCCCCATGGCAACCATCTCACTTGAATGCACCACTTAGGTGTGTTTTTTTTTTTGGTTTGTTTTTTCAACCAAAAAAGTGAATATTACACTGTTGAATTTTTGACTCGGTCTCTATCGCGACTTAAACCGTGCGGTTAAAAAGTATATTTGAGTTTTATATTTGGCTGCATGTCAGGTATGTTTTTGAAGTATGTTATTTGGCAAAACAGAGGTGCTGAGTGTACTGTACTGCGTGAATTACATACAGTCAGAGACGTGCAGTCAGTAGAGGCAGGGGGAGGCCGGGCCTCACCTGTCATCATGGAAAGAAAAAAATGTATGAAAAAACAAATTAAATGGTTATATTTATTCAGTGATTTGTACTATAAAGTTATTTTCCACTTAACGTCACCATTTTTTTTTCAAAATCGCTGAAAAAAAAAACACATTTACTGTTCAAATATGAAGAAGAGACGTGCGGTGAATATGTATTGCACAATGATTATGCTAACTGTGCTGGCATGCTATGCACTGAGACGATATTGCTGTCTCTATGTATAACGCGATTAAAATTTTCAAACACTTTTAATATATGAACTAAATTTCCATTTCGTCAACAACTGTAACGTCTTTCTTGTGCTGAACAAACATGAAATGACTGCAAAGAGACATTAAGTGAGGCACGCAGTAACGGTGCCTCGTGGCAGGGGGCACTGGCGATCCCAGGGATCCTTCTTACTACTCGGCCACAGAATAATATTAAAAATATAGAACCTCGGCTTACAAATCCAAAATAGAGTTTGCAATCAAATTTTGATCAAGTTGCAAATAGGTCTCTGCGCACGGTCTCTCGGCATTGTAGCGTCGTGGCAGTCATACGCGGTACTCTCCGTTGTTTCCATCTTTCGTTGCTGTCTTCTGTTATAATGTTTTTTTTGTGCTTTTTTTTTTTAGTAAGTTAGCCCTCATTATGGCGTCCAACAAAGTCGCGAGAGCGGTGTTAAAAATGGTAGTCGATGTAAAGAAGGCCAAACGGAAGAGCACTGTTTGTTTTACAAATCTTGCCATGGCGAGTAGGCTTTATTTTTGCATCCTGTGGAGAACAAGTGCTGGCAAGAAGAGAAAGAACACTGGAAACACAGTAATAATTAAGGTCATCTTTCATTTCTCTCGGTATTTTTGTCACTAATGTACCCATAAAAAAGCTTCAAGAGCACAGCGTGTTTTGCGGGGGCTTTAGAACAGATCGACGGAAAACGTTGATTCTGTTTACGAACATTTCGGTTCATTAAAACTATCAAATTTGTAAGGACAGGTTCCGCTTGTTGTTTACAATTCAGAGTAACACCCTGCGTATCGTATCATGTACACAGAACGTCATCGCCGTCATGTGACTCGAACGTCGATCTCCCTCTTGTTCAGTGAGTACGAGTCGGTTTGTCGTGATGTTGCCGTAACCGTTTTTCAAAATGGACTTCCTGAATGCCATTGGAGTTTGAATCGAAGCCCGAAGAAGATGGTTCACTTTAGAGGTCGAAAAACAAAAAATGACCAAAGAGCGGCGGAGGAGCAAAAAACGCAATGCGTCATGCATGTCAGGAAGCGAACAAAACATTCACCGCGTTAAGCCAGAAAACGGCGGAGGATTCCGAAAAAAAAAACAGGTTTTTAATACAGTTTGGAGACGGGACACCATTGAGTTCAGAGGGCGACGAACTTCAGTCCAATGCATTTAATCGGAGGTTCTCGGAATATCCATCCGCATTATTATAATCGACCTCTTTGGTAGAAACAGGCCGGCGTCCTGAGGATGAAAAGCGTGAGGCCATTATTTGTCTTTCAGCATTCTTACAGTACAAGAGCGTGAAGTGGGATTTTTCTTTCTGAACACACAATAGCTCGCTGAAATATTTCAGGAGAGGTCCTTTATTTTCCGACTTTATTCAAAACGGCGGAGCAGGTTTGACCCGGAGGTGATTTCTGACGTGAATGCAACCTGTGCGCCCCCCCTCCGCCCCTCCCCGCGTGCTGTCACCACTATTTTGAGCCGCACAAAGCCAGACAACCGCAGTTCCTCCGAACATTAATATTCACCAGCATCTGCTCTGAGGGAAAATCCCTTTACAAATCCAGGAATGTATCTCCTGTGGATTTGGGGCTTTGACATTTCACAAATGTGGATGTCCCCCCGGCTTAAAGGCTTGAGAAGTGCATCTTCGGCTCTTCATAGAATGTATTATTCCCCCCTTATTTGCCCGAGTGAAGTCTGGATAGGTTATATATAATTCATTTTTCCAAGTGCAGCCAAGGCGAGGTCAGATCTATTTGGATAGCATTTCGACAGCGGCTAATATGAATATGTATTATTGAGGTTAGCGCTCCAGAATACTACTTTTCCTTTCTACTGTACCTGCGCGTCAATCAAACGGCGCCAACGAGAATGCCCGCGGACCACGCGTGCATCGACCGCATCTCGCCTGTAGAAACCCCGCCTCGTTACACGTGCGCGGGAGGCGTTCGTTTGGCCCGCGCGTCGCCGGCGAGGAAATGATCGCAGTCTTGATCGGAACAATCCGCAAAAATGGACATCAACGGGCCGGGCGCCCTGCAGGCGGGGTGACTTGTTTTGCATATGAATGAAGCTAATGAGCCGTCTTTTTAGGCTCGCGAGTTTATTTCTCACCGCGCCGAAGGGTTTCTGTAGATCCTCACGTCATCAAACACACTCCCCGATACAGATCACGGTGGTAAAACATACACACACAACACTAGAATCCCCACTCGCTCCCGTTCAGTTATTCCTTATGAGATCGAAACCTCCCTCCCGCCCTCACGCAGGGCCTGTGAGAAAAATAAATTGAGTGTTTCGATCATTCATCGGACACACATGTCAAGATTGCCCTGATGTAAAAAGAAGAAGAGGGCGAAGAAGAAGGCGGCTTGTCAATAATGTAGGAGATGTGCAGGTTCAGGCTGTAAAGACAATGCAGCGCAGCACGACTCAGCAGAAGCAGAGTCATATGTTCCAAAGTTTTCAGAATATTTGAGATATTTTTCCTCGATGGGGCGTCCCGCTTCACCCCGGAGTTGTTTTTCAGTTCCGCCGATGCTAGAAATGCCCGGCCTCACTCGAGCGCAACGGCATTTCCGACTACCGCACCAAACAGGAAGGTCACTTTTGAGGACAGCACGGACCAGTAGCTTCGGATAATCCTTGTTATGAGTGGATTCATGAGGAACCCCTCCGTCTCGTGATTGGACGACACCCGCAGAAAGTCCACTTCTATCTGCTCCTGGGCGTCTCTGGATTATACTGAGCCACCGCTCGGTGACTCCCAATCCAAGGAGGACGCGGGAAGTCTTTCTTGCTCTCCCGGGGAAGTTGTGTCCTCCATCTTTATCTGTCTACAACTCCTCTATAACTCCACGGCGTGTACATCGTTGTTAAAGTATGGCATATATCCATTTGCGATCTGCAGGGCTGGAATAACAAAAATCTAATCCTGAATTATTTTTGCAGGTTTCACCGAAAGGTGTCCTCATATGGGGACAGTAGGTTTACTTTGCTGTAAAATAGTTACATCACAGTATTAAACTGTTTATTTCTAAATGCCTCCTCCAGACCCCACTCTGCTGAGCTAGACGGTTAACAGGCACTTGCTAATTATTGGTAGCATCTTAGCTTGAAAGATATTGTACTCCAAAATAACACGTCCTTAGACGAGGACGTCGGAAACATCGGGTTAGACCGCCGCATAATTTTCAAGATGCCCTTTGTCTAGCTCAATTTCGCTCTTGCTTTTTATCTCTTTCACTGTCTCTGCTGGTTCTACAAAAACAGAAGTGGCCCCCATTACGAATTTGCTACTTATGTTATTAGAGAATGATTATAAGAATAACAATAAGAATAAGAATAAGAACAACTTTATTTATCCCGAAGGAAATTGTTGTGCCAGAGTTTCAAACATTAACAATGTAATTAACAATGACGATAATAATATTTTTTAGGCAAACATGTTTGCATCAGCCTGGTCATTTTAGCTTGATGTTGCTAAGCGGCTAATGAGCTGGATTAAGGCGACTGAGCTTCGAAAAACATCCTGTTTACGTTTCCAAATCTTTTTTTTGATACAAGAACAATTTCAGTCAACGCGTCAATTATTGCACACTTTATTTAAACTCCATTTATTTGATGCAGGAAAGGAAAACGCAGTCAAATCTATTTTCTTGCCAGAACTGATTTTGGATCCTTTCCAGGTAAAAGCTTTTGTTTACACATACACACATACCGCCCGCCCCTAATAATTCAAATCCATTTCCACTGTCTGACCCCATTAGTCAAAGGGAATCATGCGGAGCCCCAGAGAGGCATCCCGTTCCCCTCCGCCCGGTTGTTTCCATCCGGTGAACCCGGCACCGCAGCCGCTGCGATATACAGGGCCTTTCACTTTGATACACATCTCGCTGTCAAAAACCCTACGCTTCAAAGGGCCGCGTGAATCTATTTCTCTCCCAGCACAATGGAGACGTCACACCGGGGACATGTGGCAAAGCCATCGCCCTCGATCCGGAGGGGACTGGAGGGGCGGGGGGGGGGGGACCCCATCACTGATGACCCCCCCCCTCCCGTTGACTCCCGTGCTGTATGTGATGATAATGAGAGCGGGAAGCGAAGCAGTGACTTGGCGAGGGAACGGCAACTGATATATGAGCGGACGCTTAATTGCCGACTTTTTATGAGGTGATGCGTATCCAGTTGCCCCGTTACTTGAAGCTCTGGCTGAGCTCCAATCCCCCATCACCTACCCCCCTATCACATGATGTATTTATGGCTGAAAGCAATTTTCCTGATGGAATATTTATGCCGGTAACTTTAGTTACTTAGTTCATGTACACAGGATCAATGGGAGTCTGATTCCTGCAGAGGGTTGAAGGGTTGGTGGGCGTTGGTGGGGGGAGGGCGGCTGCATTTTAAAAATCTCATAAAAAATAATCGATCACCGCACGGGACGTTTAAATCCATTCATGTGCACTTACATTACAATTTACACGGGGATAAACATAACGCGGTACGATCCAAAAAATATATATATGCAATAAATTCAACCTTCTTGAGAATTATCTTTATATTAATGTTGGGATTCTACCGAATCCAGTTGAAGGAGCTATTGATTTATTTCCCGGCCGGTAATTTTGCGGCACCGAGCTCAGTGATCTATGCGTTTGCTCTAATGAAAACACAGCCTAACAGCTGGAAGTGTTAGCCTAGCATGAACCGCAATGGGGAAAGTATGTTGTACCTCCAAAAAGAGACCCGCGATTAATGCTTTCCCCAGGACTGACAGTTGGGCGGTGACAGCACAAGTCAGCAGAAGTTAGGGAGAGTGAGCATGGCTTGTCGGCATGGAAATTTGTCTGCATGTGGGGGGAACGGACCTGAGCTCATTCGTTGTCAATCAAACGTGTTTGAATTGTCGAGCTGACTCGATCAAGCGGCGTCTTCTGATTACCGACCAGACCGTGAGCTAATGTCACCGTCAACTAATGGAAAAGACGATGCAAGACACCTGGAAGAGCGTCCAAAGAAGGGAATATTAGCTGGAATATCAAAACAACAATTGCTGACAGCAAAGGTAGGGTCAACAAAGATAAACTCTACTACGCTAATGGAGGACAGAGCAGATAGCTGCGCTAGCCGTTTGTCGGCCATGTTTGTTTACACTCTAAACCAGGGGTGCTCACACTTTCTCAGCACGCGAGCAGCTTATAAAATGACCAAGTCAAAATGGTCTACCCACAACAAAAAATGCAAAGCATTCTTTACATGTGCAATGTATGTTGATGTACCTTGCATAACCGCATGAGCCGATATCGCACAACACAAAATAAATATGCTCCGTAATTTAAGGACTATTGAGCGCACCTCAATATAAGCCGCACCATCGAGCCGATCGCTATCTCAGGCTTCCTCCTGCGCACTAAAACTGTCAGTCATCTCTTTCGGTGTCGGAGTTGAACCGACTCAGAATTTCCCTGTCATTTCATCGGTCCGCTATGAGGAGGATAAATTTTTTAGCGGGGTGAAGCTCATTAGCCCACTCCACCCAAAAAAAAATCAATATATAAGCCGCATCATCGGCTTATCGTCCGGAAATTACGTTACATTTTTTGTCATTACCCAAGTTCGCTCTGATGCCTTGCACTGAATTGAATCATAGTCTGGACAGTAGCTGCTTCCAGCCGGCCTTATGAATGATGACGCGACTCGCCCAGAATGATGCTTCGGTCACGGCTTTCGCTTTTGAAGTATGTTGTGTGACAAACGACCGCTGTCCAACTGGGATTTTTTGTTCCTTCACCTCTCTTTCTCAGCTCACTTTTCGGCGGGATGTCCACGTCGTATTCTCCACCAAAAATGGAGAACCCATTACCCTTCTTTGGTATTGCGCAGGTAGACCGGTAGATGAGGAGAACGCACTTTGAAAATGTCATCGTGTAAAAAAAGTCCTCCTCCCTTTCCATATGAAAGTGATAAGCTTTTGTCTTCTTACTTGGTTCAGCTCCCCCACTCATTTAGCCCCTTTTTACTGCACTTCACGCCATTGTTTGTGCACGTGCAGCGACCTCAGTGTCAGAAAAAATCAGATGTCATTTGACTGGCTGCCCTGTATATCAGCCAAGTGACGGGATGGATGATAGGCTGACGTCTATATGTTTTTTAATGTCATGCGATCTACTTGTATTACTTTTGCGATAGACCGGTAGATTGCGATCGACGTATTGAGCACCCCTGCTCTAAAATGTGGCTCTCATAGGTGGCTGTGACTAGTTTGATGTGCAATGTTGGTTTTAGAGGATTGGCAGCCAGTCTGAAGATGGCGGAGGTAAGACGGAGGCAGAAACACCAGGATAAAAAAAAATAAAAAATACAATGAAATTCAAATTATCATATTTTCTCCTTGGAAAATGGGGAACAGTGAAGTCTTGTATTCACAAAACCTTGTATTGTACCTGTGAAAGCCCATTTGTAAATCCTTTTTGTTTTATTATAATCTTTTTTTTTATTGAAAAAAATTTCCTTCTGCATTTTTAGGCCACACACCCAAGAGGGTCGGTTGTTTTCCAGGTCAGAATGTTTGTAGCTCATTTCAACGCTTAGCGATAAAAAGCAATAAAAGTTTCTCACGCAGACTGATCCCTCGAAGTGAGACTGTTCGAAGTCAGCGGGAGAAAGGGTCGCCACGGTAACACGGTTCAAATCAGCGGCGGTCTCATCCCCAGCTCGTCTCATTTCTTTTCCTCTGGTGTTTTTCCGTGATGATCGAACTCCCGCGGAGTGAACTCGTTTCGATCTCACTTTCCGGTTCATTCAGTCTCCACCCGCAACTCGTGACCACAGGTACCGGTAAATCGAAGGCTTCGGCCGTCGGCTCGGCTCCTTCGTCACCACGACGGGCCGACGCAGAGTTTGCATTACGGCTGATGCCGCGCAGATCCGCCTGTCGATTTCCCGCACCGTTCTTCTCTCACTCGTGAACGAGACCCAGAGATACTTGAAGTCCAGGACCTCATCCGCGACCCGGAGAGGGTATGCATCTCGGTCAAATGTTTGTTCTCCATGTACCGAATGTACCTGTGAGAATGCCTGCCATTTCTACGCAGGCGTGTAAAAACAACGCAGGCCAATCTCCGCTACATCTGGGGATTTCCAAGTTGAACCAGGATCAGATTTTCATTTGTAAATGTATGTCACGTCAATTTTGGTAAGATTTTATTACCGTATTTTCCGCACTGGATTATAAGGCGCACCTGCAATGATTGGCCTATTTAAAAAAAAAAAAAAAAATCATATATAAGGCGCACCGCATTATAAGGTGCATCGAATAAAAGCGACAGTAGCGGCTCGGGTTGCGTTATGCATCCACTAAATGGAGCTGCGCTAAAGGGAATGTCAACAAAACAGTCAGATGAGTCAGTCAAACTTTATTAATAGAATACCAACCGACATTCTGACAACTCTGTTCACTCCCAAAACAAGTTGGTGCATTCACAATATGGTACCCTACGTAGCGGTAGCTCTTCCCGGTATTTGCGCCGCCTTTGTTGAAAACAATGTATTTCCGACTCCATTTGTCACAGTTCAAAGCTTTTCATAAAACAAAAGCACAAAGAAGGATCGCCTCTAAATTCATTGATGTTCCTGTCGCTAGCTAACGCTGTTGCCGGATTATAAGGCGCACTGTCGGTTTTTGAGAAAATTATAGGCTTTTAGGTGCGCCTTATAGTGCGGAAAATACGGTATATGGCGCGAATTCACAACACAGTTGTCTCGTATCACTTTCCATGTAGACCAGAGCTGGACCACACCTTTAGGATGACTGGCAGAGGCCCAAGGGACAAATAGGAGGAACAGGGACAAATGATCTATTATTACAAATAATAGTAATGCTGACAGGTACATGGTAATAGCTGATATTGGCCATATGGGGAGCGCAGCATGACCGTGCCATTCTGCAGCACTCCAGCTCAATGTGATTCCAATTCTGCACTCACAACACACCAGAGAAAATCCCAGAGTAAAGGAAAGTGGCTCGACCGAGCCGGCGAGCGTCTCTCTGTGTCGCCGCCAGACAAAACAAACGGCCGGTGGAAGTCCAGAGCTCCTCTCCATCAGGGTTCCAGGGGCGTAGCTGTGCAGGAGCAGCGGCGGCCAACATGAGCTGTATGATGCCTTTGAGTCCCCCGGCAACCTGCAGGCCAAAGAAAACTCCCCGTTAACAGCCTGGAGATTGTACCGCCATCTGGCCGATGGTATAACATGTACATTCATGAGCGCGAGCTCGTACCCGACTTCCCCGGACAAGGCCCTCTTTCAACCCCCAGGTTCAGTGAGCCTCAGGCAAATAGCGTTTCAGGCACATAGTGGTTTTAAATACCTCCAAATTAGCACTTCTGTTGTTTGTTTCCTGCAGTGCAGTGAACTAAAGCTTCAAACAAAACCGCTGAAATGTAACCCCTGACATTAATCCAATAAATGCAACGTAAAAAACACTTTTGCTACTGCAAACTGGTGCGCTATCAAAATTATAATATTGTAATGCATTATAATAATTATATATCATATAATATCATTTAATTACATTTACTGTAGTCATGTCATCCTGGCTCCACATTCCTATACTTGAATAGGAAAAAAATAAAAAAAATTCTTTGTGCGTTTCAATTCTCATGAATAATACAATCTGGAAATATAATAAATACATTTCGATTCCACATGGAATTAGGGCTATAATTAATGCAATCATTATCGTGCTTGTGTACGGATTGGTGAGCAGACAGTAAATGAAGTTTTCTGAGTCTGAATTACGATGGGAAATAAGAATCCAAAAAAACATGGACTCATTAACATTTCTGTTTTTTTTTTGTTTTTTTTTCAATCTTTAATGCAAGGGAAATTTTATAACATAACATACAGCGATAATATCAGAGATGTTTGATATCATCATAAACCCTAAGACTAGGAAAAGACTGAGCTAAAACTGCACTAAGACGCCAGACTACAAGCTCAAACTTTGCTAAAACTCTGCAAACCACTCTAGTTGAGATTTCCTTACGACTGCCAGTTTTAAGTCTATGACTGGAAAAGCGCAAAGTGAAAACTTTGCATCTTTTGAGAAAGTTCAGGTGCAGAATTCCCTTCCAGCTTTGCATTCCTATTTTAACAATATCCATGAATAATAGAGTTGGTCAGACTAGCGTCAACATCAATTATGACCTGATTTGAAGCTGCAGGTAAATAAAGTTAATGAAACCAGGAAGTAACTTCCACTGAGCATTATCCAAAGCTTCAAAATTGCTCCAAACTAAAACAGATCCCATCAGGATATCGTTAGGAATTAATTTGACAGAATGTTTTATTACTGAATGAAAACAAAAAAAGGAAACACATTTGTAGCTCGCGGTGACTCGCGGCCACGTTCTCAGGCCGGGCTTGGCGCGGGAAAGCACTCGCTGCAGGAAACAAAATTCTATAAACAAGGCCTCAGTAACCCAGGAGCTCAGGATTTGCCCGGTATGACTGTGAATATGTTTAAGAATCTCAGCTGCTGAGAGAAAACATGGCTGACACACAGAGACGTCTATTTCAGAATGTTATTCTGCTGCATGCAGGGATGCGTGGAAAGCCTGACCGCGGGTGGGGTTGGGGGGGGGGGGCGCAAAACCTAGCCGCGTTTATATGCGAGCGTAAAAAAAAAAAAAACTCTTTTCGTGCAAAGAGCGACGGGAAAACACAGGCTCCGATCCGGTCCGCTTTTTGCAGAGGCGAATAACGATACGACCCCCGAGACAATGAAGGGTGACACAACAGCGGCGTCAATCACACGCCGCGAGGTTTGACTGGAGCCCATTGGTGGTCCTTGCCCCTTTATGGCGAGGGGGCCACCGGGCGGGCGGGCGGCGAGCTAACAGGCCGTACCAGAGATGTTTGTCAAGCGGGCGCCAGCTGGTAGTCGCTACTGTAATCTCTGCCACTGATTAAATGGATCCCCGACTCCTCGGGTGGTGGTGGTGGTGGTGGTGGTGCTTCTGATGAAGTGCGATCTCAGAGGAGGGGCTGAAAAATGGATGAAGGATAGTGCACGTTTTTCTGACGCCGTCCCGTTGGTCCATAGGCTTTGAAAGCCTCTGACACCAGCAGCCCCAGAGAGATGTTACCCGCTGGGTGCTTCTATAGGACGGGGTCGGGGGTGGGAGGGTTCTAAAGACAGCTGCTGGATGGATTTTGTGAAAAGGGGTTTTAGAGGAAAAATACTAACAAAGCGCAAGCGCGCGGCCGCCGCTCTGAGGAGATGCACAGGAATATTTGAAATTCCTCCGAGCGCCACGGGTTCGCGCTGACCTGACGGACGAGCAACGTAATCGGCGAAAGCGGAGGTTGTTCGGCGGCTCAGAGACGAGCATCCCAGGAAAAAACACAACGGTTTATTACATTAGAGCATCGGTGTCCAAACTTTTTGCAAAGAGGGTCATATTTGGTGAGGCGAAAATGTGCGAGGGTCGACATTCTTTGAACCATTAACGTAAAATGCAAATTAAATATTTCATGACATTTTTGTCGCAAATGACATACTCTTTAATTCTTAACACAAAACACAAATTTGTCTTTCATATTTAAATACCACATCAAATGAGCAAAAAGTCTGTCTGGGGAAAAAAAAAAGTTTTAGAAAGATTAAACATATCTAAGTTCACTTGAAACATTACATATTATTCACTATTAAATGCTCACTAAGAACTTCTTAATTCAAAACATGTGAACAGGAAAATATCACTGACAGTGATATTATTCAGAAGCACAAAACGTATGAATCATTATTTCAATTTTAGACTCAGATCAAAAATACAAAGTAGAAAAACAGGCTGCCGGACTGAATTCGATTTATTATTATTATTATGAATATCATTATGTTTTATTTTATTTTGTTGTGTTTTATGAGAGAGGTCGCGGTCCGCTGTAAATTTGAACACGGGCCACATTTGGCCCGCGGGCCAAACTTTGGACAAGCGTGCATCAGAGCAACCAACGCTAGTTTGCAGGGGGTTGGCTTTGGAGGAGCTACCAAGCTGTGAGGGGTGGAAGGGATTTCACCAATATGCAGCTTTTCCTGCACACCAGAGAAGACAAGAAAGTGTGCAGGAAGGAAGCCAAACACCCACTTCTTGCTAATTAGCTTAGCACAAGAGATACCACTTTATTAAATGTGACGGCGTCAAGAGTCATCAGATACAAAATCCAGACTCATCCGGCGTGACGGCCCGTGGATGACAGAGTATGAGCCAATCCTGCTCCAGCATGCTGTTAAGACACAGAGACTCTGATAATTGCATGTTTCAAATCTTTGTACTTTTTAAGACCTTAAAACACTTTATAGCCTTGACTTTGACACTTTATATTTTATTTGTATTTCTTATTCTCCCTCCTCCCTACTATTATCTAATATTGTTATGTTTTTCTTGAAACTCTGGCACAACAATTTCCTTCGGGATAAATAAAGTTGTTCTTATTCTTATTCTTATTTTTGTAGTTCAAATCTTAGAATCGCAAGCTAAAATCAAATATACCATATATATATATATAAATATATGGTCGCGTCTTAGTCAGGTAAAACACCCTGTTGATGGTAAAACGTGTGTTTGATAAGCAATAGCCACACAAGACTGCAAAGCAAGTAACTGTTGCTGCCCAATTCCAGGTAAATATAAAAAAAGAAGGATTCCTTGCACCCCAAACCAAACCCACAAAATTTCCTGCAACCCAAAAATCACACGGAAAAATTCATGACTCGCTACAATATGTATATATCATTTTTTTTTACTGCATTATCAGTTATTGTTTTATTTAAATTGTTTCATTGTTTTGGTGTGTATGTATATGACTGTATAGTCTTTTTGAGTGTTTGATAAGGCACCTCACATAGGCATAAAAAAAATATTACTTTTGAGAAACTGCCACAAAAAAGGATAATTATAAATATAATTCCGTTGTTGTTTTAAAATTATATCCCGAGTGTGTGAGTGAGCGCCTCAAACTCATTCGACGCGGATCTCTGTGCATTTCACACTTAATATTTTACTCCCCCCGCCCAGTTTTTGTTTTTAATCTTGCGTCATCGACAAACGCCGAGACGAATCCCGGCACGGAGATGACGATAAATTTGAATCCGAACACGAAAGAGAGACGAATCTACAGCAGGAGATGCTATTGTTAAGGTCCCAGTATTGATCAACAGCGCTATCAGCGCAGATATATTGCTCCCCCAGCTTCCAGTGGAGCTACACTTATCTCCCCCTCCTCCTTCAACCGAGGAAAATACAGCTACAGTACTGGCTGATGTGCTAATTTACACAGCTGTGGCTCCGAACAGCCTGACAATTTCTTTCAGGAGAGCCAATACATCACGCCGGCCTGCTGACTCTGAACCTGAGCGGCGGCGAAGGGCTGATGGGCTGGAGCTGAGGCGGGGAGGGAAAAGGCGGGGGAAGGCTGTTTTTTTTTTTTTTTTTTTTTTTTTTTTCCTTTTTCCTCAGGGCTTACCTGAATCGTCAGAGGCGGCCAACGACAGGCTTCTCCATCAAACAGCCTCTTGCTCTAATAACTGCAAGTCCCATCTCGGAGAAAGCCCTGCCGCGTGACTGATCAATGTCGACAGGTAGTTTCAAGGCCGCTGGTCAAATTGCCCAGAACCGGGAGAAGCACATTTTCCCCGGGGGGAAAGCGAAGGGAAGGGGGGCTCAGCTGCATCTTCCGCTAATGTTATATAATAAAAAGTTCATCGGTGTAGCAGGTTTTTTGAAAAACACCTCTACGGATTTCCAAAATCCATAAAAACAGATTCAAACGGCTATTTGATTTCTGTTGCATTTATGCAGCCTTTATAATATGTTTATAAAAAAAACGAAATACTGCCCCCGCGGCTGCACCGCCGGTGAATTAGTCAAACATGGCGGTCCGTGGAGATCCACCGCCACGGAGTTAAAATCAAACCATGTTTGCGGTGATACGCGCTCCCCACTTCCTGCTTTCATAGCGGTAAACATCACGGTCAGACCCTCCATCTGCCAATACCCGTCTCAACAGGCAGCGCATCATATGGCCGGGCGGAAAACACCTGCCGCCGGGCCGGCCGCAGTTTCCATGGAAACGGCAGGTCTCTCCGTTCCCCCCCTGACAAAAGTAGAAACAGAGCCGACGTGAGACAATTCGTATAAATCTTTTCCTGATCTTGTTATTTCTCATTCCCGTGCAGTGATGCATATTGGATTACATGTATGCTATATATATATATATATATACACCATTTTAATGGTATGACATTTTACTGTAGTGACTGCAGTTTACCTTGTTCTACTGCTGTGAAACACTGCAATAAATCATAGCTCAGTGATGCGGAGCTGAAAACTTGCAAAAAAAAAAACTGCAAAAGAGTGATCATAGTTAATTTGTCCTCTATGAACATTTTTTTTTCCTGAATTTTATTTTTTTATTCATTTTATTGTGTATAGTAATTCCGTTTCAGTCAGCTCTGTGACCTAAAATCCTTTGTTTATGGAACACCTTACCTTAAATTGTGCACTAAATTGTGCCACACAAACTGCTTTGAGTTAATTTCCACGAAATTGTTACTGTTGTAGATATTTATATAATTTACGAGAGGTGAGTTTTCCCACGTGGCTACAATATATAAATATCCGCCTAACTCCATGAGTTTATTTTATTCTGCTGTTTATACTTCTATATGGGACCTAACAAGCCAAACAATGAATTTACGCAGGTCATTTGTGATAATTAATGCAGACTGACAGTCAAGATTAACATTTACGTTAATGAATTGATTGAATTAATTTGCTTGATTAGTTTGAGTCAAATGTTTAATGTGATTAACATATGCACATAAGTCACAATAATGGCTCAAAAGCCCACAAATCTATCAAGTGGTGCAGATTGGTGATCCAATGCTATCTGTTGGCAGAATTGACTCCAAAAGTATTTCTTCCATCTTGTCGGGACGTTTGAGGCCGACGTATTGTGTCAAAAACTACAGGAAGTAGTTTTCATTTCACCAAAGTACTTCCTGCAAACATCGGCACGGCGCATATGCTAGTTGGGTATTATCCTGCAAGTACTTGTGGAATGAAGCGACCTCAGGTAACCTGAACAAATGAATTTAATTTGGATAATAATAATTAATTTGGATTTTTTTTTTGAAAATGAAAGATTTTTTTTTTCATTTTTACTTTGTTATCTTGATCCCCTATCTCTCCTTAAGGTTATTCAAAATTTATTATATTTTTTTTTACATCTTTTTACATTAATTTACATCTTTCTTAAATATTTTTTTCTTTTTTACTTTGTTATCTTGATCCCCTATCTCTTCTTAAGGTCATTCAAAATTTATTATATTTTTTTACATCTTTTTACATCTATTTACATCTTTCTTACATATTTTTTTTCCTATGTTTCTTTGCCCCGTAAATTTTAAGCCTGAACGTTCGTTTGTTTATTCATCCCTCCATCCGTCCGTCATCCGCCCGCACTCGGGGTCACGAGCCGTCAGGTAACCCAGCTGTCATTGGACGAGAGGAGGTGTTCACCCTGAACCCGTCGCCATGAAAACTCCACACAGAAAGGGTGATTTATCCGAATAAAAATGTTAATCGTTTAATAGCCCTAGTTTTGATCTAACCGAACGTCTCTATTTGAGCGCCTTCCTGCCAGATTGTTTGATTTTGCCCCCGGTGTTTAATATTTGCTCACAGAGGAGCACCTCGCCCTTCTCGTGTTTAAGCCGGGGAAACATCACCGCCTCGGTTAAATACCAAAAAATCAACAGCGCTTCCATTTTAAAGCTTAAGTCCAAACATCACTGCTTTCCCCGAGAAAACCCGCCGGTAGCCATTCCTCCAGCGCCACCACGAGTACGGCGTCGTCCGATTGGCCGCGCTTCCCTCCCGCCGTGAACCCTTTTCCAGGTTGAGATATGGAATGCTTACATTCCCGTTTCTGTCGTGCACGCTTGACCTATTTGCACCGCGGTAATCTCCAGCTCCTTTGTGCCGCCGAGGGACGACACTTAGCTCCAGATCCCGCTATTTTTTTTTTTTTTTTTTTTTTTTTTTCTTTCTCCCCCTCTCTCCGAGTGAAACAGAAGACGGAGGGGATGGTTGCTTCACGGCTCCTGCATTTGCTGGTCTGCTGGATTTCAAAGGGGAGAGCTATCTCTGTGCTCCAGGAGCTAACGCTCCCCGGGTCAGGCCTCTATATCATGTCCAGATATGAAAAAGACTGTCATTAGGGCAGGGGCCCGTGAAATAAGTACCTTTTGACCGACGGCGCCCTTTTGCATTTATTATGACTTTGTGACATGTGCGCTGCCCATGTGGCGGGCGGGGTGGGGGTTGAGGGGGCGCGCACACACACCGCGGGCGTTGCCTTTCTGGTTCTTTTCACGCCGCTGTTCCGAAAACGACCGTGACCTCTGAACGTTGGACCCCGCGGAGACGGAGATCTTGTTGTTATCGTTGGATTTCCTACATGTGATCCGCGCCGGTTTTGGCCCGGATGCGCGACGGACTCCCCGGTCTTCGGTTACACGGTCACGGCTTGTTAAAGATACCACACTTTGGTTTTATTACACAGTAATAAATGTTTTATGGTGTTCAATCCCTGCAGGACCTCAGGCAGGTTCCCCACGTTTGACTCCTGAAGGGTCCTTGCCAGATGTTTTGGTGAACGTTTGAGAAAGTTTCCCAAGATATAACCGGTAAACGCCTTGTTTTGATTTCAATTTTCTCGTCGCAAATACTCTTACCCAATAAAATGACTCGATGTCATAATAAAATAACCTCCCTGCTCATGTCCCTGTTTGTTTACGCTGGCAGGGATTAAACTGGGTGCTGTGATGGCGTTAATCCCTGGAATTACATCAGCGCGGATTTTTTTTTTTGCATGAGCGGGAAGAGATAAAATAAACAACAACAAAAATGACAACAAACTGAAGAAAAATTAAAGAAAATTTGAATCTGACGAATTTCTTTTTCTCCACGTCTTTGTCTACTCACTCAGCACCCGAGGAGGAAAACGAAAAGTGTTTTTATATTCGTGAGCGCGTTTTATTTTGAAAGGGTTCTGTTTTCTTGCTTGCTAATTTCCCCTTCTGTTTGTTTTTACGTCTTGTGCGTGTTGTAGCAGTACTGAGAAAATGTTAGATTTCAATTTCAATTTTTCATACGGTCAAAAAAATAGGATTAAGGAGTTTGAACGCTTCGAGCAGAGGTCTCGGAAACATATATTCTGGCCCCCTGCCTGAAATCAAATCTTCGTGTTTGTTTTCTCTCATGCATCTGGGGGTTTTATAAAGTGGGTTTCAAAAAAACTGGGCAGAGAAAATGAAAAAGTAACTTTGCAATGTATTTTTTGATTCAAAATTTAAAAACAATTTGGTTTTTTGATGAAAAATCGTGTAACGACAATTCTTTTCTTTTTTTTATTTCTATAAAAACAACAAAAATGATAGAAAAAAAAAACGGACAAAATTAAAAATATTGATTAAATAACAAGAATAGCCACCATTATCCTTGTGAACATGATACCTCCTCTTCTACATGCTACCAATCCATTTTCTAATAAATTCTAGTGGCAAATTTTCCCACAGTGACAAGATTTTCTCTTTCAACTCAACCATATTTTTAGGGTCTAATTTCATCAATTCTCTTTTAATATTCATTTTTAATATTAATTCGTCATGTATTTTTTAGAGGAACACTTCATTACATATGAATACATACAAATGACCCGTTTACCTCCTTTACACTAAAACAAAGGAATAATTTGGACTTAGTGTTACTTCTAGGTAGTGATTTTACGGGTCCGGCCCCCTTGACATCAAATTCGGCCGAATGTGGCCCCGGACCAAAACGAGTTGGACACCCCTGGCTTAGCGTTAGCGCAAGGCTAGCTCCTGTTTATGCTGCCATCAGCTGAGGAATTTTAGATGATGCACTTCTCTAATTCACTCAACAACCAAAGCTATTTTTGTATCACGTCAACTATTAGGATGTCACTGTTAGCGCTTCTGTTATTGTTGAACCCAACCGGTCGTGGCAAATGGCCACCCACTTTGAGCTTGGATCTGTCCAAGGTTTCGTATAGAACAATAATTTATCGTTTATTAGAGTTGAACTTAAGCACACGTGTAGCGTGCATATAATATCAGGGTGTTACAGACCTCTTGAACACTCTGATCCCGTGGCTGCGCAGACTTTATGAGCGGTTTGATATCACGTTTACGGAGACTTTCAGCCGACCGCAGGAAAAACTCCTTTAGTATTTCCTCCTTTTAGTCTCCATATGTGAATTACATGAGCGTTCCTCAGCTTCAACGACGTGACAAAAGCGTCGCTTCTGAAATCACTCCGAGTCAAAACATCCACTGCAATTAATTTCCAAGTGCCTCCTCATCAAATGACCAAACCTTGCAGCCCCAAACAGCTTTGAATTACCGCCTCCGAAATGCCCATTAAGCTATTGCGGCATTTCTCTCCCACCGGCTCAGCACAAACTGAATATCATATTTGAAAATAGAGAGCGAGCGAGAGAGCGGGAGCGAAGGCTCTCACCTAAATGGTAGTCAACCCTCATTAATGTCGTTCGCTTCCCATTTGCAGTTCCTGCGCCAACAAATTTCAGCTTATTATCCTTACTGAGTGAGTAATAAAAAAAGGAGGGGCGGATCCATTAATGAAAGTTAGGATGTGCGAAAGTGCACTTGGAAGATTTTTTTGTGACTTATTCGACCGAACGCCTTGCTTCCGTTTGTTTTCAGCTTTCTATATTTTCTAAATCACTGGCATGATACACACTTAAATAAAGTACGAAGGATAAGCAAAGTATTTGATAACCGAGTAGTTTTGGAGGGACTTTCACATACTTTGTTTTCATTTTTGGGTGTTTTTTTTTTTTTCTTGAGCACCCACTAAAAAGCAACATAGCTTGTTCCAGTTACCTCATTTTGGTACCAGATAACAAATGTGCAATAAGCACTTTTTTAAAAGTAGGAGAAAACCGAGACATTTCCGTCAAAACGCAACAGGGGTTCGGATGATGTTTCTTCACAGCGAGGTTGGATCCTTTCTAAAACCACGCCGCATCCTCCAATATCCATTTGCAAGAGCTTCTTCACCTGTCTTACTAATTACCAAACAGATAAGCACAAAAAATAAATAAGTAAATGCACAACAAAATCAAAATCACCCACATAATCACACCTCCTCTGATGTGTTTACACTTTTCTCCCCGCGGTAAAATCCCACCGTGCGTTTAATTGATTTATGGTTACTACGTTAGTGGCAGCCAGCATGGCGGATCGTGTGTGTGTGTGTGTGTGTGTGTGTGTGTGTGTGTGTGTGTGTGTGTGTGTGTGTGTGTGTGTGTGTGTGTGTAGGGGGAGGGTCCGGGATTAACAAGGCCACTGATAAAATGGTAACATAAACCTGAGTCTGTGTGCCTAATAGCCCCCCTGTGCACTCCTGGGAATTCATTACCCAAAGACAAATGGATGATTCTTGGAACGGCCGAATTTTGGGGCGTGGATGGGGGAGGCCGCCACTTTCGTGTTTGCCTCCGGTGGTGAACCGGCAATGAGGTGATCTGGCGCGTTACAAAAAACGTATTGTTAGCAATGGTTCGCACTTCCACCTCATGGAAAGTTGGTTGAAATCCTGAGGGGATTTCTTTTGTGGAGTCTCCATGTTCTCTCCTTGCCTGTGCTGGTTTTATTCCAGCTCCACCGAAATCATGCAGGAGGTTCATTTGGAGATTCTAAGTTACCCAGACATGTGAATCGGAAAATGAGCGGTTGCATTTCTCTATATGACGCGAATGAGCGGTTGTTTGTCTCTATCTGTGGCCGTTGATTGAACCTCAGCACTGCTTTTCCCTCCTCGACATGGGGCGAGAAGAAAAAGGATGTCAATGGCGGCCTGCGTCAGCTAAGTGGATGATTTTGCAGGAAATTCTTCACCAGGAAGTCAGGATTTCTGCTCGTCTTCTCACAAAGCCGGCGCGATTACGCTAAACGCCTCTGGCATAAGTAAGCCATTAAAATGAAAACAGCTTGAATAGTATTGAATGACAAATCAGCTTTCTGGTGGTGGTGGTGGTGGTGGGGGGGGGGGGGGGGCAACAGCTACAGCTGGCTTGGGCAAGGGGAAATTAGGTTTTAAAGATTTCTCTTAGATACAAATGGGTCTGAAAACAAACATTCAGCATCCAAAACACAAATCTGGTTTAGTTAATCTTGAGTTTTAATAAGATCCAGTAACATCCCGATCTCCCTGATCATTTGACAAAAGGGTTTTTTTTTTATGACTTGTGATGAAACACCAAACAAAATAGGAAGCCATCCAAAAAAATAAATGGACGTTGGATTTAAAAGTACCAATCGACCCGAAAGACATGAGCCTCTTTCGAACAGAAAAGTTCTGTTAAGTGTCCACCTTGGATTTTGGTCCAGGAACTGCTCTCCTTTGGGGAAACCTTTTAGCTTTGCATTCTCACCGGCACAGTAAGGAACCACGGTGCGGTCTGACGCATGCGTCTGCAACATTTACCTTAAACGCCAACCAAACAGGAAGAGAGAGCCAGAATTGGTGAAGGTGAAGTCACCACAGGGTTCATGTTCTGCATGTTGGTGTGATTAGGCATGAACTGGTTTGTTTGTTTGTTTAGAAGTTTATTAGGACAGTGTACAAATACATGAAGCACAGAGGCAGGGATGTTTGTACCAGATTATAGCTCATAGCTAATTTCCATCTGTGGTCCTGGACAATACAAAGCATTTGAAGCGTTTGAAGCGTCCAACTCCGGATTTATGTTTGCCAAAATGTTTCAATCCCGCTGTGAGTCTTGGAAACCTCTCTGTGGTGTAGCAGAGCAGGAGACCTTGCACTTCCTTGTTGCTCCACTGCTCGCTGGCTCTGTCCATTTTGTCGCAAGAAAATAGATACCACAATAGTTTTTAAAAACAGCACTCCTCAGTCCGCAAGAAGTATTCGATAATGGCCGTGGCTTCCACTTATGACCAAGCACGACAGCAGGGGTGCCCACATGTTTTCGCCTTGTGAGCTACTTTTCAAATGACAATGTGAAAATAATCTCCACTAAAAATGTTGAATATACATTTATCTATATATGCTTAACACAATAGATGTTTGTGGATCTTGCATCACTGCATGAACTCTTATGGCACACTACAACAGAGTACTTTTTTGGTAAATACCTTATTCTGATGACTTGAATGGAGTCAGCAACCTAGTTGAAGTTAGTTGTGAGAAAAATGACTACCATCCTGACAGCTGGGATTTTAGTTCCTTCACCTTTCTCCTTCTCGGCTCACTTTTCGGAGGGGAGTCGACGTCGTAGTTTTTATGAACGTTCTGAAAACGCCGCTCCACATTTCTCTTTTTCGGCATAGCAATGGCAGACCAGCAGATGAGGCGAAACACACTTTGAAAATGACAGTAAAAAAAAAGGCCACCACCCATTCCGTATGGAGGTGATATGTTTTAGTCTCTTTACTCGGTCCAGCTCCCCCACTCATTTTTATACCCATAAGTTTAGAGGGCATAAATTGGAGGCTAACTCGCTAACTTGCTAGAACGCACCGTTATGTGCACATGCGCAGTGACCCCCGTTTAAGAAAAGGTCAGATTGGACAGACCGACTTTCAGTCCAGTGACAAAGTTCGTAGTGAGGATGATAGGCTGCTGTCTACGTTTTAATGCCATGCAATCTAGACACACTACCTTTGAGTTAAACCGGTCGATCACACGCAACGTATTGGGCACACCTGCTCTACAGCGTATGAGTTCCAACAGGACCGCAAAGAGACTCGGAATAAGAGCGAAGCAAGTTCTTGGAACAGAGGTCAATAATCCCTGGTTCCCTGGGTCCCCAACCGCCAATGCTCTGTTAATAAACTGCAGATTCAAATATATCACAAGCGCCTACCAATGGATACAGTAGCACAAAAATAAAAATAAAGGTTTCACTACATTTGGCTTAATCCTTATCCGTAAACCCTCCCACAACCTGGCGTTCACTGCACGGGTTTCTAATTGCACTCCATGTTGTAGTTAACCCCAACTGACTCGGATGAGCGCATTAAGCATTTGGTCATTATTTATGTAAGCGGGATGAAATAGCCCGTACATGATATTTATCCGTCCACCCATCCATCATGTGGTGAGGCCCCATGTGCAGTACGTCTTGACTCCCCGGATGCAGGGCCACTGAACCTCCAGGCTGGGCCGGCTCCCGCAACGCGACGCGGCCGACCCCGTGTTGCAGCTAATACATGGAAAATTCATGGTATTTTTGTCTCAACGTCTACATTTGCTTGCAGGTATTTCATGCCTTCTGCAGTATTTCAGTACTTTTGCATCAATGGCTGCACTATAAGGCGCATCGGATTATAAGGCGCACCTTCAATGAATGGCCTGTTTTAAAACTGTTTTCATAATCAGGGCGCACCATATTATAAGGCACATAGAATAGAAGCTACTGTAGTGGCTGGGGTTGCGTTATGCATCCACTAGAATCTAGTGGGAAATCCCACATTTCCTTTAGCGCAGCTTCGTCTACTGTCAACAAAACAGTAAGATAAGTCAGGCAAACCAACGTTCTGACAACTCCGTTCACTCGCTAAACAAGTCAGTGCATTTACAATACGTTACCGTAAGTACCGGTACCTCTTACCACGTCGCCTCCGTTGAAATCAATGTTTTTCCTACTTCATTTGTCACAGTCGCCTTCATTCGAATAGTGACTGCAGAGACGCTTCCACTTGCTGCTCTTTGTTCAATGACCCGCTGTACGAGTTTGTCCTCCAACTGTGGTCGTCTCGCTTTGTTTCCTCGGAAACTCTGTTTAGTCGTCTTTACTTGGCGCGGGTCATCTTGTCACTTCTTCCACTTCCGTACTATTGCTTCATTGATGTTGAATTTTCTCGCTGCTGCTCTATTTCCACGCTCTACTGCTTGAACGTTGCCTCGAGTTTGAACTCAGCGTCTTAAGCGTGTCTCTTCAAAGGTGCCATTTTGGGGTCTTTCTACACACAGATGGTGTGGGAATGGAATTCCCCTTTACCGTTTTTACCGCCGCTACTTCGGCGACGCCCCCAGACTACGGTAGCCATAATAACCAATATTGATCCATATATAAGGCGCATCTGATTATAAGGCGCACTGTTGGTTTTTGAGAAAATAAAAGGCTTTTTGGTGCGCCTTATAGTGCGGAAAATACGGTAGCATTAATTTTAGACCAAACTAAACATATTCTGCAAATATCTAGCCATTCCTGACCATAAGAAGCAAGATGTTCCTCAGATTAGCGTCTGCGGGCGCAGTTAGCGCAGGCAAGCGTCTCACCGAGTCATTTATTTCAATGCATCGCAGTGGCAAGACAAGAAACATTCAAAACAACGCAGTTTAAAGAAGTAAAATAACAAAACCAAAAGGAAAAATGAAGGCGGAAATACAAACATGTTTGCATTTTTACCTTTTGTTTTGGTGAAAGCCAAATTAAATCTCATCATCGTGCAAGAGACCCATTCAGGATCAAATTACGGCCTCCCCCTTTCTTCTTCTGCACACAATAATCAGCGAGAATTACTCTCGCTCAGTCAGACATGGCATTTTCTTTTTTTTTTTCTTTGACAAAACTTGAGACCGCACCAATGTTGTGCATTACGGGGAGTTAAAGAGCGGCGCTCCGCTGCAGCCGAAGCACATCCTCCCGCTTCGACTCCAGCTCGGCCCTTTGAAGCCGCTAATGCATCCTGTTTGGGCAACAGAGTTTCAAGAGCTAGTTTTAATTGCTCCCAGAGAAAAAGGGGGTTATTGGTTAAGGAGCAACAGATTCGGGGGCAACAGGGATTATGCCGGGATGAAATTTTGGCAGCTATAATCTGTACGGAAACAAACTTTTTCTTTCCATGTCTGAGCGTCCCGGATTAGCGTGCGCTTTTCAAGGTATCTGCAAAGGCGGATAGTTTACTGAAAGTAATCAGATTATGTTGCCTAATTTTCTCCGTATGTGACGATATTTGTGCTTGAAACGAGGCCAAGGCAGTGTGTGTGTGAGTGTATGTGTGTGTGTGTGTGTGTGTGTGTGTGTGTGTGTGTGTGTGTGTGTGTGTGTGTATAAATAGCACTCTCAAAGACAGGAAAATGATCAGTTGATAATTTCAACACTTTCAGTCCGAAAGAATACTTTTGCATGAAAAATATTCAAATCAATAAGATGCAGCTAAAATACAATTAGCCGGGGGGCTGGAAGAGATGACCTTAAATAAACAAAAAGAAAAAAAAAATCATCAAGTTACTTGGTAAAAACCTAATATCACCAAGGGAAGAAATACTTAAAAAAGAAAATCAAATGATTGTAATTACATATCAATAATCTCAGAGGATGGTGGCAGTGATGCCATGCTTGAATTTGTTTATTTAAAAGTGACTTGTGAGCCCGTACTTGTTAGTTATACACGCTGTGTCTCGTATTTGATCAGATTAGGAAGGTTAGATGGATACAAATTCTCCTAATTGAACATCTTGTGATAATGATATTTAAAAAAAAATGCAAAATATCTATTGCTATAAAACTATAGAACAGTAAATATCTTGACTTTTTTTTCCCCATAAACGGGGTATTTCAAAGGGGGAAACAGATGGTGGGGTTGTTGTTTTTTTTTTTTTTTTCTCCATCAGTGTACATGTAAGTCATGCTCTTAATGAACAATCAAAACAAATCAATATCACAATCATAGCCCGGGTGCGGGTGAGTGTCCACCATTAGGGGCATTTATGGAAATACGCAGCATAGCTAGCATAAAATCAATAGACACACACATGCACTCACCACAGGGAGTCATTAGGGGCATCTGAAGTGAATTCCCCCACATACGTCAAGCATGGCGAAACACAATGGACTTCAAATCCTGTTTTTTAATGGCCGACTTGACATGGGGCAGCTTATTGCCAAAAGTGTTGACACAAATTTGCCTCAACAACCGGAGCAAGGGGGAGATCAAATGCAGCAACCTTTTAATCATTAGTTATCCAACTAGCTTGATGACCTGTGTAACGTGACATTATGACCGGGATTATTGACGAAGAGGAGTACCCTTGATTGCATTATTCTCCCTGACACTGTTTGCAGCAGCATGCTCACTTCCTGCTAGCTTTCTTAGCGTGGCACTCTTATGGCAAACGTCTTGTTCCTCGTTTAATCACAATGTTATTTTGTAAAAAAAAAAAAAAAGGATAGCGTTTGACGTGGAAACACGGACGACAAAATGAAGTTGAAAGTCATACGGCTTTATTTTTTTAAGAAAAATGCCATTTGCTGTTTCACATCAGAAACTTTTGAAAACAACCTCTCAGTAAAAATGAGATGGATCAACTCCAGTTTTTTTTCATTGGCAAAAGTTCACAGTTCATTTGTTAGATACGTCACGATGGTTTTCAGGCTAAATATTTCAACTGACTGCCATTAATTGCACCAACTTACCCTTGGCACGCACAGAGAGGAGAAGAGAAGAGCAACAACCCTCTTCATTTCTGCAATCGTGGGAAAAAAATCCCCAAAAAGTTGACGGGAAACAGCGAGACCTCACATCAAACTTTAGCCTGCATTGTTTTGTGCATGTTGCTTTTATCATTATTGAGATTAATGGTATGATACTCCCTGAGTTAACCATGCACGGGAAGAGTCAATTCTCGATCGATTCCAACGTCAGCTGCGAGGATCCCCATCCTCCATCTGGGGCCTCCATTGTAGTTGTATCTCGGAATGTGATCTTTCGTGCAATTTTACTGCTGTTGAATCCGGATCAATATCCCGACAACAGGCCGCCCCAAGCTCTAAATGTCAACGCAAACAAAATGTGTCGCATCGTGAAGGACACATACACATTCCGATCTTGACAGACCTGAACCCTCGCATTTTTTTTTTTTTTTCATTTTTTTTTCCTTAAAAATGATATCACCCACAGAGAAGGCATGACCGGGGTATCGCATCCTGTTACCGCCGCCCTAAACATGAGCGCTTCCCCTCGGTGGCGGATATTAATTAGACGATCCATCTTTTTCCAAAGTGAAGTGGTCCGAGGCCGTCGCGGACCGCTTCATCAATGTCGCGGAGTCATCAGCCGGTGTGTCCTCATTTCCTGCCTTCAATAAGCCGCAAAGTTCAGGGGAGTTGCGTTGAGGCGGGGGGGACGACGACCGTGGGGTATCTGGTTCAATCTCTCATGTCTGCAAAAAGCAAAAAATGGTGGGAATCAAGCGGGGATACAGATGACGGCGGACCTTTCCGGGTTATCGTGTCAGGAGTCCGGGGAGACTTCTATTCATCCTGACCTTCAAAAACTAAAATTTCACGACAGATGTTTATGGAAAAGGTCTACCGCCCCCCACCCCTCCGTGCTCCCCCACCCACAACCTCACTTAGCAGCTCTGATGGAATTCAGGTGGCAGGAGCTGGAAACATATGGAGAGCCCATTAGAGACTGCATTAGAAATGACCTTTCCGGACCTACGCGTGTGCTATATTTCATCATTGTGGATGTGGCCTGCGTGTTACACCGGGCGCCTCAGAGCGCGTCCGTGCACATCAAGACGTCTGACGATGTCTGTGTTTGGAGGGAATTTGGGAAAGAGCCTCCAGCCGATGTTCCCTCTAAGGAAATGCGCACTGCTTGCACACTCTTGCCGTACAAGAAAACCTATCCGGCGCGGTGAGCGCGCTGCAAATGAATTAGATATATAACATTTTTGTCATTCTGCTGCATAACTCAGTGAGTGACAGGTGTCCGGCCAATCATACGATACGATGCAATTACGCTACGCAGCCAATCACGGCATTGACAGTACTTGCTCTCTCCACGCCATGTAACAATAATAACAGTGTGCAGGATTAAAGTGACGCTAATGCTAACATGCTAACCCCTTATCATGGCGAATGTGACAATGTCCACTTATCAAACCAAAGTAAAAAAGAAATGCGGTTCATTTAAAGTGGACATTTGTCGAAGTACGTGCAAATAGAAGAATAAGCGGTGAGATTTTTTTCTTTTTTGAGCGAGAAAGGTCTGCTCTGCAAAACATGCAGCGAAGCCAAAGTAGTAATTTGATTCTTTTGCATGAAACATGCTATAATCCCAGGTGTGATATTGGTGTGTGGCCGCAGCTTGCACATCTAATGTTGCTCACAGTGGTCCTCGGTGTGCTCAAGGACGTCGTCTGTACATCCAGACATATGAAAAAAAGAGGGAACATTGCCTCCAGCCCCGTTTTTCTCATCAGAAAGATGGGCAGAGCGGCTCCGAGGCTCAGGAAAGGGCATGTCCAGTTTGTTTTTGGAAGATAAAGTTCTTTTATTTCTTGTTCTTTGCCATCATCTGTACCAGGGGTGGGCAACATGTGACTCTTTCATCCATTTCCTGAGGTTGCATGTAGCTTTGGAAAATAAATCTCGTTTCATGTCTATCGGCTTCATCGGCCCGTGATCTCCAGCTCTCAAGCTCCAGCCGAATGTGAAGCGGCCAGGACGAGAATCAGCACCTCAAAATCCGGTGTTCGACCGGAAACAGAAGAGGTCCTGCCCAAATTGGAGGAGTCCGAGTATCTCGGGGTCCCTGTTCACGAGAGAGAGCAGGACGGAGCGGGACATCTGCAGGCGGATCGGTGTGCCGGTCTGAGGCAGGAGGCGAAGCTCTCAATTCACCTAATCGATCTACATTCCCACCCTCACCTAGGGTCACAGGCTGTGGGTAGTTGCCCAAACAAATACGAAATGTCAAAGGAATCATACATCATAAAATACACATACCTCGCTGGCAGCAAACCACTGAGACGGAAATGAACTTGAATTTCAAACTTTGAACAGCGTGCGGCTTGCTAGCTAGAGTCACGAGTCAGAAGCCGTCAGAAGTCAGAAGAAGGTGCGCAACATCCAAAAGTGTCCGTGCCAAACCCCAACCCAAACAGAAATATGAAATATCAGAAATATCAGAAATATGAAAAATATAAATGAAAAGACAAACAACAAACCGCAAGCCAATGAAATCCAAACAGCTACAGATGGTGATCTATTAACATTTCTTCACAAATTTCTTGTTCCTTGAAATATGCGTCACGGTCGCTGCTGCGCAAAAACCCACTGGCAACACGATTAATTGAGCTTATATCACCCTGATGACGGATGCCGTCTGCTTCGGTTCAGGAGCAAAAATCACATTAACCAGGTAAAATAGATATTTAAAGTAACTATTTAATTTGCAAATATATATTTTGTAGTGAAAAATAGTCCTTTTTTTTTTCATCTTGGGTGATAGCTGACTGCACGTCCCAGTACATGCCATAAAAAGATGATGGCATTTTTTGGTTTGCTGCAAGGGGATAATTTAAGTTCAGCCTTTTATTTCATGAATATGAGGAGGACTCAAATAGACATTGACTATTTTCTTTGAACGTCATGTTCTTCCACAGTTCAAAACGGTTTTGTTGCATGCAGAAATAGAATTCTGTTTTCTCTATAGTGGTTCATAGATTTCATCACTGCAACACTGTATAGTTTTCTTTTTATATTCATAGCATTAAAGGGGAGGAAAAAAGTAAAGTGGGGCACAAAGTATTTAGTCAGCCTCCAATTGTGCAAGTTCTCCCGCTTAAAAACATGAGAGAAGCCTGACATTTTTACCATAAATAAACTTAAACTGTGAGAGACAGAACGGGGGAAAAAAATCCACGGAATCCCATTGTAGGATTTTTAATGAATTAATTGGTTTCCTCTGTAAAATAAATATTTGGTCGTCTACAAACAAGCTAGATTTCTGTCTCTCACAAACCTGTAACTTCTTCTTTAAGAGGCTCCTCTGTCCTCCACACGTTACTTGTATTAATGGCACCTGTTTGAACTGGTTATCAGAATATAAGACACCTGTCCACAACCTCAAACGGTCACACTCCAAACTCCACTATGGTCAAGACCAAAGAGCTGTCAGAGGACAAGGGAAAACAAAATTGTAAACCTGCACCAGCCTGGGAAGACTGAATCTGCAATAGGTGAGCAGCTCTTTGAGCGATGAAAGTTGCCAAATCCTGATCTTCTCTCATGCTGTAACCCATATATCGCCCTTGCGATGCACATTCTGCTGCATTTACATAAAATAAGACGTAGTGTCTCCTCTTATAGAGCGCTTTCACACATTGCAGATTCCAAGCGCTTCACGTTAGATCGCATTCATCCAGGTTGGGAATTGAACCAACAACCTTCAGCAACAGAGACACATATAATGGATGCGTAATTGCCGAAGGGTCTTATTGTTTGAGTTTATCAGATTTGAATTATTAATTTATCTGGAACGTATATGAAAGCAAATGATGAGGTCACAAAACTGTCTTCTGTTTATGCTTGATAATCTATTTATGATCCTAATTGTTATCGTAGAGTAGTAGTAGTGGTGGTAGTCTACCCTAATATGTGTGTGTTTTATTTTTTTTTATTCTTTGATGTTCACCATTTGATGCTACTACCCCATGTGACAAATAATTTTTTTCTGACTCTGATCCGAATGGCACTAATTCAGATGATAATCTTGACTGCGGGGTTAAGCTCTTAAATAAAGAGGGGTTTGTTTTCTCGATACATTTCAGGATTTTAAAAGAAATCAAACCATATTTTCTTGAATTTTTTTTTCTAGGATAAAAACATAGCATCATGCCCCTTCATAAAAAAAAAAAAAAAAAAAAGGAGGCAAGATGTAGGCCTACACCCACATATATATATATATATATACACATATATATGTGGGTGTGTGTGAGTGCGTGTACACACACATCTATCTATCTACAGGACTATCTCAGAAAATTAGAATATTGCGATAAAGTTCTTTATCTTTTGTAATGCAATTAAAAAAACAAAAATTACTTTTTCATGATATTCTAATATTTTGAGATAGGATTTTTGAGTTTTCTTTAGATGTAAGCCATAATCAGCAATATCAAAATAATAAAAGGCATGCAATATTTCAGTTGATTTGTAATGAATACAGAATGTATAACGTTTTTGTAATTGCATGACAGAAGATAAAGAACTTTATCACAATATTCTAATTTTCTGTGACATCTATCTATCGAGAGAGAGAGATTTTGACTTTGTTTTGCAAACACACACATACGTATAAGTGTGCAAAGTCCATATGATGAGACTAAAGTATGAAACGTCATCACTAAAGTCCAAATATCAAGAAAAGGGTGGCGCGACATCACTGATGCCAACGATCATGAAACCTGGTCGAAGAGGAAAAGGACAACGTCAAAAGTAATGTCGAGAATTAAGTCAAAAAGGCAGAGTGAAGTCAAACCTTGGGTATTCAGAGCCTGGCAAGGACTTTTGCAGCCAGACTGAAAGGATTGATGAAAAGTCACTGGACGGAAAAATAATAATTGTAAAAAACAGGAGTGATATTGACCTTGTTTGAAAAATGTTTCCACCAAGTGAAGGGTAAAACAGCAGCGGCAGAGCAGTGAGAAGAGTACGGACGCCTACAGAGACATTGAAAATAAGACCTTTCTGCTGTTCTTTTCAGTAGATGTGGGAAAAGGGCTATGCTAGTGGATAGCATTTTTTGGAGGCACCGACAGAAGTGCGTGTTTCTTTCTGATAGACGCAAAAGAAAAAGCAAACGCGGTGTTTGTCACAGCTTTATAACGTCGAGGAGGCCGGTGAAAGACGACAGCAGGCGGACGGAGATGCCGCGTTTTCTCGAGATGTTTTCTAAATCCGAAGTAACGCAGAGGCGGCACGCCGAGGATGGAGTGGATGAATGCGAAAAAAAGCAACGTGTGAGGGGATTGGATGAAGCTGGGAGCTGATAGTGCCTCGACGGAGTCAATCTGTGACGCCTTAATCAGATTAAGGGTAGACTATGGAAGCGCAATGTATTTATCGGCGCTGCAGTTCAAGCTGGCGGACGACGTCCGAGCCCAGGTCCTCGGGAACCGCCCCGCTCTGAGCTCGCCAATGAAGGCATTTGGTAACCAATTACCGGATCAATTCGATAGGACATGGAGACACTCATCTGGCTAAAAGGGTTTTCCGCGTCCGTACCGGGAGGAGAGAGTGGAAGCTAAGTTTTGCTGGACGGCAGTTTAGAAGAAAAGATAAGATTTGCCGCTCTTCCATCCTATCCCCTGGCCTGCAGCGCTCTGGGCTTGATTTTAAACGTAGCTCCTTCCATCTGCAATTTAAATAACCTTACAAATTAAATCAAATAGCAACATTGTTTGTTATTTGTAAGTAAGATAACATGTCACTCAATTTACAGGCTTAATATAACTACAAAAACATCTGAAATTCATCATATATATACACAAAAAAAAATGAAATCCTGTAAATAATTGACAAAATAACAATTGAAATTAATAATTTAATTTAAACAAAACCTCAAGACCCACCTCTTCCAAACCACTTTCAACACCTACAGCCTTTCCCAATAATTGTGTGTATGTCCTGTGTCTTCTGTCTTTCACTTGTAAAGCGGCTTTGAGTACCATGAAAAGCGCTATACAAATCTTATGTATTATCATTATTATAATACCGATCAGCTGCAGAAAGATGAAGTAGGAGGAGACAGAGGGGGCTGGGTGGGGCTTGTTCGGATGTATCATTTGTAGCGATATTGATCGGGCATTGCTTTACGTTGAATCAATGTAAGCTTTACCGTTTTAAGAGTTGATAGAAATCACCAATTTTAACATCCTCATATATGAGGGTGAATATCTACCCAGTTTCCTGCACGCCCTTAGCATTTGCCGGCGCAGAGGGAGGAAGGGCAAATCGCGAGCAGACCTCTTAACTAAATGAATCATTTCATAATAAAAAGGACTGCTTTTTTTAAAACACACACACCGATGCTCGACATTTCACTTTACGGGCTATTAATAGCTTGATATACTTGATGTGTTTTCATTGCGCTGGTCAAGTCTGAATTAATTTTATGAATGGAAAATGTGTAGTTGCAGACGGAGCAAGGCTCTTGTCAGTGTTTTATGTTCACAACAACTGGATGTTAAATTTATACCGAGAGGTGAGTAGTTATTACCGGTAATGCGTTCTTTAATAAAACCACAGCCTCGAAAAAGCCATTTTTCTTTCCTTTCCGTCCGTATCGTTTTAATCCGCTGACCTCGCGAGTGCTTTTTTTTCCATCCACGTCGCATTTGTGAAACAAGTCCAAAGGAAAGAACTTGCAGACCTCTCTCAGCACAAATCAGATTACTCCTGTGTACGCTTTCATTTTTTTTTTTTTTTGGACCCGGGGACTCATTTGCATCTGCGAGGCCGAACATAAATGTCAAACCGCGCTCACTGGCTCATTAATAATAAAATGGAACATCTAGAACCCAAAGCTTGTGTGCCATTTTTTGGCAATTAACGGACTGACTGCTGTAATTTCAAATGCCGCCCTCGGGGTCCAATATGCATATGATAAATATTTAAATGAATCCGCAGTCAAAAGAAAAAAAGGAAAGCCTGGGAGGCCCAGATTTTGGCGGCAGCTATTTAGCCACTGTCAGTCACGATGAATTTTTAAACGTGAACCTGCACCCCGCGGCGAAGTGACACTCACAAACGTGTGGTTGCATTTCATCGGCACATTTTATTTTATTTTCGTGGCGTAGCGCCGCTTCATCCGATGTTCTACGGGAAGCGGCCGTACCCCTTGTTTTGTTCGTTAGCTTAGCACGGCGAATTTGCGTTCCGGCAACTGAACCACATAAGCTATTCCTTTTCCGTGTTATGAGATAGCGATTGTATAAATTGCAAGTTATTCATTATTTTCTACCTGTTTGAAGTGAAACTCCATTCAGGAAATGGACATTTTAAATACACCTGGTTCTGAGAAGAGGGGAGAATATGATTTGTTGAATGCGCATTTTTTTCAATCAGCCTTGTGAAAACTGACTGAGGGCTAACATTTATTATGCTAAAAAAAGAAGTATGCTGAGCTAACTAGCCTGGAGGGCTTTGGCAATAAGAAAGCAGGTTAGAGGAAAAACAACCGAACCGATGTCACTCAATCTTCTCGACAAGATTATTCTTTTTGTTTTGAAATCCCCTGGTCGATTTTTCTCTCATTTTCAAGAGAACCACAGGATGAGAGGTTTTGTTTTGTTTTTGTTTTGTTTCGAATGCCGTGACCCCGGATCGATAGGTCCGCAGGCTAATGGGTGTTATCACGCTCTCTCCGGTCGCTTCAAATACGCAGCCCGCCATCTTTTGCTCCAATTTTAAACAGTGATTCTGCATCAGCGCCGTTAGATTGATGTCTCCGCTCGCTTGTTTACGGGAATCAGACAAAAGCAGCGCCCGTGGTGTCGTCCGTGTCTGGCGTGAAAGAGCAGGGTGAGTGGCAGTTTTTCCTAAATATAGACGTTTGAGTGACAGCGAGGTCTAAATGCATTGTGTTTACTTTTTTTTCCCACATGTTAATGGATTAGTGCGTATGCGTAGGGAGAACATGTGGTTTCTACTTCCATGTTGGTTTCGTAGGCGTAAAAGAAAATGTCGTCATACCAACTCGGCCAGGGGTCGGCAAACCGCGGCTCTTTCATCTTTACACTGCGGCTCCGAGCGGCTTGGGAAAATAAATTATAAATATTTAATTGAAGCGTATTTCATTTGTGTTACTTCCTTTTTTTAACTTTTAGTTCAAAGTTGGAAGATTAAAATAGCTCAAAATAACGTCACACTCGCGGGAGCCGCTATACCCGCCAGCCGATAAAGTCCCGATTTGCAGATGCTGTGCGCAGAAGTTCAGGAGCAGAAGTCCCATAAACCAGGTAAAATAAATATTTATGAAGATATTTTGCAAACATTTTTTTTTTTATTGTTTACGGACACAGTGATTTTTTTTTTTTTTTTTTTTTCCCGATTTATTTTTGAAATCCAGGTCAAGGCTCTGCTACACGATCTAAAAAGCCCAAAGCTCAAAATGAGTTCATTACATGAATAAAATTTAATTTTTCTTTGTGAATTTCAGAAGCAACACACTTCAAACTTGTTTATACAAAGTGTAAAGGTAATGAAAAGCAATATATACAGTGGTACCTTTATTTTAGACGTCAAAAAGTACTTGCGGCTCCCTGTATTTTCTTTTCCGAGGAAACCGGGTCCAAATGGCTTTTTGGGTGTTAAGGGTTGCCGACCCCTGAACTAGGCTCTATTTTAAGTGAAAACTGTCAAGGTATGCTGCTTTTTGTTGGGTTATATGTTGCGCTTGTGAATCACAAAAAGAATCAGCCTTTGGGTTTTGTTGTGTTTTCTTATTTTTTTTTATATTAGTCCGCATCAATTAAATCCAGTATCCAGTCGAAGCTGAAGTGGCTAAAGTTCCCTCTATGTATTCATTAAGTGTTTGCCAAAGTATTCACTTATTTAACCACTCTAAGACGGAAAGAACGAGTCTCCACGAGTGTTTACCGTTGACGACGGTAGAAAACAGTGCGTTCGCTCCGTCCTTTACTGAATACTGAACCAGGTACAAATACACACTTTCACTTTCTAGTCACACGTGAACTGACCACGTCATAGCTCAGCGCACGCTCCTATTCTTATTTGGTTAACCTAAACATGAATACATGTGCCATGAATAAACATGTACTTAGCTAAAATGCAAAATTAAATACATTAATGTAATTATATAATAATTATGCTATGATAAACAAAAAATGGAAAATGGCACTAACAGAAGCAGGCCTGCAGCTTAAAGCTAGCCTTTCTGTCCGATCGACGTCGCGACCGCCTCGACTTTCTCCCTGCCATTCGGTGTTTAACTACGCGTGGCACTTAAATTTTTAATTTAAAATTTTTAATTCACTTTTGAATTCCTCTTCCCTCAGCCACAGGGAATGTTCAAATCTTTGTAGTTAACAGTTAACAGTTAAGACAATTTACATTTCATTGTATTTCTTATTCTTCCTCCTTCCTACTATTTCTATTACTGTTATGTTTTTGCTTGAAACTCTGGCACGACAATTTCCTTCGGGATAAATAAAGTTGTTCTCACTCATCTCATCTAAATGACCCCCGACTCAACTGGTTCAATTTCCGGATCCTCCGGTTCACGAGCAGAAGTGTCCTTGGGCAAAGCACTGAACCCCGAGTGGCTCCAGATGCCCCGGTTAGCACCTCTTCCATATGCATGTGAACAGGTGAATGCTTTCTAGAGTGTAAGCATTCTAGAAGTGGAGACCTCTTTAGCGATTTCTGTTTCAAATCTGTCGAGGTCCCCTCCCATGTGAGAATTTTTTTTTAAATTCTCAACGCACCGATTCTGTCCCTCACCAAGGCTTGCTTTGAGTAATCGTCCAAAATAAAAACAGCCAAATGAGTTTGCATGGACCAACTGCAATATTTTTTTTTAGGGGGGGGATTAAAGGTTTTCTGGATTGCAGGCCCACATCCCCGTTTAGGCGGACGTGTTTTGGGGGGTCATTTTCTTGTCGTGGAACTTTAAATAAACAACAGAGCGACTCTCCCTCTCGACAAGTTCCGCCACGGCGCTCAGACGGCCATGTATATGCATGCGTGTTTATCCCCTAATTCCCTCCCTGTGGATTTCGCTCGGGGGGCCGCTGCCACAAACAAGGCTCGGTTCTCGGCCAACCTGCCGGCTGAGCCGCCGCGAGAATATAAAACGCCGCTTATTTCGGCGTCCGCCATTAGCGACAATGCCGGCCGGCATAATATCCGCCGCCGCTGCTGCTGAGGTGGCTCGGTTTTGCGGTTAATCCTCTATTTTGAATTGCCGAGCACTACCGGAGAGCTTGGAGTAGTGCTTGGATGTAAATACGTACAAGGGTTGGATGGAGAGTATATTTAGAATCCTAAGTGTTCCAGGAGCAGGGAATATTAATGGTCGAATGTTTAAAACATCGGTCGGATTATCATAAGGAGGTAATGTTTTACACTGATGATCCTTGCAGATTATGTATGGATTCCATCGGCCATCTCATAGGCGTAACACAAACACATGAACCTAATTGAATGCCAGCAGCGATAGAATAATTTTTGGATTTGTACAACTCTCTGTCATGTGAGTTGATAACGTGACGCGTAATGGATTCCGCCTCCTGCGAAGAATCAATATTCAGAATATCTCATGGTTCCCGTCCAAATAAGGGAGAAATGTTAGCAATCTTCAACTGCAAGAAACCGTAAAAACAAATACGAGTTGACCCTAAAATCCACGTGTCAAACTTTCTTCTGTCGTCTGAAGCAGAGTTACCGCCTTACCCGTAACCGTCAAGAGCTAGCGTCTGCGCTAAATTAAATTACGTGATGTGTTTTCTGGAACAGGCGATGGAGGAAATTGATAGGAAGTGTAGTTCTGAAACAAGCGAGCACAGCCGGCCTCCAAATCCACTCCGCTCAGCTTGTTCCCCCCGACCTGCCGGTATTACGCTAAGCTAAGCTAAGCTAAGCTAAAGGGCTCCAGGCTACAGATGGTACAGCCACACTTGGTATTTGTTGTGTCTCTTCAAGGACGCGGATTTGCACTTTTCCGATCATTTTTTGCAAGACTAAATACGCATTATATTGAAGCAGGGGGGCATTTTTTCATTAAAGTGCACTTAATTTACATGTTGTGTTTTGATAAGGGAAGAAGAGTGGACGCTGTTTACACCCAGAGGTTTTCACCAATGTGTACGCATTCTATGAAGAATACATTTTGTAACCCTGCATAAATGTCTTATGAGGGATTATTAACATACCAACTTGAGAAATCCTCCAAAATATATCCGAACTCCCTCGATAGCTTCGGCCCCCAAAACATGGATTTTTCATATTCTAACGTGTGATCTTTATTTCATGCGTGATTTGTTGCTCGTTTTTTCTTCTTTTTTTTTTTTTTCCCTCCTGCTCAGCTCACATCTCCAGCGCTCGCGTTAATTCACATTTAATTGATTCCGACAAGCTGGATCACATCAACGTCTCACAGCGGGATTAAAACGTCTATCCGACCCCCCCCTCCCAACTCCCGGCTTGTTTTACATTCTGTTTTTTTCTCTTTTTTTCTTTTTCCCCGATTCAGCTCAGTGAACACCAACCAACCAATCCCTCTGCAGCGCAACAGTATCACAGCATTTCCCCAAATGCAGCACCATCTGTTTGTGATGTTCCCTGCAAATTATGAGTTCACACAACTGTCAACAAACTGGAAGATATCTTCCCACCCCCCCTGCCGAGATGCGGCGGGTGAAAGGAGCTTGTTATCTGCGGCGGCGGCCGTGCCGATCTACTCGTCGCCGCCGCCGCATCGCTCCGTCTTGAAAAATACATGACGGTGTCGCCGGTGACTTGATAGCATCCTTCTTTCCCCCTCTCTCCGTCAATGCCATGCTCATTGTTTACCAGTAACACAAAGCGCAGTGTGAGGCGGCGTGCCCATTCATGGGATGAGCAAGGAAGTCGGTACCAACCGTGCCGTGAATGCAATTATCCACGGCTTGCATATTGAGAGGCACAGAGGGCATCGTCAAGAGTGTGTTGTGAGCTTTCGCCGTGCTGTGAGCCGCCTTTCAATGCGTCTCCAAAGGTGCCGTCGAAAATGCACTATAGGGGCCCGGAGATAGAAAACAATATTCTCAATAGGCCATCGGCTCCTTTTTTTTTTTTTTTTTTTTTTTTTTTTGTCTTTTTCTTTTTTTACAGCGTTGAGAGTGAGAGAAAGACCGCCGTGACCTTTAGAATTCACAGGAGGAGTCGCGTTCCCCTCAGGGCTCTCCAGAACGCCGCAGCTCCAGGGCAATATCATGCAATTCCAGGGTCGTTTAGGTGTATCAAGGGAGGCCCTGAATGTGTCATTTGGAGAATTACTCCCGCTGAACTTCGACAATGAAGTGTTTTATGGCCACGCCGCTTGCCGTTTATTACGTGGATGGATCAGTTGCGAATCAAATGGAGGAGGACTCGGGCCCGGTTCGGATTCCCTCGGGGTGTCTGGATGTAAATAGTAATATCGCGACTTGGACGGAGCACCGTGAGCGTCCTGGCTATCAGCGGGGAGCGCCGTGGCGGGCACGCCGCGATGGTTCAACAAAAGCAGGCGTTGTGCGGTGCGGCATTGATTAGGGGTGATTAGGAAGCCGTGTTTTTGAAAGCGATTTCCAATGTTTACCCTGGCGATGCCTTTAAGGCCCGGGGGATGAGAGTGCGGCGGAAATATGTGGAGGCACGATTTCCTCACTTCCCATTTTGGCCGTACGGCCGCAACATCTGTTACAATTACGGGCGGATTTTTGTAAAAATAATCACAGCGAAAGGAAGCGGCTTGTGTTTTCGGACGGGGAAGTTTATTTCGCCTCCCGCAATGACAAAGGCTACTTCGATTTGATGTTCACTGTCTCAGTATGGAAGCTCATTTGTTGAAACGCTTAAATTTAAAAATGCATCCCAATGCAAAAAATGCCTGCCCCCCCGATGTAAGCCGTGTCGATCGAATCTCAGATCTCGTTTCCCTCGCGCTCTCAACACTCCCAGGTAGTATTTTACCGAGGGCTGACTCTCCTCACAGCTGCAGGAAAAAAAATCCTGCCGGAAAAGTACAACTCTCCTCATCGAGTGTGTTCCACAAACAGCTTTTGAAAAAACATAAGGCTTAAAATGCATTCCGAAGCAGCAAATGATCTGTTTAGCCACGCAGAACGGTGTGATACTGAGTCATCAGCCTTGGATTTTCTATAATAACCTACTTGGCTAAAAGGACCCGTGAATAATTATTCCAACTGGGCATTTGAGAATAGATTTTTAAAAAAAAAGCATAATAGAAAAAAATGTCTGATTATGTGCTGCAATAGTGGTCGCTATAAAAAACATATTGTCGCGAACCAGGGGCTAATGGCTAAGCAGAGACCAATCCACTTCACTTTGGTTTGATTTTTTTTTTTCCCCACAATTTTCTCTTGCGTCTTATTCGAGAGTAATTCTTTGAAAACCACTTTTAAAGTTGATACATTCAGCCAGCAAACTTATTTATGAGCTCGTATGGTAAAACGTGCCTTTTGCTCTGGAGCTAAACATGGTGGGCAGGAAAGACCGCGAGCTAAGTTGAAATTTGATTTTGAAAACAAAAATCAATGTTTGTCTGAAGCGTCTTAATACATTAAAATTTCAAAATGATGCGGGTGTGGAAATATCGGCCATCATGAGGAATCTGACAAAGGCAATATTGCAAGTATGACACATCACAACCACCCCTAAAAAATAAATATCAGCATCCCGTTTGGACGACAACCTTTTCGGGTGAAAACGCAAAACATCAATTGGGTTTTGTCTCAAAACGGTTATATGGAAACAGGCGCCACATTAAAAAATATTTGAAAATCCATCTCCATCCCCTTGTAGGTGGGGAAAACCAAGCGCACTAAGGTTTTGGTCAATCGGCTTGCGCAGGATCCAATTGCAGATAACAGAGAACTCCAGATTACTCCAGATTACTCCAGAGTATCCTTATGACTCCCGGTCTACATTCTCCTGAAATGTACTTGTAGCTTAGGCTACTCCGAGTAGCGACTCCGCTTTGTCGTCGGTCCATACAAAAACTGTTACCCACCTTTGTTGATGTTTACTCTCACTCTACAGATGTTTGTTTTTTCTATTTTTTTTTTTTATTGGGCAGAGACACGTTTCTGGTGTTTCCTCCGGTCCGGCGTGCACCGATATTGTTTCTGAAACATTCGCGAGGGGAGCTGTCTGAAAATGAAACAGAACGTTGTCACATAAACGGGGCCTCGGTGTCAGATGGACGGATTCATTAGGCTCGTTTCCCATCTGGAGACGGAGGGTGTCGTATCCTGTGCGGATCCCAGAGCCCCCTGCCTCGGCTGATCTAAATGAAATTTGACTTGAACTCAGTCTGTCCCCTCGAGTCTACTTGCAGTGACGCGAAATGACCCTTAATTACATTTAAGGAAGTGACGGCCTCGGATATTGGACCTGAAGCGAAGGAGGAACCGTGCTGAGAATACTCCCAGCCGTGACTTTCACATTTTATCGTGGGACTCCAGATTGTCCTTGAATGAAATCAACTCAGTCCGGTGTCATCGGCGCCCGTAGCTTCAGTCTGCGGAGCATCGTGAGCCGATGGGGGGGGAAAAGAAAAAGAGTTTGAATCGCCATGGAGACACAAAAAGTCGAGCTTTATGACAGGTGGACTCTAACGGCCATGACCTCGAGGTTTGCCATGTAGTTCCTGTTTGGGAGCTGAAATGAAGAAATATTGTTACACCAGGGTTGATGGGGGAACTTGTAGCCCAGAAAAGAAGTAGGAGGGTCTGCAGATTATTTGGGTTTTCCATCAAAACGCCGGGTTTACTACGTCGCACATCGACTCCAACTGCCGGTTTTGGGAGCAGGATTGTCCAACGGGAAGGGGTTTCATCAGAGGCCCAGATACTGCAGCGCTTTGAACGGAAAGAGGGTTTTTTGGGGGGTTCTTTTATAATCAAATGTGCATTTTTGTTTTATTTTGGACTTGATACCTCTTGGATTTTTTCCGAAGCACAAGCTCTCCCGCGTTTGTCGTTCTCGTGAGATTTCAGAGGCTCTGTCATGTCGGTGGCGACGATCAAGGGTAATCACATCACACTTCCGCTGCTTTTAGGCACCGTTGATCCTTCAGATGAAAAGGGAAAATAAGAAGAACAGATTACAACGGGCACATTCGGACTGATGAAAAAATCTGCTGGGAATTTAGGGGATGGTGAGAAATTAATTTTCCAAACAGTTGTTGGCTAAATTGGGGTTCATCAAATGTCGACCAATCAGAACTGCTCAGATGCTAACTTGCAAAGTGAGAGCGCCGTTCAGTGTTCCTCACCCAAAATGGTTCTTTGCCACTATATCTAAATTGGATTAGCTTTTTAATCCAACTGTCCTTTTCAGCAATAACTGCAAAAATCAAAAAAATCACTTCATCATAAACAGACACCAATGTCTAATAATAGGTTCTTTATATTTGTCTCGGCCAGTTCGTCTTAATTTTTCATCGCCGTTCTTTATACCCGGGTCTTTCGAGCTTTGTTAAATGGCAGTATATTTTCACAGTATGAAGCGTGGAGGGGGGGGACATTGTCGTCCACAGTACGTCAACTTCATTAAAATACATCATTAATATTCATAAGCACCCCCCCTCACACACACACACACACACACAGAAATTCCTTTCATTCACGCCTTTCTGTTATTTCCTTCTCGGCGGCGCCTGGCGGGGTCGACCCTGCCCCGTCCTTTCTCCGAGCCCCGGGTATCTGAATGTAATTACTCGCGGCGGAACTAGCGGCGACTACAAGGGGGAAGACAAAGATGGCGCGCAGCGGCGGTCAACATGAAGAACATTAATACCAGCTCCACGCATCTCATCATTATCCCGACGCAATCCAAAGCTCAATAACACGGAAATCAAAAATCGCCGCCGTCCTCTCTTCGGGAGATTTATACATTAAAGTGCGACAATAAAAGGAATCCGACGAGGTTTAAGGTCACGTCGAAAGACAGAGGAGTAATGGAATATAGAATGAGCGGGACGGCTGATGGAATTAGTTCTAGACTGCGCACAATACTCTTTGGTGTGAGGTGTTTTAATCAGCTTAGAGGTGTATGTGTGTGTGTGTGTGTGTGTGTGTGAGAGACAGATTTACACAGTTCGCATGATTTACGCTAGCGGCATCTTTTCTCATTAGGGAACGCGTTCTCCTAAACGCTCCTGCGCCTAAGACAAGGGACCCGCTTTCAAGGAGTCGTATCTGAGAGCGGCGTTTATAATAGTTTCTCCTTTTACAAATCTTTGCCGCGCCATTTTCTGTAATGCATCTTTAATCTGCTTGGGTGTCGAAAAATGTACACGCATTAGCATACCTCCAATTTCAAATGACCCCCTCCGCCGCCACCCTCCATCCTGCCCTTTTGAGGAGCCATGCTTTCTTACTTTCACATATAATCCAATTCATTATCGTGGCCCCCCTCGGTACACTCAACTGTCAGGGGAGACAAAAGCCCTGCCAAATATGGATGCGTTTTTGTTTCATTGGATTTGTGCCGGCGCCCCCATGGGAATACCGCACCCCAACCCCAACCCCGACCTCCCGTCTTCCTCCCCGATGTACATGGCTACTCCCTCCACCTGCCTACCCTCCCGTCCTGCTCCCGAGAAGGCAGGAGAGGAAAAAAAATACATGATGATAATAATAAAATACCTGGGGCTGCTTATTGTGTCACAGCTGACATTGGTGTCGGAGGATGGAGATGGGTCGTACTAATTGAATGTGGAAGGGAAAAAAAACAAATCTAGAGCAAGATATTAACTATTGATTTCTGGGGCTCAAGTGTGTCCATTACAAGGATGTTTTGAAAATGTTTTTACAAATATGTTTAGAAGTATAAATATTGGAGCTCCCTGCTAATCTAGCGTGCAGGAACAGGAACCGCAACTAGACACAAATGCAATCATTCCTTAGATCACAGATTCACTTCTAGAATTCGCCTCCTGTGCTGTTAGGCTTGAAATTTGATTAAAATTTAGAGATTTTGTTGTTTTCTTTGATTCTGAGTTTCCAGTCCGCCTATGCTTTATTGACATTTAACAAAGACCTTTGGAAAGACGCCCTGCGGTGAGAGACAAAAACAGCATTTCCTGGAACCTGTTTTTTTTTTTTTCTTTTGTTTTCTTTAAAAATAACCTTTCTGGCCACCAGGTTTTCCAAGGTGATGTTACTGTCATGGGAAAATAGTTTTGTCTCATTAACTAACCGATTTAAAGTGAAACAGTTGGATGAAGGACCAGAAAGAGTCAAAAATTTCAGTTTAGTCTTTTTTTTTCGATTACGGTCGATATCTGTCATTTACGCTGGTTAGACGTTAAACGTTTAGCACGCAGAAGGTGACACCCGACAATAAATAAAAGCCTCTCAATTGATGCAAAGGGGTTCGTAATACTGAGGTCCTGGTCGATGGTTCCTCTTTGCTCCCGCTGTCGCATCAGTCAAAACAACAGTCTGCTGTTTCCACGGCGATACGGCGTGTGTGTTGGCGAGTGGTTTAAACCCAATAGTCCTTTTAATTAAAGTCACACTCAACCGTGTTCTAAACACCTAGCCTCAATTCTAGTTTTTACTATTTGTAATTATATGATATAATGTACCTGATGACAATTATAATTCTATTTGTTTCATGTTTTCTACAGCCACGACGACAGAAATAATTTAGAAATGTAACTAAGTTACTGCTTAAATTCATGTTTCCAGGGGGTAATTTTTCTTTTATAGTCGCTATAAAAGCTACAATGACAGTTATTTTGCCCGATTGGCTTTATATTTTTTCTCGGGCTGATTGATTTAGCATATTTGAAACCCTCTGCACAAGAAAAAGCTAAAACTAGCAACCGGTTGCCGAATAAATTAAAATCACTAAGGAATGAGAATCTGCCAGGTGTTAACTTGAAATTCCTGTTGGATTCATCCCAAATTCTGCAAGAAATAGCTCAGATTAATTATATGTCAAACCGGGATCTGGCATGAAAAATAAAAGTCAGAATAATTAAAAATTAAAAAATAAGACGCTGAAAGTCAGTAGAAGTGGCCTTAGAGTCAAGACACCAGGGAGGAACTGCTAAAATCAACTTTTTGGAACTGAGGCTTATGATTGGGGCAGCTTTAGCGGGTGACGTAGCATTTCTTGGAGGTTAAAAGGACTCCGATCTCCTCAGGTCAAGACTCTCACCCATGACCCTTTTTCCTAAAAGTCTCCAATTAAAACGTCCCCCCAGCAGGACATCTGTCCGACGGGGATCCTTTGGGCGCGCCATCGCTCCGCGGCTTCTCCAGACGGAGAACCTCTCGGCGGTCACCAATTACCGAGCGTGAGTGACGGTGCGGTTGGACATACGACGGGGTCGCCGACGCCGGGTCTCAATTAACCATACAGCTGCTGCGCGGGAGGAGCCGCGGCCCTTATCTGGTATTTATAGAGTAAGACAGAGACAAACACACGCCGCTGTCATGAGGCGAGACCCTGGAGGTCAGCCGTTGTTACCGCGGGATGTTTGCAGCTGCTGCTCAGGGACGGCGGAGAGAGAAGGAATGATAAGAAAAGAAAAGTTCCGATGGAAAAGGCGAAGAAGCATCCGGAACCGACTGAGTTTTTTTGTTTTTTTTTTCTCACTTTCGGGGTCCGAATCAGACCTGGAAAATATATCTTGTGATTTCATTTCTCATCCCTTGGGTTTTGACCCTGAGGGGCCTCGCCATGTTTATTTTTACTGTCTAAGGTTTTCCCCCAGCCTGACTCACTGATTGTCACTCCACTGCATGTTGTTGGAAATTTTTCTTTGCTTCGTTTTGTTTTTTTGTTTGCGCGTTCTGTTGATCGGTTGGTTGGTTTATTGCAATTTCCCCATCCTGAATGTAATAAATGCTTAGTATGTTATTTCTATGTGGACGGCAGCAGGATATCTAGTTCATTTCCGACAGGAGCTCTTTCTATGTGGAGTTTGCATGTTCTGGTTTCATCCACGTTCTCTTGTTTCCTGCGAGTTGAAGACCAGATCGGTCAAAGTCCATTGACCCCCAATGACGGATGTGATAGCCTCCAGCCTCCTAGAAAAAATAATGACCGTAGGGGAAAGTCATTTGTCACCGCTTAAATATGAATATAAATAGAAGAGACAAGTGACAACAACTACGATAAAAATAGATAACAGAATGGCAACAACAACAAGGACAAGAACAGATAACCAAAATGACAGCAACATGGATTAAAAATAGATAAGCGGGATGAGAACGGAGTGACAACAAAGATAAAAACGGATAACAGAATTAGGGCGAGATGTTTGAATGAGTGAGGTTGTGGTAGCACAGATGCTCCTCGGACAGTAAGAGACTGCTGTTATACACTCTGTTTGCCGTGGGCACAAAGGAGTGTCTGAAGCGTACAGATCTGCACCGGGGTGGGATGAACCGTTTACTGAAAGAGCTGCCCATCAGCCACCGCTTTTCTGCAGGGGGTGGGCAGGATTGTCCAAGGTAGCTCCCAGTTTGTCCTTCACCTTCCCCATTGCCACTGATGTTCAGTCCCACCACAGAGCGGGCTTTCCTCACTAGCTTGTTGAGCCTTTTCACCTCACCAGTCCTGGCACCGCCCCACCAGCACACTATAGTAAAGAAGAGCTCACTGGATACCACAGACTGGTAGGTCTTGAGGAGCCTGCCAGAGATGCCAAACAACCTCAGTGTCCTCAGGAAGAACATCCTGTTCTGACGCTTCCCGTAGAGCATCGGTGTTGTGTGTCCAGTCCAGTTCAGTGTAAATGTGGACTCCAAGGTACTTCTAGGAGTCCACTACATCCACCTCCTCACCCTGGATGGTGATTGGTACGTCTCCTCCCATTCTTCCTAAAGTTCACAACCACATCCTTGGTCTTGGAGATGTTAAGTAGTTGGTGATTCCAGTTGCTCCGCTCAACAGAATTGGCATTCAGACATCTGTGCTCCTCCTCGTCATCGTCGTTGATGTAGTCAACAATGTAAGAGTCTTTGGAGGACATCCGGAGGTGGCAGGAACTGGAAATTTGCCGGAAGTCGGAGGTGAAGAGGGTGAAGAGGAATGGACACTGGACGGTACCTTGGGGCACTCCAGTGCTGCATCCCACGGCCGTCTTGTGAGGTAGTCCAAGATCCAGGCGGTGATGTCGGGGTGAAGTTGCGTACTCAGCAGCTTGTGCTTAAGGAGGGTGGGTTGGATGTTGTTGAAGGCACTGGAGAAGTCAAAGAAGGTGTCTCTCACAGTGCCTCCTGTACCCTTCAGGTAGATGATTGCATTCTCCACACCCATGCGCTGCCTGTACACAAAGGATCCGGGACAGCAGATAGCCCTTCCTCCAGGTGCTGGAGTACAAGCCTCTCAAACAACTTCACTGTAGTCATTTCTTGGGTACTTGGACAATACAACAGGTCTTCCACAGGTCAGCCACCTTCAGATACCTCAGAGTGAGGTTGAAGAGGCGGTGGAAGAGTGTAGCAAGCTGCCCGGCACACACCTCGAGGACCCTGATGTTATCTGGCCCTCTGTTTGCTCTGCCTCAACCTGGAGAACTCCCTCTGCACCTGGCTGAAGGTGGGCAAAGGGAGGGGGATGGGGGAGAGGCAAGGTGTTGATGTGAGGGTGGGAGCAGAGCCTACAGCAGAGGTGTGAGAGGGCGAGGAGTTGGGGGATGGTGGCCCAGATCTGTCGTCGGAGCTCACCGGAGTGTCAAACCTATCGAAGAAGTTTCGGTACGCAACAACTTCAGGGCCACCTTTGGCTCCGGGTGTGGTTTTCCTACACCTTCCTCAACTCCCTCCATAGGTGTAATTTCTTGTGTTTGACATGTTTTAAATCACCACATCATTGACACAAAGATATAAATGTTCATTTGCGCAAAAAGATGTGATTTCGCTCGACCATTTTATATTTCGATTCGAAATTTGTTTGTTTAAAAAATGAATCGGAGGAGAGCTAGCACTCCGTCAGCTCCAGTACAACTATTCTTAATTTATGCAGACAACACTAATAAATGTCAGAGTCCTTGCCTCATTGCAGCACAGTGTAGGGATCATGATATAATATTGGCTTTATATTATAATACTGAAATAAATATGGCGATTTCTCCTCCCTCGTGCACGTGAGTACATGACGTCCAGCAGATTAAAAGTTTATCTCGTACGCTGACAGCTGAGGCGTTTTGTGGTGGTTTAATGCAGGCAGATCTTCTAGAGCACCGTTTAAGACACTTGGAAAAAGCTATCAAAGCTTACTGACACACACATACACACACACACCATTACTGAGTGCTGATGTCACCGTGGCAGCCCGTGTGTGTGAGCAGATGTCCCTCAGTATGTTTGATATGTGGTGATATTATTCCAAAGACACTGTTGGGCAGGAGTTCTGCTCTTAGCCGACAGATGAAGCATGAATCCAATATTTTTTTTGTCTTTTGTTGGATCCCAAATGTGATCCACAATGAGAAAGTGATCGATGTTCCCTCAGCTGCTCTGAGAACATCTCCAGAGCTGCAAAACTCAATAATCTGTGATTATGGTTGCCGCAAATATCATTCTTAATCCCATATATGCACCCCTGAGGGACCGACTTCTATTAGTGCCTTTGACCATAGTTTTATTTTGTATGCATTATTTGTCAAAAAAAGCATCACTTGACCAAGTTTTAGCCACTAAAAGCAAATTCTCTGGAGGCAATTTTTACAGTACTGTGCATTTAATTTCATAGGATGAACTATTTTGTGATGATATTTCTGGTGTGTGTCTGTGTGTGTGTGTGTGTGTGTGTGTGTGTTGGGGGGATGTCTCTGAGCTCATTGTGACTGATTGAGTATATCAACATAAATGGCTGTGGTGTTGTGACGCGTCTGGTGCAGTAGTTGGAAGGAAGGTGCACGCCTTCTTCCTGTCTACAAGCTACCTCTCGCTTTCAGAACTGCTTCTTGCTAGACCTTGTCGTGAATGACGAAGCAAATCATGCATCGGTCGTCTCCTGCCAGGACAAAGCCTCTCCATCACCAAGACTCCTGCCAGGCCCCAGGCTAACCTGCCAGGGGATCTGGGAGTAGCAGTGGGTTCCATAGATGTAGCCCGCAGGCCCACCCTAATGGATACTGTCGCTTATCAACTGGCGCCTATCGACCTCTGTCTCACTGCCTTGTGGGTGAGTCTGGGATGACAAAAGGCTACGGGAGCACACCCCGACATAAAAGCATCATGTTGTTGTTACACGATAGGCAGCACTCCTGAAAACTGCAGCCCCCTGCAACTGCTAGAGTGCAGGTTGCCACCGGATCTCACCCTCCTGCAGTGAAGAAGTGTTGCTGGGACTGGCGCACCCCTAGCAGCACTCTAAATAATCTCCTTGCACAGATATCCAACAGTGCCTCGGTGAGACCAGCGACCAGAAATGGTCGAAGTCTGGTGGCGACAGGGTGTCTGGTGACGGAACCAGGTCTTAATACCCTGGAAGCTCCCTCCCTGCCCAGCAGTGGCACAGGGCTATCTATGGTTGTTAGCAGCCCATCAAGACCCCTGTGTGTCCAAGCAGCCCTATTTAGGAGCCACACTGCTTACTCTGTGGCACTGTGGACGTGGTCTTCACGGCAAGGCACCTTCAGGATAAGTGCGGAGAACAAAACCAGGACCTCTTCATGGCTTTCACTGACCTATCAAAGGCTTTCAACGGCATCAACAGGGAGCTGCGATGGAGTATTCTCCTGAAATTTGGCTGTACAAGAAAATTTGTTACTCGCCTTCAACAGTTCCACATCGGGATGATGGCACGTGTCACTACCGGAGGCCAGGAATCTGCCCCTTTCAGGATCTGTACTGGTGTACGACAGGGATGTTTTCTCACTCCAGTACTTCTTAATAGCTACCTGCAATCTGTGCTGCTGCTGTTACATGAAAAAATCAGGGAGGATAATGGGATTACGGTGGACTTCACCGGCTTGAAACCCTCTTAACATCAGAAGGCTTCAAGCTGTCACGAAAGTACGGTATGCAGACGACTGTGCACTCATCAGAAGAACATCAAGCTGTACTCACAGCTTCTGCAAGTGCCTATGCCAGACTGGGTGTCTGGGTGTAAATGTAGCATAGACAGAGGTACCGTGTCAATGGGCAGCTACTCCCCCATCTCACCCGCCAACCTTCACCATCTCAGACCAGCCTCTTGCAATTACAGAATCTTTTAAATGCCTTTCTTTCCAGTGATCGCAGCGTACGAAACCGGATCAATCAAGCATCAACCTTTTTTGGGCGACTCATGGGTCTTTCAGAACAAATGCACTAAACACTCTGTTTACCAGGCAGGAGTCCTTACAACGTTCCTCTGCAGTTGTGAATCACGGACACTGTAAGCACGACATGTAAGGATCGACATCAGATGCCAACAGTGCATCCTAGGTATATTCGGGAGGGGCAGCATTCCTCACGTGGAAAAACCCCGCACGACCGATTGCGTCAGTATGGAGGCCACAGTGAGCCGCACCAACTCCACATGTCATCAGGATGCCCAAAGATCTCCTCCCACGGGAAGTTCTCTGCGGTCAATTACATCTTGGTCACCGCTCTGCTGGTGGCCAGAAACGGCGATACAAAGACCAACCAATGAAGAAGTCCAGCCTGAAGCCAGCCGGCACTCCACCTGCTGAAGGCTCTGCCAACAAGGAGCACGTAAACTTGAGGAGGACCGAACTGATAGACATGAAGCCAGCACCACAGCTATAACCTAAGCCCGATATTGTGGATTGGACTCTGTGGCCACACCAAGACTCATGACCTCGCTACATATGTATATATATATACCATAACTTCCGGACTATTGAGCGCACCTCAATATAAGCCGCACCGGCTAGCCGATCGCTATCTCGGGCTTCCTCCTGCGCACTAAAACCGTCAAAGTTGTCTTTTTCGGTGTCGGAGTTGAACGGACTCAGAATTTCCCGGTCCGTGAAGCTCGTTAGCCCCCCCCCCCCCCCCCCCCCCCCAAAGTCCATATATAAGCCGCATCGTTGTTTACGTGAAAAAAGTTGCAGCTTATTGTCCGGAAATTGCAGTATATATATATATATATATATATATCCCTGAAAAAAAGAAAACATATTCCATTTAAGTCATGTGACCTAATTGAGGTGTTTGCAGAGGATGAGATAAAACGTCGGGATGTAGATCTTTAACTGAGACGTCCTCCCGGCAAAATACAAATCCTGAGCATTTACAGTTCAACCCTCTCACACTGACATGTCGGGGCCATCGTACCTTTGAGGCATAATAGAGCTGCCGACAGCTGTAATGGCTTGAAATGCGTCATGGTGCAGTGTAACACCTTTGCCAGTGGACACATCTGTCATAGTGAGAGGGGAAAAAAAGGAAAGGAAATGCAATAAATCTGTGGATGGAGATAAATAAATCTGTGGATTTACTCATGAATTCCTTTATTCATTTATTTGCTCATTTACTTAATGAATCATTTTCACGACAGCAAAATAGGCAATCTGCAGCAAAAGACAAGAGTGTTTTGTTTTTTGTTTTTTATCAGACATATAAATAAAATATGTAACTGACTGCTGTGTTAACTCCGCCTCTGGGATAGGCTGTAACACGCCGTGACCACGAGCCCAGGACAAGTAGTTTAGATGATGAATGAGTTAATGGATTAACAAGTGAATAAATACATACATCCATACATGCACAGACACACACAGTACATAGAGCATGTAGAGGACATGCATACATACATACATACAAGCGAACATAAATGGAAAAAAAAGGTCAGGGCTAACCAGATTTCTGATGAGTATAATATCAGACCTGGCCATTTTACAGCCACAACAATTTTCTTTGAATATTTTAAAAAGTATTTTCAATCCATATTGAATTTAGATATTTCTCATTTTTTTCCTTTTGTTTAATTCTATATGGATGATTCTGTAAAAAATAATGTTGATACAGTTATATGATTATAAATGAATTTAAAGTTGAAATAAAATGCTGAAAATTTTTAATATTTTAATCTTCATTTCGTTCAATTTACATGATGCCCAGTTGGCCCGTGCATAAAAATTAAATAAGATATGTGGCCCTTTAGTCAAAATAATTGCCCACCCCTTGTTCAATATACACTTTGTAATATATATATAATTTGTTGATTATATTAATCCATGATGTAGAAGTGCCTTGGCTGAACTTCAGAATATTTTCAGAACTGAGAATCCCCCTTTATTTTTTATTTTGGTATGCTCCACATTTTGATGTGACGCTTAATGTACCGTGGTTGAAGCTCATGTGAAAGGAACCGCACTGCCAGGTCTCCGGCTCCCATAATAATTATCTGACAATCAAATATCACAGGGAGACAATTCATCCGACACGTGCTAGGTCTCGAGGCGGGCTCAGACACACACACATGCACGCACACACCTGAACTCACTCCGGTAAACAAAGACCTTGCGCTTTGTGAAGGCCGCTCTGTTGTTTGAGATTCGATCAGCTGTGCTGCTGTTTTCGTTCAGAACCCATTTGGAGCCCTGATGAAAAGTCCATTTGGGCGACAGGCAATGTTGAATCTTCTTCTTGCATCGCTTTACAAGACTCGAGGGACGCTCCCCGACCACGGCCGAGTCACATTAGACTTCCACCGCGGCCGGCGGGGGGACAGAGGGGCGGGGATTCACACAAACCACCGCGGAAAATAGGATGTGAGATAGAGAAAGTGAATTGATGCCACTGGGGGGGGTTTAGAGAGACGACCTTGATTCAAGCGGGCCGGTCAGAGGAAAAGAACAATAAAATTTAAATTCCAGCTACAACTGGGCCAGTCATGGATTACAGTGTATTTATTCTGCTTGGAGGCTTAATATATGTATGGCTACATCATTGAAAATAGACTCGTGGGAAATAAACTCAGCCGCACCACGAGTGTTTCTGCTCCACCCGTGGCAGTTAGTCAAGTTATTATCCTTTTAGAAATAAGGTCATCACGATTTCTTCGGAGAGAAGAGCGGGCAGGACATGTGATGATTACCTTGGACTTCTTTAAAAGGCTGGATGTTATGAATTTACTGTCATATATTATGAATGTTTTAATGAGGGTATCCATCTCCACCCACCTTGTAATAACTGGTATTCCAGCCATTTCTGTCGATATGCTATACACACACACACACACACACACACACACACATACACAAAACACCACCTACTCACTGCCAACTGCAATACAAGAGCATGAATTGCAGCCTTTCTGTATCTTTGCACATTCCCACCATGTCTGTGTGGGTTTCCTCTGGATTCTCCTTCCAAAATCTGTCATCTATTTCTTTATGACACGTTAATGAAAGGTTGCATGATGTTTGAATGACTGAGTGAATGGTCGGCTATATAATATATGACTGAGTGGATTATTGTATGCCTCTACATGTGGCCCTGTGATTGGCTGGCGAGGATCGACCCCAACTCTCGCTCAATGACAGCTTGGATAAGCGCTCTAGTCGTCATGACCCATATACATATAAATATACATAAACATATACATATATCATCTGTGTTTGCAGCTTATCCTGCACTCAGGCAAGAGGCGGGTTGCACCCTAGACAGGTCGCCAGTCAGTCACAGCACCACATATACAGTATATTTATTCTGTGCAGTAGTATAATAACTAATAATTTAGATTAGGGGTGTCAGACTTATTTAGGCCACATTCGGCCTAATTTGATGTCAAGGGGCCAGACCAGTAAAATCATTACCTAGAAGTAATGAGTTTTATCTAATGCTTCCGTACTGTCTTTAATTTAATCACATTTGTACCTGTTTTTAGTTTATCTACTGTCTTTTTAAGTTGTACTGCCAATTGTACTTGTTTTTAGTTTTATCCACCCCCTTGTACTGTTTAATTTGATCTCATTTTTTACTTGTTTCAAGTTTTATCTACTGCTTCCGTACTGTCTTTAATTTAATCTCATTTTCACCTGTTTTTAGTTTATCTACTGTTTTTTAATTTGATCTCACTGTATTGTTGTGCTGTGCTCTGCTTGCTTGTAAACTTGTCGACCCTGAAAATGAGGGAGACCTCAGTGGTCTTACAAGTATAAATAAAGGTTTGAATGAATGAATGAAAAGTAACACTAAGTCCAAATCTTTCCTTTGTTTCAGTGTAAAGGAGGTAAATGGGTAAAAAATAAAAATCTTTATATGTAATGAACTGTTCCTCTAAAAAATACATGATGAATTAATATTAAAAAAGAAATGACACCCTAAAAATATTGTTGAGTTAAAAGAGAAAATCTTATCACTGTGGGAAAATTTGCCACTAGAATTGATTAGAAAATGGATTGGTAGCATGTAGAAGAGGAGGTATCATGTTCACAAGTCTATTCTGGTTTTTAACCGATCTGTTTAATTTTGCCCATTTTTTTTTCTTTTGCGATCATTTTTGTGTTTTTTTATAGAAATAAGAATCGAGAAGATCGGTTTAACAATGTCACCAGACATTTTTTCATCAAAAAATCATTTTGTTTTCAAATTTTGAAGCAAAAAATACATTGCACAGTTACTTTTTTGTTTTTTCCTTGCTTGATTTTTTTGAAACCCACTTTATAAAACCCCCAGATGCATGTAAGAAAAAACACAAAGATATGATATCAGGCAGGGGGCCACAAAATATTGTTCCGAGAGCCGCAATTGGCCGCGAGTCTGAGACCGTGCTGTACGATCTTATAGTTTGGTGATCCGAGACAACATGAGTACACCGCAATCTACAAAAATAGATCATTTCAAAAAACTACAAATCGATAATTATGTCCACGGAATTACATTACGGGGAAATTTGTAGTTTTACTAATCTGAATCATTTGCATTATAAGGTGTTTTCTGGATGATCGGCTAGTTTTCTGGCAGCTGATAAAATGATGGGAGGGGGATTTATACCCAGGTATATCATCTCTTCTCTATATGTCATAACTTTCCACCTACTATTCATCTCTTATTTACCTGGTAACTTATAGATCAATAAATCCACATTTTCTCCCACCCACCTTTTAGTGCCTTCTTTTTTTTTTTTTTTTTTTTGCAGCATAATCGATAACGCCTTTAGTGAGCTTTGAAAGGTTGATGATGCAGAAACACAATTGATCCATTAATAAAACAGTTGAGTCCAATCCATACACACATAGTGAATGGACATTGGCTTACATGAATTCCGAGACACACACACAAACACACAAGCACACACAAAATCTATTTTTTTGAATCATGGCCCTGCGAATGGTTGAACAATACATAAAAAGGTCACTGATAAAAAGATGTCCTGTCAGTGTGTGTTTATTGAAGTAACTTCTGTCATTTCTCGTCACCGCCGTCCTCCAACCAAACCCCGACCCCTCCTCTTATCGACCCTCCGTTTTTACTTCGCTTGTTCACCGCATCTGCCTGAGTCACCGTGGGACGACCAGGAACTGGATCCTTTTTTTTTAGCGTTTGCATCAGGGGCCAAGGACTCGCCGCCCTCGGAATATTGTTTTGTGGCCCCCTGCCTGAAATCAAATCTTTGTGTTAGCGCGGCCCTGCGTTATTTCTCTCATGCATATGGGGGGTTTTATACAGTGAGTTTAAAAAAGAAAAACAGCCAAGGAAAAAATATGAATGTAACTTTGCAATGTATTTTTTGCTTGAAAATTTGAAAACAAAATTTTGGATGAAAAAGCGTCAAGTGACGTTGTTAAAACAATCTTTTTTTGTTATTTCTATAAAAACCACAAAAACGATAGCAAAAAAAAAAAAAAAACGGGCAAAATTAAAAAGATTGATTTAATAACCAGAATAGCCACCATTAGTTGTAAACATGATACCTCTTCTTTTACATGCCACCAATCCATTTTCTAATAAATTTTAGTGGCAAATTTTCCCACAGTGACCAGATTTTCTCTTTTAACTCAACCATATTTTTAGGGTGTAATTTCATCAATTCTTTTTTAATATTCATTTTTGATATGAACTCGTCATGTATTTTTTAGAGGAAAAGTTCATTACATATGAATTTTTTTATAATTTACCTGTTTACCTCCTTTACACTAAAACAAAGTAAAAATTTGGATTTAGTGTTACTTCTAGTGTTACTTCTTAGTAAAATTTTGCTGACATCTGCTAACATCCTGCTAACAACCTGTGAGAAGACCACATGCAAACTAAAAACCTGCTTACTAGCGCTTTATTTCAACTTTCTCTGTACTAGAAGAAAGAATAGTGTATTTTAGATGAACCGCAAATTTAATTGATATCAGCCTTTTTGCGATCTGATGGAGCTGTGCCTCCCATCAACGCCCCCATTTAATGGTAATGAATCATGCATCCACCCGCCTGCGATGCAAATTCTTTGAAAATGAGTATTTTAACTTTGGTAGCTAAAGCGGGTTAACGCATCCGCTTCACAGCAAGAACGTCCGTGGTTCAATCCCCCCGTGTGGAGTTCAGTGTGTGTGTCTGCGTGGCTTCCCTCCGGGTTCCCCTGTTTCCTGCCACGATCCAAAACATGCCGGAGATTCACCAGAAAGTGCACAAACGTGAAAGAGTGACGTCTCAATTTGACGTGTGAATGAGAGGGTGAACGGTTGAATGGCTTTATATGTGGACTTTGGAAAAATCCGCCCAACATAAGTGCTCCAAAAAGAAAGATAATTTATTTTACATATAACACAAAAAAAAAACGTATTCTCATATGCGTGAGGTTTCGAGCAAAAATATGCTTACCGGAAATGTGTGATGTCAATCTGTCTGATCCTTTGCTTCTATGCTACCTTCTTACCTTCTTTCCTCCTTCCTCGCCACCTTCTGTATTTCTCCTCTCCTCTTTTTCCCTCCTCTTCCTTTCCTAACATTGTCACTTCCTTCTCTACGTCCTTCTCTTGTTCCCGACTAGCTGTGCATCTCCCCTCCTTCCTCCTCTGTCCTCGTTCCACTTCACTTTTTTCCAAAGTGGAAAAAAAAGTAAACAAGCCTCCAGACAGCTGAACACAGAGGCTGCGGTCTGTTTCTTTTCCTTTGTTTATTTACAGTTTTTCTGTGTTGATTTTTCACCAGTCAATGATAAATACATCATTTTTTGATCAATAAAACATGCTGCAGTGCCAAAATATTTATGAGATGATGATGAGATGAGATGAGAACAACTTTATTAATCCCGAAGGAAATTGTTGTGCCAGAGTTTCTAGCAAAAAATGTAACAGTAATAGATAATAGTAGAAAGGAGGAAGAATAAGAAATTTAGCCTGACATCCCCATTAGCTCTGGTCAAGGCACAAACTATGCAAGTTTGCAGTCGGAAATTCAAAAATACTCTTTTTCTGAATATCTAAGTGACATCACATCAGGCCTGGTCGACACAACTCGAGGCCACCATTGCATCGCTTTGGAAACAGAGGAGCTGCTTCCTGTTTCAAGAAGCTGCTTAGCAAGAATCACCACAGAGACGCCGGCGGCGCGGCGAGGATTGGAAACGCAGCTCCGAAGAGCGTCGCCACTCTCAATGAGGTGTGTCCTACGAACTGCCATGTGCCTTCCTGTTGATTTGCAGCTCGGTGTGTGCATGCATGTGTGCGTGTGTGTGTGCGCGCGTCTAAAGATGTGGTGCTCATCGGAGCAATAATCAAAATGCGCACAACCAGTGAGCAGATGGCAGATGTGTTCTAAGTTGTATCAAAAGATGTTTGCTCTTTATATTTTTCCTTTTTCTTTCTTACTGTCATCGTATTTTTGTATCATTCTGTCTTGTTAGTCTCCTTTTCACGATGGTGTGTGTGTGTGTGTGCGTGTGTGTGTGTGTGTATGTGTGTGTGTGTCTAAATTAGTTCCAGGTGAAGCTACACTTCAAAAAGTCAAAGTCAACTTCCACTTTATTGTCAATACTGCTATATGTCACACATTTTCACGCAGACCCGCGGTACAGCGGTACAATCATTCTAGATAATATCACAGATAACAACAAGCTGTGATAAGGTTATGTTGACGTCCAAAAAAAAAAAGTTAATGTGCAAGTGCAAAAAATGTGCAGTTGCAGAGATTGGTGCCTTTTTTGGGTGTAACCCCTGAGTCAGTGTTGGTGTGTATGTGGGGGAGACCATTAAAATAGTGTGTGTGTGTGTGTGTGTGTGTGTGTGTGTGTGTGTGTGTGTGTGTGTGTGTGTGTGTGGAGGATGGGGGCTGAAGGGGTTCAGGGGGCAGAGTTGAGCTTTTTGACAGCCTGGTGGATAAAGCTGTCCTTCAGTCTGCCGGTTCTGGCCTGGAGACTCAAATGTTAATTTACTAAACTATATAACAAAAATAGCAAATCTGCAATCTCTCAGTTTACAGATTTAATTTGTGTCTAAATGTTGTTCCAAAATGCTTGTAAACCCCAAAACAGATTTTCCAATAAGAAACAACTGAAAACGGACTAATCTGTTCTAATAAAAGCTTTCTTAGTCGATTAAAGCTCAGGATTGTCAGGAAACGTCTTGATTCTGCTTCATATTCAAGATCATCCGTTCTTTTTATCCCTCTGTTCTTAAGGATGCGACAGACCGACCGTCTGGTCGTACCATCCTGCACGCAACGGGGTACCACTGTATCCCCTCAAGAATGGAAAAGACCAAAATTAAACCTGGATAAACCAAGCTGGCTTCTCTAATATCTTGCTAAATTCCATAATTTAAATGTTTTGGAGTCATTCCTTTTCAGGATTTTAATGTCAGTTTGTCTGATTGAACCGGAGACCTTCTTGCTTAGAGGCAAAAGCACCATGCCACCCTGTTATTAGTGACTTTTAAAACGTTGTGATAACAGTTAATCACTTCCTGTGTGCAAAGACAATGGAGTGCTATCATTTGAATCAGTGACGTGCAGTCAGTAGAGGCAGGGGAGGCCGTGCCTCACCTGTCATCATGGAAAGAAAAAAATTTCAAATGAAAAATTCAAAAAATTATTCAGTGATTTGTACTATAAATTAATTTTCCACTTAACTTCACCATTTTCATTTTTTTCTTTCCAAAATTGCTGAAAAGAAAATTCACATTTACCGTTTAAATATGAAGAAGAGACGTGCAGTGACTATGGATTGCACAATGATTATGCTAACTGTGCTGGAATGCTATGCACTGAGACCGTATTGCTGTCTCTGTGTAAGTCACTATTAAAAAGACACTTTTAATACATAAATTTCCATAGTTTAACTGACGTGTATAATGTTTTTTGTCAACAACTGTTTTTTGTGCTGAGCAATCATAAAACGACTGCGAAGAGACATTAAGTGAGGCACGCAGTGATGCTGCCTCATGGCAGGGGGCGCCGCCAATCCCAGGGATCCTTCTTACTACTCGGCTACTGAATAGTAGACTTAGCAATAGCAAGCTGCAGTAAACGTCAGTGCATCACCAGCTACGAACCTCACCGCACGTCACTGGTCATCGTTGTCGTGGAAACCTCTTGCTCCGACATCCAGTAACACAAAATTAGATGCCGAACGCTAGAGGTTTGTTGGCTCTGCCCCGTCTAGACGTATCCAAGGTTACAGGTCTCAGAGATGCTGGAACTTTACTTTTATACTTTGTTTGTAGCGATAATGTGCAATTTTGGATACAAATTCCAGTTAGTTGGAATTCATTTTTGTTTACTCATTTTTGCTTCCAGTAAGAGATTCATGAGAGGGTCCAATGTATTTCAAGCGCTCAGATGTTGAAAAATGATACACGATAGCATTTCTCTGCAGTTCACTGGGTCATCTCCATCTGTTTTTCACAGCCGCTCAAAAAGAATATTATTATTTTGAATAAGAAAAGAAAAAAATAACATCACTAAGGGACTAATGCTTCCTTCAAATCCAAGTTTTGCAGAGGATGTTTGAAGGCCTCTCAGCAGACATGACAAGGACTCGCGTTCCATTTCGAAACTCTGAAGTCACGCATGAAATTCAAACGCCCCCTTGTTTCATCTTGGATCACTTTGACGGCAAGAAGTGACACACTGACCTTGGCGAACATCCTCTTGTTATGTAATATTTATAAGACCCCGAGGTTTAGCGGCGGACAACAAAGCGTGGTGAAATCTGGGTCTCCGTGAAGGAGAGCGGAGGTTAGGTCGCGGTGCGGGCGGGGGTTATGGAGGTGTTAGCGGCTAACAGTCGCTCGAAGTGAGGCGAATACAAGCGGCAGTGAGGGGGTGGAAACGCAAGCTATCACAGCGGGGCCAGAAATAGAAGTCCCCCAGTCTCCGGAGAGGCCATCAAGAGTCTCCTTTTGCTCTGCCCACTCCATTTGATGAACTGGGGAAGGGGGTGAGGAGGTTCGCAATGTGAAGGAACAATCTTTCTTTCGCGGCAAACAAGCGCTGTGAATGCGGGCGCTGCCAATTCTCACTCCCATATATTGGTGTATATTGGTTATATTTGTATTGTCCAGGACTACGGATGGAAATTAGCTATGAGCTACAATCTGGTACAAACATCTCTGCCTCTGTGCTTAATGTAATTGTACACTGTCCTGATAAACTTCGAAACAAACAAACAATGCAAAAAGCACAAAACACGGCCGTGTTCAAATGTCACACCGTTAAAACTCACGACTGTTCCTGTCATGGTTCATTTCTATCACCTCAGGGATTAAAAAAAAAAAAAAAAAAAAAACAATCCCCACCTTTTCTTAAATGTACAATCACCATCCGACAGCTGCTTTCTCTGTAATCCAAACCGAGGTCACCGACTGATTCAGAAAAGTATTCTTTGCAGTTCTTCAGCTTTCTTCAAAGATAATGTCTCCCTACTGACTGGGATGAGTGGTTTTAGGAGCCCAAGGAAAGGCTAACGAGAGCGATTTAATCCGTTGAGATGTGTTTGAGGGATTTATTGTCATCGTCACTCCTCTAATTGCCTTCACTTTTCTCCTTCCGACCGAACTGTCACTTTTGCTCACTTTCTTAAAGTTTTCGAGACATAATCGTTTATGCATTTCCAGTGGCGTCAAACCTCCGTCCTCATTATTTTCTACAGACAGACAGATGAAGGGACGGATAAGTCAAATTTTGTTTGTATTCTTCCCATTTTTTTTGGTTCGAGTCACTTCGAATTCTTTCGTTCAATAAATGAACGAACGAATCAATCAATCAACCATCTGTCTGTCCTGTTGTTGCTTCCATCGCTGTCCTAGGTTTGCCGAGGGCAGTTCTTCTCAGATGGATGGTTCCGGAGCGGTGCGGCAGGTTAAGGAGGCCACTGACCATGAATTCAAGGCTGGCTGGGTGAAATCCAGCCAGCAGAGCCAATCAAAATGCAAAAAAGTGTTTGTTTCGGGGGGGCTGAGATCAAAGTTAGCATGCAAAGTTAGCTCCTCATGGCTGTGACTTTCCCCAAAGCTAACAGCTTGCATCCGGGCGGAGGCGCGCGGTAAGAGCGGGCGAGTCGCAGGAAGGGCGATGTGGGATCTCTCAGGATGAAGGCCAGGCTGTGCTGAGCGGCCTGGAGGCAGCGGGACTGTTTACATCCAAGAACTTAGATACTGAATGGGATTTTTTAAGGCATCTGAAGGGGAGCAGCTGCTGAGCCCAGTGTTTACATTTGGTTGCGCATGAGTGTGTGTGCACACTTGTGGAAATGTAACCTCACTCACCTCAACTCAGACATGTATGCTTTCAACTCTAATAGGACGCCAACTACTTGGAACCAAATTTTTGTCATGTATACACGACTTAAATCTGTATTTTTTAAAAAAAAAGTGATATTAGTGACATCAAAAACATGTTAATATAAAGTGTTATTTTTGCTTTGTAACATCTCCCTGCTATTTCACATGAATTAAACCACAAACAAGTAGAAAAATCAATTTGTCGACTGGAGCTTGAGCGGTTTAAGTAAATCCAGATGTCCTCTGAGAGGGACGGTGGAATTGTTACATTTTAGAATCGCACCAAACGGACAAGTTGATCGCCGTATGTCACGCGTGTGAGGGGTCACGCATATCAGCGCTGACATACTTGAACGTGTACGGGCCCGGTCGGCGGCGGCATCGCTTCTCGGACCTTGTTTTTAACCGGGGCTGCTCTCTCAAGTTTCCCCATTGACCCCTGGTCGTCGTGACGATGCAATAACGTCAACTGCAATTTCTCCGAGTGACCGCCTCAGATGACGATGCCTCCTTTTCTACGAGACTAGCTTTGCATGCTAATGTCTCGGCCCCTCGCGCTCCCGCGACTCTCAATGAAGGTGCAAATATTCTGTGCGAAGACAGAGAAGAAATAATGTGTTTTGTGGTGTCTTTGCTATAAAACAACAAGAAAGCAGATACGAGTCACAGTGTGGGTATGTTTAAATTTACATTTCATTAACATTTATCAGCCTGTAATAAAAAGTGAAACCTTTACACGATGTTTGTCAAGGATTTAGTTAGAAATAAATAATACTGTTCCAACAAAATGACCTGAGAATAGAGAGAAAAAAACATTGACAGATATCACAAACGTATGCAAAAAAACTGCACAATAACTGCAACATAAATTGTTATTTGACTTTACCTGAGCAAAATTGTTAAAAACCGAATTAACCAAACGTTAAAAATCAATAACATCAATACTACATTCAAAAAGAAATGTACCAGCAGTTCACAAATGAGATAAGGAGGATTCTAGAAACTGGGGGAAAACAATTTATTATTCCCATGTATGGAAATGATGTTTGTGTCTGTGTTTTCAGTGCGGAGATTACTGGTTCAAATCCAATTCTTTCTGCGTGGCGTCTCCATGGGTTCTCTCCAGCCTTCGCTCCTCCGAAATTCGAGAGAGTTTGGATGTTTTGATGTGGGTCCCCATGACAGTCAGGTGACCCGTCCAAGTCGAACCCGCCTCTCAGCCAAATATGAGCTGATAATGACTCCAGCAGCAGCAGGATAATCGTCAAGGGCTAATAAATGTATATTAATGAATGAATGCCTGCATTGTGCACTGACATTAACCAAGGTATAATGCGCAATAATGTGTAGTTTGTAAAACGACACTCATCCACCCCACCTCGTAGCCCCTATTCTTTTCACACCTCTGCAAATCAGCTGAGCAAAAATTCAACCAAGCTTCCGTTTACAAAGCGGAGAGTGCCATCAGGTGGCTCTTTAGCACTTTGCATCTGGACATATGCATTGCTGTGAGGGAGGCGGGTGTGTGTGTGTGCATGTGTGTGTGTGTCATTTCTTTCTCATTCACAACCCAGCCAGCGTATTTGTAAACATACATTCAGATGAATAATAAAAAAGCAAATTCTAATTGAAGTTTTACTTCCGAGTCACGGAGGGCAATGTTAACATACATATGTCTTGAATTTAAAGCGTATTATACCATATCCATCCATCCATCATCTTCTGGCACTTATCCCGCAGGGGACGCCTATTCCAGGTGTCAGTGAGCAAGAGTTTGGTCAACACTAATCTAAACATTATCTAAATATTTACATTATATTAGATTAGATTACTTTAAATGAACAGGCATTCAATTTGGAAGACATTGCATATGAACACGTTGTACAAGTGCTTGATTTATTTTCATTCTTTTTTTATTCTGTAAAAGAAAAGAAAAGTGCGTTGTGTAAAGTTGTTCAAAAATAATGGTGACTGGATATTCAAAATGTTAATCATCATTTTAAAAAAAAATCATTTAAAAAGAAATTGATTCTTCAAACGTTCAGTCAGAGTGAAGCAGCTGTCGCCGTTCAGGTCAAAGCAGAAGTTCAAATCCAAAAACGCTTTTGTTTTCCTAAGGAGTGAAAACAGTAAAAACTGGCATCTGCAGCAATTTAAATCCTATTCATTTCTTTTTATTTCAACACAAACGGCACAGTTTCAGGAATGAGTCAAGGTGCAGTCGACGTTCTGATTGGATCCAGCGTTCTGTCCACCCGAACGGCAGCAGGTGACTTCAATAATCCGTGATTGAGTCACAGAAGCGCCTCAGGACGGTATTTGAGGCCGACGGCCGGGACCGGAGACGTGCGATTATTCCTCTCTGCTTCAACATGGCGTATCTGGGGGTTTTAGTCTTTGTGTTTATGACTCAGCTGGTTTCACCCAAAATCTTTGACAGCAGCCGGCCCAGGTGTTACCAGCCTTTACCCCGGAAACCAAACTTTGGCGTGAGGTGAGATTTATGTTTTGTTTTTTTTCCTCCCTCTGCATTCTGAATTTAACCTTCTGAGCGTATTACGTTGCTTGTCTGTTTCAGAACGGCGCCTCGTCCCCTTGAACTCTTCAAGCTGTCTGAGCTGCCCAAGTCCTGGGACTGGAGGAGTGTGAATGGTGTAAACTACGCCAGCACCACCCGCAACCAGCACATCCCTCAGTACTGCGGCTCCTGCTGGGCTCATGGCAGCACCAGCGCCATGGCAGGTCAGGGAGTCTTAAGGGTCACCTATGTTTATTCCAGAAACTTAGCCGGATTAGATTTGTGAACAAATCCTTTTGTGTGATTCGTGGGACGCCTCATTGTCTCGCGCAGATCGGATCAATATTAAGCGGAAGGCAATGTGGCCGTCCGCCTACCTGTCCGTGCAGCACGTGGTCGACTGCGCGGACGCCGGCACCTGCCACGGGGGCGACCATGCTGGCGTGTGGGAGTACGCCCACAACCACGGCATCCCTGACGAGACCTGCAACAACTACCAAGCCATCGATCAGAGTGAGCGCTCGCTGGTGGCGGCGGGGTTTGCCGTTTCTTTTCGTGAGAGTGACCGCTTTCTGTTTCTGTAGAGTGCAAACCGTTCAACGCCTGCGGGACCTGCACCACCTTTGGGATGTGTAACGTGGTGCAGAACTACAGTCTGTGGACGGTCGGCGACTACGGAGCCGTCGACGGCCGGGAAGCGATGATGGCGGAGATTTTCTCCGGAGGACCAATCAGGTATCGCCGTCCCGGTCGGTATCCCGCAATTTGGACGAGTGTCGTAATCTTCTTTGTCCCTCAGCTGTGGAATCATGGCCACGGAGAAGCTGGACGCGTACACCGGCGGTCTCTACTCTGAGTACGTGGAAACCCCGGACATCAACCACATCGTGTCGGTGGCTGGCTGGGGGCACGAGAACGGCACGGAGTACTGGATCGTACGGAACTCCTGGGGGGAGCCGTGGGTGAGTATCGCTCGCCGCAACCCGAACAGGTCGCTTCGTGATCGACGCGAACACGCTGCTGCGCTTCTTCTCCAGGGTGAGAAGGGCTGGCTCAGGATTGTCACCAGTGCCTACAAAGGAGGAAGCGGAAGCCACTACAACCTGGCTCTGGAGGAAGACTGCATGTACGGAGACATGATTGTCCCCCCTGGCTACCATTAGCCTCTGTGTGTTGGTGTCAATAACAGGAGTCCTCTGTGACTATGAAATCTAAAACCGTTATAAGTAACTGGCTTTTGTCATGAGTGTAAATAAAGCTTTTCAGAGTAACATGTTGTGCTGTTATCAATAGCAAATCCCTAATACAGACTGAATCAGTGTCCGGGCCTGAAATAAGCTTCGTAACCTCCAACTGCCGCAAATTGTGCTTCTGATCGGTTACTCACTGGGGCCACATTAATTGACCTTTAAATCCTCAGTTGGCTGCCAGACCTTCAAACCCTTCAGTCATGCAAAAGGACTGATTTTTGAGCCCCAATTTCAAGTTGAGAACAAGCTGCCAAAGGAGTTTTTTCTTTTTGTGCCAAACCATAATCCTCTTACCTTTTTCATACAAGTCTTTAAAATGACCAACAGTCCTTCATAAGAAAGTACTTTGACAAAACTGCTGGAATGATGGGCACCTGCAGTAGATGGACCAACACGTCCTGGGGAATTAGTGAACTGAGGACTCGGCGAGTTTGCAAAAGCTAGTGATGAACCACAGGTGTGGACTGGATAGGAAAAGTGAGGAACTCCTAGGCTATCCCTTAGCGTAAACCTGTTGCGGCATGACTCGGGCCCATGTACACAAACTACACTTTATCAGATTGTAAAGGTGTTGGTCCTCCAGATGGAGACTGGAAGATGGTTCCAATGAAGAGAAACTCTGCCGCTGACTCTTTAGAGTATGAGCTTTATTTTGCCTTTACATGGCATAGGTGTAGAAGCGGCACAGATCAGGTGATCCAACTTTTCAGAAAACTGAGTTTGATAACTCCGGCTCCTTGCCTTTTCTCCTATAGGTGAGCTCAAGCACGCCGCCGGATTCAGTCTCCGTGCAGAACGCACCAGGCCGGGTTTGGATATAATCCGAGAGTTCTCTGGGGATCTTGTGCGTGGAATCCCTGGTGAGGAGGAGAAGCGAGCATCCAGAGTGGCAGAGGAGCCCCGCACTCTCCAGAGCCTGCAGGTCCGGGAGGAACCGCCGGGGATCCTGATCCATCAGCACCACGTGGAGTCCTTCGCGGGTCGGCGGCTCCGGCACCAGGAGCGAGTGCAGGGTTGGCACGGCTTCACCGCAGCTGGACGTCAACACCCGGAACTGTGCGGGGCAAACGAGGTTAGGGGGTTCGTGTCCATCTCGGTGACGGAGCTTGAAGTCTCTACCTGTGGGTGTTTGAATCCCGCCACCATGACAATTTCCTCCGCCAGCTCAGCTGCCAGAGGGTCGGGCTCCACCGCCACCAGCCAGCCCCCAGGGGGCAGCAGGCGCAGCAAGCGGACGGCGCTGTAGCCGCAGCGCGTGCCCAGAACGAGCACACGGGTCGGGCGGACTCGCTTCACCGCCTCATCCAGGACCCACCCTGAGGCGTCAGAATAGGCCCGGTGAGTTGCAATATGATTGGTTCATGGATGGACGCTGCCATCGGCGGCGGATGCTCCAGTAAGTGACCATCGGACCCGACTCGATAACTTGATTTTTTTTTTTTTTTAAACCAGAGGTTTTTACTTAACTCAGCGGACTGACAATACACCACTGACCTGCAGCTGGGCTGATGAAGTCGGACAGGTGCGTGTCGGCAAGCAGGTCAAAGGTCTCCAGGACGCTCTCGGCGTCGCCGTGGGTGCATCGGGTGAACACGAAGGCGTGCGCACGTCTGATGCACACGCGTCCCCGCAGCAGCCTCAGCGCCAGGGTGCGCGCGCCCTGCCACAGGGCGGCAAGTTGGAGCCGCCATCGGGGGGAAAACCGGAGGGCGGCGGGAAGCAGCGGGGTGCAGACGACCACGGGCCACATTTGGGGGAAGAAAACCTAGAGGTGAGCAGACAATTCAGAGGAACTAAAAATCAGGCGACCCGTTGCGGCTCGTTCTCAGAAAAGTGCACCTTATTTTATATAAATAGTTGCTCCTAGCTCTTAATCCCGATCTGTCCTCGGTGCATCCCCTGGATTATTCTTTGCACCTTTAAAACGTCCAAAGCAATCGCCCGCAGTCAAATATTTCACCCGACACCCGGGGCAACAGTCAACTGGTAGCGCTCCTCCCTCCAGAATCACCTGTTCCCGTGCACAGGTTTCCTACCCCTGCGGATCTGAAACCCAACGCTGGCCTCTGCTGGACACTCCTGCACCCTACAGGTATTCTACTTGTGATCAAACTATTTTTAATGAAAGTAGTACATCTGTTGATGACTAAGTGAGCAAATGAATTTCTCTTGCTTGTTTTGTAATTTCTCTCCTGGCTATTCAGTATCTCCTCCTCGATTCCTAATTGTGAATTAAAATGACCTCATAACTTTATCTCGCTGACAGAGGAAGTAAATAAATCTAAAATATCGAAGGACTTATCAAAGGTGAAAATGAATTTCAAACAGGAAAATTAACACAAGACACTGAAAATACGCATCAACGGAGCACGTTCTTTTTCATTTTTTCATTTAAAAAGACCAAAATGGAACTCCTGGAACCGGCAGTATGTGAATGCAGCATAGGAAAAATAGTCATTTTTAAAATAACAGGAGAGTTATGGTGATACTTGCCAAAACCGCAGCGGGAACTGTCCGGGAGACGAGTGTGTCCTGTCACACACAGATGGGACTCTCACACAAGTGGAGGGCCCACCCACTGGACGCACACACTTAGTGGAGTAAAGTCAACATATATTGAAACAGCTCTGATTCCTAACTGCCAACCCGACCCTCCTCCGTCTAACGTACCCCCGACATCAAGTACTATATTTCTTTAATTGGTTCAAACTTTGAGAAAGGCATAAACACATCAGTATGAAATTATAAGAGCAAAATAAGGTCACAGTTAACAGCATCTAATAGGAATTCTGTTGTTGATTTATTAACTGTAAAAAACACCTTTAATTCTGCACTTTATGCCCAACTTGGGTGTGCAAGAAAGATTTGTTTTAACCTTTCATATCTTTCCCTAACACCTTTTTTTTTTCTGAAGATGGGTCGCCATATCACCTCTACAACTGAAAAGATGTGGCTGAAACAAAACGGTCGAATCATTAACATTCATATGACGCGAGTTTCACTGCTGCTTTAAGTGTGAACTCTGCAAAAAACAACAAAAAATAAAAAATAAAAGAGCGGTGTGAATTCCCCAGGGTGTAGCCAGTCGGCAGAATCCTGCAGCAGCGTGCATCCTGCTGTCAGCCCGGCTCTGTCAAGCTCGTCGGGGAAAGCGAGCGTACAACCGGAAGAGATGCACATTTGAAATCAAAATAAAAGCGCCGTCGGTTGTCGATTTCAATTAATGAATGCGGCATTTAAAGAGCCACTTTTATTCACGCGAACTCCTAATATTGGGAGTCAAATAGAGAAATCGGCAACAAAAGCAAAGCTTCATTTCTAGCTGAGTCGGGAGACCAGAGTATTTTAGCTATGTTTGTCAACACCAACAAACAGACACGAATCCACAATGTGGCGAACTGACAAGGAGAATCAAGAAAACTTTGCCGCTTTAGGTTAGCTGGGATCTCTGGGCCGCATGGAAGTCACGTTAAGACCTTTAAGGGTGCTGCTGTAGTCTGCACATTTGGATTAAATTTCTCAAAAATCAAGGTGTTATATCTGTACCACTTCAGTTCTCCGGCTGCTAATTCCAAACGGGAAAAATAAAACCTGTTAAGTGACACTTGACCTTTGGTCATGTGACTTACAAACTTCATTCTAAAACTCTGTATTTTCTGTGTATTGTCTGTATTCATGTAATTTCTACAGGATCACAACTTAATCCTGTCATTATTTCCCTTTTGTGTAATTTTATCAAATTTTTTCTAATTTAAAAATTATACGATATATATAGGGGCACTGACCCCGGTCATTCCCCGAATTCTCGCGAGACCCATCCGTGAGCGATCGCTCATGTGATAAATGCTAAACGTTGCGAGCTAACGCGATAGGAGCACATGATTGATCATGAATCGGCGCAGACGTGATCAAACGGCGATCTAATCCATAAATATAACATTTTACTGCCGTTCGCTCCGATTCCAACTGTTTGACGTTCACGTCGACGTTACCTGTGAACGGTAGCACAAACAGTAGCAAGCTAACACCCCGCCAACACGCTCTCAACGCTACTAGCCGCTTCGAGGATTTTATTTTGAAACGCAACAGCGGAAGTGACGCATCTAACGGCGGCCAGCCTGACGGCCCGAAACTCTTCCCTCAGACTTCAACCGGAGCAGCGACTGGTCCGCTCGTCCCGCCGGCGCAGGAAGCCTGGAAGCCGCGGAGCGACACCGACTGAAGGAGGCCGACCGACGACAACTCGCTTACCGACTGCGACGGATTAACACGGCTGCAAGGGGGGGGGCTGCCATTTTTCCTTTTTTTTTTCTCCCCCTCCTCACAAATTTAAAAGAGCGGTCGTCGACTCCCGGAGGACAGAGTTTATCCGCCAATGGCAAGTCCGGTTGCAGGAGAGTCTCATCAGCATCAACCGGGGACCGAGACGGCCGCTTTTCACGAAGCACAGAAATGGATCGAGGTGAGTTCGTGTTATTATTTTCATTTCCATCCATCCATCCATCCATCCATCCATCCATCCATCCGCCGACATCACCACTCCCACGCTTTTGCTCCGTCACCTGTTGGAAAAGGTGCATTTCAAAATAGAACCCTGAAGTTTCTCGGGTTGGTTTTCATTTTTTTTCGCTATTTATGATGTGTTTTCTGCACCAGAAGCGTGTGACCGACTCACCCAGGCGATCGCACTTCGGAACGCCTCTATTACACAGTTATAACAGACGGGACAGTCTTTTTTTTTTTTTTTTTTTTTTTTTTTGACATCACCCGGATTTACGCCTGCGGCGGCCTCCTCTGTGTTCCAGCAGGCGTCCGGCCGATTTCACTGATGGCCGGCCTTGTGCGTGCGACCGTGTGTGTATGTGTGTGTGTTTGGCAGAAAACAATGAACGCATCATGTGGAATGGATTTTTTTTTTCTTTTTTGTTGCCTCATCGGGAGCCCGGCGGAACAATAATCACAACAAGCGAGGTTTTGTTCCTGGAGAATTTCAATCGCCCCCCCCCCTCGTCGCATTTGACTTTGTCATCCTGCAGCGAACACACACACACACACACACACACACGCATACACACTGTTGTCCTACCCTCCCCAAACACTGATTGAAAGGCTTATTATGTGCTCATTATCAGCCTGGTAGGGTCACATAAAGGCAAGTGTGTGTGTGATTTAAACCCCACGTCCAACGCCTGGTAGTGACTGACCGGGAGCAGCAGGGCTGGAGGGGAAATATATAAAATGAGGGGGTGCAGGGACCTCAACTTTTTATCCTCCTGGAGCTGCAGTGGGATGTCACCATAGTCACATGACCTTATCTCCGGAGGAGTGAGAGGTCATCTCCGCCTTGTTTGTATCCTGACAAGTCAGCCGAGTGAAGATTTCTCACCTGAGGGAGCGGGGATGAGAAAATATGAGGAAATTGATTGCTCTGCTGCTGCTGTTGTTGTTTTTGTTTTTGTTGTTGTTGTTGTTGTGAACCACCTGGTCCAGGGGGAGGGCTAGGGGTTCATTACACACACACACACACACACATAGTAACAGTCACCTCGGGGAGCCTCAGTCAGGTCAGCAGTTTCCGTAGTTGCATCCCAGCAGAGCGCTTGCTTGGACGATTGCGGGCTTCCCAGGGGGTACCAAGGTGTGGTGGGAGGGGTGCTCAGCAGCAGGCGTGTGTGTTTGCTAGGAAGGAAGACCCATAATCTGATCAAAACGTCTGCTAGTTTGTGACCCGACATCCCAGAGCCAAACAGCCAGGTGGAGGCTTGGCCTTCCTCCTTCCAGTCCCTCTGTTCTCTCTAAATCCCCCTTGGCCGTCATTTTTTTTTTTTTTTTAATGATATCTAACAGTAATTACTCCTGATTATTTTAATTTTTTGGTGACATTTCGCTGATATTTCACAAATCTTCTTGCCAGGTGTTTGGGAAACTTTCCCCGGTAATTTCTTGACTCAGACTTTTCGTCCTGAGCTTTTCCTGCCTAAAATTGATGCAGATGAGCAGGACTGCAGGCAAGAGAAGATGAGATGACCCTTCTATTCAATGCAGGGCAGGAAGAAAGCAGCAGGATGGCGCAGAGGATAATTCTTGATTTTTTTTTTAAAAAGTATATATATATATATATACACTGCTCAAAAAAATAAAGGGAACACTTAAAAAACACATCCTAGATCTAAATGAATGAAATATTCTTATGAAATACTTTGCTCTTTACACAGTTGAATGTGCTGACAACAAAATCACACCAAAATGATCAATGGAAATCAATTGTATCAACCCATGGAGGTCTGGATTAGGAATCACACCCAAAATTAAAGTGTAAAAACAAATTCCAGGCTGATCCAACTTTGATGTAATGCCCTTAAAACAAGTCGAAATGAATCTATGTTGCTTCCTGAGTGGACACTATGATTTCACAGAAGTGTGATTGACTTGGAGTTACATTGTGTTGTTCAAGTGTTCCCTTTATTCTTTTGAGCAGTATATATATATCAATTTATTTATTTCTTTTGCAAACTTCCAATTATCATCTTCTTTGAGATCCTCTCAAATCATTAATTCCCCCGTGGGATTTTTCACAGCTGTAACACTTGCTCGGCAAGTGCTTTTTTGATTTGCACGGCAGGACGAGTGCTCCTGATGCCCTCTCACTTATCCTGATGTTAAGGTCATTGCCATGGTTACTCAAAACGCAACAAAACGACGGCTGTTTTGCTTGCATCGGTTGGATGTGGATATTCCGGGAGGAGCACCCCAAGTACCATCACGCACTGCATCCTGTGGCATTATTTGCATTTTCGTCAGTATTTTTTTATGCTTTGTGCTGCATGGCTACTCAAAAAGAAGGTTTTATGATTATTTTATAATCGCTAAATAGATTAGTCAACACTGTTTGAGGAAATAGTGGAAGTTGGCTGGTAGAGAATCCCCCAGATCTGCTTCAGAGGGGACCCTCTGGCTCTTTGATTCGGGGCCAAACACTTTGATGGTTGGATGTTGTACGGCTCCGGGGCGTCGCATCAACGGAAACCCAGGTTCTTCATCTCAGCGGTCTGTTCTTGTATCCCCGCATCTCTGTTGAGTTATGATCAAACCCTGAATGTGAGCGAGCGGCTCCTAGAAGTAGCTCCGCGTCAAGTTAGATGAAGAACACGCATCTGAACCGTGTGTGTCGGCCGAGAGGAGGATGGGTGGTTTTGGAAAACGAGGACGAATTAAAGGGTGAAAACTGCAAAACATTCCAAGAAAGCGGCGAGGACTTCAGGATTTCTTTTGCCGCCTTCGGCAAAGTGCTAAAAGAGAGAGCTGAGAACAGGAAATCGTGTCTCGTAATGGCGGTTGCCTTGGTGATGAAGTCAGTGTCAAGAAATGTGTAGCTAGCTCCGCTGCCATTTCGTAAATAAGAATAAGAATAAGAACAACTTTATTTATTCCGAAGGAAATTGTTGTGCCAGAGTTTCAAGTAAAAACATAACAATAATAAATGGAAGTAAGAAGGAGGGAGAATAAGAAATACAAATAAAACCATAGAGTGTCAAAGTCAAGGCTATAAAGTGTTTTAAGGTCTTAAGAAGTACAAAGATTTGAATATTCCCTTCGGCTGAAGGAAGAGGAATTTAAAAAAAAAAAAAAAAAGGAATAAAAAAAAAAAATAAATTAACAAGTCAAGTCATATTGTGTTTACACAGGGCCAAAGCACAACACGGTTGTCTCTTAACACTCTTCATGTAGATTGGGTCTGGACCGGGAAGAAACCAAGGCTGGAGCCATTGTGAATGTGGATGCCCTTCTGCCTCGACTGCTAGAGATAGAAAAAAAGAGAGAGAGAGGGTGAAGGACAGATACAAATGACCTCATACTAATATTAACAGTTGCACTGGCAGTTACTGCTGCAGTCGTTTCATCCACATACTAGAAACCACATGATTAAAATGGTTGTTTCTTCATAATGTCACTTTTCGCTGAAGGAGAGCCACGTTTGACAGCCAAGGTGCAAAATGAAATGAATCGGATTTTGTCCCATTGTCCAATGGGGCTTTTCTTTCGGAAGATCCTCTTCCTCCCCTGGAATTGTCAAGAGGCTTCTGATATTTGTGTGACAGAATAACGATAAAGCTAAAACTAATGCTAATGGTAAATCGCCAGATGTTGAGCTTGCACGGATACATATGTGAATGAATAGTTTGTGAAAACCAGTTGCGCTGAATATCTGCATCAATGTTAGACAGACATGCTAATGATAATTTCGGCCGAAAATCCACCTTTGCACTTCAAAATCATCCAAACAGAAGCAATCTACGCTCAACCAAATAACAACATCACAAACTGACAAGGTGTGTGACCAGGTGTTTGTGTGCCTTCAACTTTGGGAAATAACAGCTCGGGTCTTCCCATCCCATAATCTCAAATCCAACCCCCATCCCCAACTTGGTTTCCTGTTCATGGGTTTTTAGAAGAGATGGGATGTGAATTTATTCCATTAATGTGATTTTCTTTTTATCTATTATTCTTCCTGGTTTGTCTATCAACTGGATAAGATAATTTCAGTAATCCACAGTTTCCACTTTTGAACCGTGGGCTTTGGTGAAACATAACAAACAGCTGACAAATTGGCAGCAGCCTGTCCATCAATTGCCGTCCATCTTTGCCGTTCCAAAAAATAAGCATTGAGAATTCGCCCCGTGGTTGGATTCTGTCTTCTTCATCGTTGAGACGGTGTTAGCCTTTGTGCTGCTGTGTTGCACGCCGTTCAGACCCTCCGTGACCTCATTCCATATTTGGCATGAAGGAGGGCGGGCACATTGAGCTTCTTCTTCTTCGTGACGCGACACGTTCAAATGTCAAGTTGTCTGGCACGTGAGTGGCATTACTGTGGAAGAGTCTTAATTTAGGAGGGAAGTGCCTGTCTGACAAGGGGTTTATTGTAGATGGGGAACGTACCCGTCATCAGTCATCTTAATGCTACATTTTGCTCAAAATCCAAGAACACACACACACACACACACAAACACAGCCATCTGTCTGAGAAGAGGAGCTGAACCCAGTTTACAGCAGTATTTCAGTGTCATAATACGCAACGTAGACATGATTCATTTCAGCTTCTTGTGTTTTCTTTTGCTCTTTTTTTCTGGTTTTCTCTCCAAGCTAAATGAATGAGATCGCTTTTCGGCACGACGGCCATCATTAAATGCAGTCATTGCATTGAGATTCTTGTTTCTCTCTTCACTGAAAAGAATAAGTAACCGGGGACGCGCCAGGTGAGGGGAGAATCGCAATTTTATATGATCTGATATAAAGATGGCGATCTTCCGCCCACGGACAGTAGAGGTGACCTCTATGGGACGTTTGCTCTCATCAAACGGGAACTTTCCTGGATTGCCAATTTCGTTGCAATCTACCTCCTGATTTGAGGCCACTTCACCCGACTTGCAGTCCAGTGATGTTTAAAACCAATGTTTTGGTTGGATGGAGCTAATCTAGATAGCTTGCTAAATTTACAGCTAAGATTCTTTCATTGGGATTGTAGGAGACCCTTGTGAGCTACTTTGCACCAGATATATTCACCATTGATTATTCATTCAGTCATTATCTATACTGCTTATCCTGCACTCAGGGGTTAGAGGGATGCTATCTTAATCATTGATCAATGATTATTATTTGCTATTTTTGCCATATATAAAATCTCATCAGACTAAAAATAATTCCATCTTGATTGATGCTGATCACTAAACCAAATTTGTGGTAGATGAGACCTTGCAAACCAGCCTCTGATTAGCACCGGATGCTAATCTCCAAAAGATTTCAGAAGACGGTGCGAGGTTGTTATTAATGTCGATAATTCAGACCATCCAAGCAGCCGCACACTCTTTGCTGCCCTTGTGTTTCCATGACTGAGGGCCTTTCTCTGCCGGCGCACAAATCAGCTAGTGCGTCGCTTCAATTGCTCCCACGAATGGGGAAATCCCCTGAAAGTAAGATGCTAATCACCGTCCCTGCAGTTTTGATCCTCTTAATCTCAGCAGAAGCCTTCTGTCCGGCCCCTGGTGAGGCAGGGAGAGGAGCCGGCACGCTGACACAGTGGCGTCATTCAAACAGCAAGAGCGAAGGATTAGACACTTCAAAAAAAAGGAAGGCTAATATCTTTGCCATTTACACCTGCTTTTATTTTTGTATATTGTATCAGGCATTTTACATAATTCTCTATCTTAATCTCTACCGTTTCCCGTTTCTAACGCAACAAATGCAAAGATAGTCTTTGGACCACGAAGTGGACAGATGTCGAGCTCAAGCTGATGGCGCGGAAATGAAATTGACAGGAAGAGATGAAAGATCGTCATGTAAACAGAGCCGCGGTTTTCAGTATGAAAACATGCACAAATTCGTGTGCTGGATTACAAAAGAAGATGAAAGATTAGTCCCTTCTCTCTTTCCTGTGTCTCTCTCCATATACGTGTTTGTGCTTGCCGGGAGGCAAATCCGTCAACATGATAGCAGCTTGTGTGACGCAAGGGACACGTCCTCTAAGCACCGCCCTCAAAAGCAAACCCCCACGAAGAAGAGGAATACGACACGGGCGGCAAGGATTGAAAGTTACCACGGCATTCATGTTCTGCATGGCGGAAATCGTAACCATGGACTATCAGATGGGTTGAAGTGTTAAATTTCCATCCTGCACTGTTTTGCTGTGTTAAAAACCCTGCTGCTAGCAAACTTTGTACTTACTTTGGCTTAAATGTTTATGTCCCGCTACGAGCCCTGGAAACCCCTCTGTGACATCGCAGGCGAGGAGAGCTTGGACCTTATGAGCTTATGAGTCCTATCGAGAACGAAGCTCCTTTTTCATGAGTTCCTAAGGAACCATCACAAGAGCCTGCGTCAGAGTGGGCGCTAAGGTAGTTCTAGGAATTGAAATACACGGTCCCTTGATTCCTATGCTGTCCCAATGCACCAAAAAACAGCCGAGTTTCTTAAAAAGTTCGAGGAACAGCAAAAAAACGACTGCAGTGCGAAAGGGGCTTATGTTAAAGATGCCCAGGATTGCCTTTTCTCCATCAGCTAATTTCATGTGCTGAAAGCTACATTTACTAATCATTCGCCGTTCCAGCGCTTCATGAGACAAAGAGCCACGCTGAAGCCCTCAGAAATGGAGCTGATACCTTGTACGCCGAGCCGTGTCCTGTTCAGGGCTGGGGGAAACATGGTTCAAGTGAAAATCGTGAGTCTACAAGTCTAAATACAAATCTGTATTTCCACACGACTGTGCGTGATACATTGAATGTGAGTAGTTTTTCAGGGCTGAACTGATCTTTTACATTCATACTTTTCAACAACAGCTGTTTTTCCTGTTGGAATGTCTACATCAAACTTTCAAGGTTACTTTTTGCAAAGAGTTTATCCAGGTGATGTCCATGCAATATTTATTTATTTATTGACAAATAATTACCCTAAATGGCTTGTTTTGCCCTGCTGTTGTCATTTTTTAGTGCTCATTCTCTAAGCTACACGCTGGAATGGATATCACTTGTAGCGTTGGCACAGAACGCCTGAGCTGCACGGAAAATGAGTGAACGAATCGGTGGAGGTGGATCAGGCAATGAGCAGATCATTGTGACAACACGTTTTTTTTTTGGGATGTCTGCCCTGTCTGTTGATGCCTAACATCGCCAGCCTCTCTGTGACAAGCAGATCCTATTCGCTGTTTTTTAACTGTTGTGCACCGTCAGGGTAGAGGAGCCTTTAAAGAAGCCCGAGCAGATCGGCTTCACGCTCCAACAGGGTGACGGACGGTGATGGAAGTCCAGCGGGCTTCGATTCAAGCGCTTCTCGGTCTTGTTGTTCCCTTGCAACTCTGCCACACAGAGAACTCTCTCAAAATTCACACTTGTGTCAGATGACGTCTCCATATTTATGGAAGGGCACGTTGTTCACAAAGACAGCATTTAAAACTGCATCGGTTTAAAACTACTTTGTGTTTGCGTTTCCCTTCCTTCTACGCGGGTTTCCTGCAGGTTCTCCAGTTTCCTCCCTCGTCCAAAAACATGCAGTAGGTTCATTGGAGACCCTAAACTGTCCAGACATATGAATGAGAGTGAGATTGTTTATATTGCGAATATAATAATAAACGTGAATCCACCGTGTACTTGCATGCAACTTTATTAGCAGCTTCCTTGTAACATTGCGCCAACATTATAAGATGAATATAATGAAGGCTTCATCGCCTTGTTGCCACATATTATGCAGAGCAGTTCGGTCTGTGGGAGCCACCTGTTAAAGAGAAATACACATTTCAAGTGCATTTTCCTGGTATTGTCTGTTAAAATCTGTCTTTTTCTTGGAAGTTGTAGGCTATTCTTCTGTCTCTTCACTAGACCTTTTCCCATTCGAAAAGAAACTTTCCCTCTGACGTCTGTTTTTTACTAATTTTGCTAGCCTGTGGGTTCGGTTTTTGGTGCTCAAGTGACCGAGATGTAACCGAGAGATTGCGGCCGTTTTTCAAAAGAAAGATTTTCAGACTCAGATAATATATCCAATGGAAATAATTGATCTCTTTCAGACCAGTACCGGTCTACGACCTGAGAGTTTGGGACCACTGGTCTAATGTATTATTCCAGGGGTTAAAAAGTAGTTTGGGTGCCCTAATAAAAAAGTTCAAGAAGCGATCATCCTCCAATAAATAACACTTGGATTGAAATTACAAGCTTTTCGGTTCAAGACAATTTCACTCTGGTGCACTTTGCGAAGAAGCATAATTAGTTTTGAGTTGGCAAGGGTGCTCATTATTTATGATTTATAATCAAAAATCCTCTGTGAAGCTCTTTCAAAGATTCCTTAGCAGTCCTTTTGCGGTTTCAAGTGCGTTTCATCCTCATCAAACTACAACACGAGCTCCTTCCCCGAAAAGCTCCAGAGTTGTTTTACCTCAGTAGCATTTTTTGAACCAACCTTGATGACACCTGGAGTTTGACCCAAAGTGTCTGCAAGTGTCGAAAAGCCTCGGCACTCTAAACCTGCTTGAAGACAAAGTTGAGGAATTTGGTCAATCTTAGCACCAGGCTCATACCAGCCTTTGACAAATGTGTACTGGAACAGTGAAGTGGCTGCTCGGAATCAATGATCACAAACACAGCAGACGGTCGATAAATTGAGTTCCCCTTTGTTGTTTGCCCCTCCTCAGTCCTCCAGCCCTCCGAACAGTTGTGATAAGTTTAGAGTTATTTATTTTCTATTAAGAACTGATAAGTTCTACCTTGTGCTGCAAGCCGAACTGCTCAACAACATCAATGACTAAGACCTATCAAGCAAGGGTTATCCATCAGCCAGTGGAGCTATAATCTGAACTACCGTCTAACTAGAAGGCGCTCGCTTCGTCGATTGCGATCGACCGCTCAAGCACAAAGGTAGTGTTGGTCGATCGCATGGCTTAAAAAAAACAGTGGACGGATGATAGGCTATCGCACTATGGCGTATGTCACTTGATTGACACTCAGGGCAGCCGTTCTGATATTTGATCTGTTTTTGACAAGCAAGTCACCAAACTATGCATGTGTATTCATTCGCACCAGCTTCTGGAAAACTCTAGCAAGCCACCGAGACGCCTTGATAGCTTCCAATTTAATTATACTGAACTTAAGAAAGGATTTAGAAATAAGAGTGGGAGCTGGACAAAGCCGAAAACCTACTGCTTCCGTATGCAATGGGAGGATTTTTTTTTTCCTCCGTGTCATATCCACAGTGCGTTTGCGTCATCTGTCTGTCTGCCATTGCAGTTTTGAAGAAGGGAAATGTGGTGTAGCATTTTTGGACTGTTCATTAAAAAAAAAAAAAAAACACACACATCAACTTCCCTTCAAAAGGGAGCTAAGAAAGGGGAAGGAACTAAAACCCCAGCTGTTCAGACGGCTGTCATTTTTCCAAGAGGAGACCACAGTCTCCGCTGCTGTTGACCCTAAGTACTTGAAATCCTCAAACTTCTTGATCTCCACTCCCTGTAACCTCACCGCTGCGACTAACCTTCATTCCTCTCCTTTCCAGAGCATACAAGTCATTCTTTGTTTTGCCTTTGCCACCTCTGCCTTCACCTCACGCTGTATCTCCCTGTATTCCTATCTGTTCCCTTCGGTCCCCTCGGTATCCCACTTCTTTGCTAACCGCTTTCTCTGTTTATACCCCCGCACTTCATCATTCCACCACAAAGTCTCCTTATCTACTTTCCCTCCAGGCAATACACCAAGTACTCTCCTACCCTGACCACATTAGCTGTAGTTGTCCATTCACCTGGAAGCTCTCCCTGACCACCAGAGCCTTCTCAATTCCTCCCTGAAAACCATACAACACTCCTGCCTTTTTAGCTTCCACCACTTTGTCCTCTGCTCTGCCTTTGTCCCCTTCCTTGTGATCTTCCTTGTCACCAGTCATCCTACAAACCACCATCCTCTGCTGTCTGGCTACACTCTCACCCAACACTACTTTGCAGTCACTGATCTCTTTCAGCTTATTTCGTCTCTACAAGATGCAGTCTACCTGCGTGCTCCTGCCTCCGCTCTTATAAGTCACTCTATGTTCCTTTTTATCTGTTCACTAAACTATTTTCAACCTTTTTGCAAAGTCTACCACTATCTGTCCCTCTGCATTCCTATCCTCGATACCAGATCTGCCCACCACTTCTTGATCACCTCTAGTGCCTGCGCCAACATGTCCATCTAAGTCTGCACCAATTACCACCCTCTCATCTCCAGATATATTATCTAGGTATATTCTAGATCACTTCATCTAACTCATTCCAGAAATTCTCCTTCTCCTCAAATTCACATCTCACCTGCGGGTCATAGCCAATAACAACATTGAGCATCACACCTTCAATTTCCAGTTTCAGACACTAAGTCTATCTGACATTCTTTTCTCCCCCAGAACATTCCTTACAAACTCCTCCTTCAAGATAACTCCTACTCCATTTCTCTTCCAGTCAGTAGCATGATAGTACAACTCAAAACCTGCTCCTATGCTTCTAGCCTTACTAACGCTCCACCTGGTCCCCTGGAAACACAGTAAATCCAACTTCCTTCTCTATATCATGTTAACCAACTCTACCTTTTCTTGTCATCGTCCCAATATTCAAAGTCCCTTCTCTCAGTCCCAGACTCTTGCCTTTCCTCTTATCTCTCTGCCTCTGAACACACCTTCCTCCTCTCAGTCTTCGAACCCACAGTAGCCCAATTTCCCCTGGTACCCTGTTGGTCATCGGTACCAATGGCGGTCATTGTTAACCCGGGCCTCGACCGATCCGCTATGGAATTGTGAAGTTTGATTCGCATTTTTTTTGCAAAAGTTTTACACCAGATGCCCTTCCTGACACAACCTTCTGCATTTTCCGGGCTTGGGACCATCTCAGGGAGACACTGGCCTGTGCCGCCCTTATTCATGAATAAATATATGTTTTGCATTTTTATAGTGGGTAGATCATTATGATTTGGTCATTTACAATTAGGACGCAAGCCGAAAACGTGTCACCCCTGACTTCAATAAACTAATTAGAGCAACATTTTACTCTGTTTCTCTTGGTGGGTTTGAAAACTATGGCTTGACCACAACACTGCTTTTCTACCCCCTCTAATTTTTTTTTTTTTCCCCCCAGGATATTTTGGTCACTACTGTTTCTCAACTGTTGTTTTGTCGGCAAGACCAAAGATGTCAGGGCCGCGTTTAATCATCTTTCGCCCGGGACAGACCGAAATCACACGGTGTGCACCCACTTAAGAATCTTCCCTTTGGTCAATAATGAGGGGGCAGCTCTTCTATTCAGGGACCCAAGCTGTTCAGTGACAGGCTTGTTCTCCAATCTTTTCCAATAATTACAGTCCGTGCCTCCTCTGTCATGGAATCTGCCGCCACTCTATTGATTGCCTTCATTCGCGGCCAATGTGGGTCGTTTCGAATGCCTCCTATTTAGCTCAGATTTATTGATGTTTTTGCAGGGCTGCTGACCAAAAATGTGACAAGCCTACTTAGACCGGCTGAGAAAACCTTTGCACCCCCTCAACCCCCACCCCAGCTCCTGCTTCCAGCACTTTCTATCGGCTGCCCTTCCCTCTCCTGCAGAAGGACACACACCCCACCGACACAGAGGCTCCAGAAACTACGTAGATTTAAAATTAGCTGAGATAGAAACATGCTTAGTGACACTGCAAACACTCATAGGTTGGAAATGAATCACCTTTTGCTGGAAAGAAACAACAACCTTGGATGAGGTGTTACACACACTACACTATTTGGAGCTGAGCTTCGTGAGCAAGTGGGGGTGTTTGATGGGACAGTGACGGATGTTTCTCACTGTCCAGGGGACGCTTCTAATTGGGTCACGCAAACTGAACTGGTTTCCTAGTTTCATGGGGGCACAGGGGAGCTGGACTCTTTCTGACTGTCATGGGAGTAGATTCTTCGCTGGATGGCAGCGGCACAGCGACACTGAGCGACTGCACCATGAAAGTAATTGCTCTTTGGTTTTTTTTTTTTAACATTTATTAGAACAGGTTCCTTAACAGAGTCACACACATTCTTACAACACCTCATAACAAGATACACATTATACAATATTCTTTATAGGTCACTTATTTCCTCACTAGCAAGCGAAAAATAGAATAAAACTAAAAAAAAAAAAAAAAAAAAAAAAAAAACATCTAACTCAGTCATATAGAGATAATATCTTCAACTCTCCAAATATTTTTCAATGGGTGCCCATTTGTCAAGATATAGGTCTGTCTGAAGTCGTAAGTTTGCCGTTATGCGTTCCATGCAGTTTACATCCTTAAGCCTCTGACGCCACTGGTCCAGGATAGGTGGGTGGGATTTGAGGCAGTTTACTGGGATCATTTTATGTGCAATTAATAGAAGAACTCTTTAATTGCTCTTTGCGCCATGCGTTATAAAGCATCTTTATAGAATAAATACATATATGCAGCCTGATGCTTGGGTTTCTAAGCCCCATGTTTAAATATGCCAGACGGGCATATTTGATAATATTCCCGTCAGATGACCAGTAATAATGTCACAACAATAGCACTTTCAACTTGCAAAATACATATTTTATTGTCTGTTTATATATTGTATAGTTATTTTATTGCCTATCTGTATATTTTATATATATTGTCTATTTTTTACAGTTTTATATTTGTATTGTTCAGGACTACAGATGGAAATTAGCTATGAGCTACAATCTGGTACAAACATCTCTGCCTCTGTGCTTAATGTAATTGTACACTGTCCTAATAAACTTCTCAACAAACAAACAAACAAATGGAAAATACCAGCATCTACCTTTCCAGTAATTTCCAGACGTTCCAAGGCTGTAAACTTACATCACTAAAATCTAAGGTGAAAGGGTGCGCAAACACTTTCAAAATGTCAGAAGTGAAACTCCATAAATATATAAGTCTGAGACGCAAATCAAATTTGCTGTCACATGTCAACATTCTATCTGCACTTAGATATTCAATGGGGCCGTCCCAGACATGCACATTGAGTTCCCTATACTGTCTGTTAATATACTATTCCCTATACTATACTATCACATTCAGATGTACGCACACACACACACACACACACACACACACACACACACACACAGCTCCCTCGTTGGTAGCCTCCTGACAACAATGCATGCCATCCCATCATCCTCCCAGAGCTTGCGTGCAATTGTTTGTGTGGATTGGGTTGAATGATGCACCATCGCTGTGTATTGCTGCTAATTCAGTGGTAAAAAGCAGGTTGAACGATGTGTTGATCGATGTAATTCATAATCCCAAAACTGAAACGTTTTCCTGCAGTTACATCAATATCAACAAAGAATAGCTACAGTCTAGCTGCTGTTTTAATTTAATGTACGGTCTGGATTTGAGTGTATCTGGCTCAGCATTGGTTTAGACAAATACAACAACGTCCTCTTTAAAATATAAATATGCACAGTAACAAAATAAAGTAGGGAGGGCTCATGTTGACATCGCTCCTTAAACGAAAACAGTGTTGTATGAGTTTACACACCAATCAGAGTTTGACGTTCACTTATATCTAATCTTAGATATAAGACATCATTCTGCCATTTTTGCACTATATTAGCTTGCAAATCGTTAAATTTTATTAGGTAATGGTCGAAAGGTTTTCCAGTGTGCATAAAGTTTGTCAATATCGCCATGTAAGAAATAGACATTTTGTCGGCAGCATAATATTGATATGTCTTTTAATGGCTTCCTAACATCAAGTGATATATTTTTCCTTTATCCATTTACCCCCTCTATCCTGACTTCACATGAGCAGAATCTTCATGTCTTTTATCTTCTGTTTGATTGGACGGATGACATTGAAAAAAGGTTAAGATATTATTAAAATTTCCTCACTGTGGGAATGATTAAAAGAATATTCTATTCCATTCTATTCTACGGTCGGACTCCCCTTTTTCTGCCCTGGCTGACCCTTATTAGAGATTCAGCCGAAAACCATTAGTTTTTATTTGCATGAGAATAAGTGCCTACTTTCTTTATTTCCCTTTGTTTGTGTGTGTGTGTGTGTGTGTGTGTGTGTGTGTGTGTGTGTGTGTGTGTGTGTGTGTGTGTGTGTGTGTGTGTGTGTGTGTGTGTGTGTGTGTGTGTGAGATCACAGATGGGTGACAAAGTGTCCTAGTAATGCGTCAGATCACCGCAGGACACCCAGATGGCCTAAGTGCACCTTGTCTTAGTTTCTCCACCTATGAATCCAGCCTGGCGATACGGAAGTGGTAAAAAACTTAGTCCTGTGTATTAGTCGGAAACCTTGGATTGGCGTTCCAGTTTTCACACTGTGCCGTATTTTTCGGACTATGCGTCGCTCCGGATTATAAGTCGCACCAGCCAAAAATGCATAATAGAGAACGAAAAAAAAAAAAAATCGCACTGGAGTATAAGTCGCATTTTTGGGGGGGAAATTTATTTAATAAAATCCAACACCAAGAATAGACATTTCATCATGAAAGGCAATTTAAAATGAAAATAGAATAGAGAACAACAGACTGAACAAGTATAGCCTATATGACGCATAAACAAAGAACTGAGAACGTGCCTGGTAGGCTATGTTACCGTAACATATTACGGTAAGAGTCATTCAAATAACGATAGCATATAGCACATGCTACAACCAAACAATCTGTGTCACTCCTAATCACTAAATCCAACGAAATCTTCTTCTGTGTCACTTCCGAACAACTCCGCCAACTCCGAAGGTAGACAGTGCGCCGCTTCCTCATCTACCGGTACGTCGCTACGTCAGAGTCATCGTCACTTGCAGTTCCAATTATTCCAGCCTTTCTGGATCCCGACAGGATGGCGCCCTTGTTCTGATGGAGAGGCGATTGCGTTGCATGAAGCGGTAACACTAGGAAGGTCCTCCCGCAAACTCCTTTATATTCATCTCCTTGGCAACTTCCTGGGTGTGAAGACGCAACTGTCCTGTTGACAAGCCTCACCCGGCAGCACGTTGTTCAAGCACCCAAGTGTGAACTCGTTCCTCTAGCCGTGGCCAGCTAATTTTAGCAATTAGCTTTTTTAGTTTTCTTCATTTCAGTAAGAGTAACCTCCGCTTTTCGCCAGTCCCTTACAAGTTTCTCACTAACTTCAAACTGTCTCTCTGCTGCTCGATCGCCATTTTCAGCTGCATATTTCACTTCCTCCAGCTTGTAACCTGCAGAATATGATTTTCTTTTCGGTCCCATTTTTGTTCAGCCCTTCTTAGTTGTTTTTATAAGTTAGCGCGAATGTTGAAATGATCAATTTTCACAGGTACAGAAGTCGCTGGTAGCTTCTTTTTTCACAACGCACTTCTGCCATGACCCGCCCCCGCTGAATTTTGATTGGTTGGCGTGTGTGTGTGACGATCGCTGATATATTAAAGACACACACGCAGACAGAGACACACACACATCAGAGCAAGAGAGCTCAATTATTTCACACATAAGTCGCTCCAGAGTATAAATCGCACCCCCGGCAAAACTATGAAAACAACTGCGACTTATAGTCCGAAAAATACGGTACTCACTATTGCGTTTGTCACACTCCTGACCCCTCAGCATCAAAATAACATAAGATAATGCACAGTCTTGAGTATCTATGTGGGAGTTGGGGGGTGAGGTTTGGGGGATATGGATGTTTTGGCTGGATGGATGGATCCCACAAAGATCTCTTGTTCGGTCGCATGTAAACACAGCAAGCGCACTTTGATGTGGAATGAGCAGGATGAGATCTCCAAGACACAGGGGTGGTCTCCACCCCACCCCAAACCCCAGCGTGGTTCTTCTGCCGTGAGAAAACAACCAACCCTTGCTGCCAAAACCGCTGACTGACTAACCCATCGCTCAGTCTGTAAATGATATATTCTGTGATACGCACCCATCTTTGTTGTGTTTTCCTTAAGTTAGCTAGTTGACTTGTTTCATTCTGGAGGAATTGTATGTAATATAAATTATAGTACAATTATTATTGTTGTGTAATCTTTGGCGACATATACAGCTGATGGCTTCAGAAAGAAAGGATAAAGTGTGACAGATGGCGCTGTTTTCAACTTTGCTGATGTTATTTCCTGACCCTTAAGTTTTGACAACAACCAAAGTGACCGTAAACATCGAATTTCCACGGTAGAACTCTCCCCGTGTTTTTTTTTTTTTCCTGCTCCGGCTTTCTCCCGATACTAGCAGTTCACAAGTCATGAATTTTTCAGATAGCATTCTCAACCACTTGTATTCTTTTTTTGAAAATACATCGAGCGGTTCGAAAAAGGTTCCCAGATGATGTGGAAATGGTACAAGAACAGACCTTGTTTTCTCTTTTAATTAGTAGCACAACCTGCATTGCAACCATCGGCCGGTTTGATTGGTTAATAACTTCGACCACAAATCGAGGATATTCGCTTTCAAACGCATTCATCCTGCCCCCACCCCCCACCCCTAGGATCCATTAAAATCCATTTGCTAACCCAACAGTTGATCACCTACGACACAGCTTGCTGCCATTTGTCAATTGTTTCTTGCTCATTGGCCTTAGCTAAACCCTCCTCCTGCTGGGGTTAGGGGTTCAGATTTCTGGGCTCGTCCGTGGAGAAAATGCCCGCAGTCACGGTTTGTGAAGCGGATAAAAGTGGTACATGTTCGGCTTGTACAGTAAGAGCCCTGTTCTCCAAACTGCAGCAGGTCAGGATCTGCAGCCGCAGCAGCAGGCAGAGGTCTGACGGGCTGATTCTGATCTGGGCCGCTGCCAGAGCTGCTATTCATCATATGAAGGCTCTTCCTTGGATGCAGGCAGCAATTTAATTTTCATGGGGTATCAAGCAGTTCTCAGACATGGAATAAACTAATCCGTGGAGGATGGATCGGCTGTCAAGGGGCTTCGGCCTTTTCACAATAAAAATGGCTGGACGTGTGAGTGCAGAGCGAAGCTGAAAACTAGAAGTTACTCTTGGTTGGATACGTTACGCCTGCTTTGATCATGACCTTGAAAAGTGCAATTTTAATGGGTCTTTTCTCACATGGGTTTTATAAATAGATGGGTATTACAACTGATATTCCATTTCCCCTGACCTTTTGGTCTTTCATTTCTTTTTTTGAGGGTATATTTTTTGCTATATTTTAGATCATGTTTTTTTGGTAATATCAGTTTTGTAGATTTTTTTTTTATTTATTTTTTGAATTTCTTGCTCATTTAATCAATGTGTTTCCCATGATTTTAAAAACAAATATGGTCAGTTTGGGGTGTTTCATATCCTTGATCAAACGTGATCCTTTCACTTCCTGTGAACGCTTCCAGGTACATTTTGGTAGAAAAGCTTGAGCACTGCTCGCCCCCATTCTATCGCCGGTGGCTAGGGATAAACGCTAATCCGCGCTAATCTTGCCACCTGCATCTCCCCTCTTTTAGGGTCGTGCACGATGTCTCCCCAGTGTGGGGTCAAAGTTTGACGCAGCCATTAACAGTGGGAGTAATGTGCTGCCGTGTCCCTGTGACCTTGACCTTTAGAGGTAAAAGGCATCCTATATAATGAGCTCTGAGGATGTGAAAAAATATTCAAGTTTTGTGCCTGTTTGTCCATTCGATTTCACTCCTGAGGAGCTGTAACTGGGGCGCAGGTATCCCAAAATACTTTCCTAGTGTTGCTTGGAGTTGCTGCAATCCTTATGCCTGATTTTGCTAATATTTGGCCCTCCGGTGGCGGATCATACCCGACTCGCTGGCCTTCAGCTGCCTCATGCATCAAAACTTCCTGTTTTGACCTCAGCAGAAAACGAGACATCCATTGGGATGGATGTCTTGTTCCAAGGGGCCGCCGATAGCGGTTTTGGAGATTTACACATCCCAGGTTGAGCAAATACCTCGACATCCAGGATCAATAACTCTTTACAAGTTCCTTCTTTTCCCCCTCACAGCTCCGAGTGAAATTTGGCCTTTCATTGCTTCCATTTCTAAACGATGAAACAAACGTGTCATGCGTTTTCTAACACAGTAATAATCCGATAAACCAAATAACACAAACAACGGAGGTCGGCCACGCATTCTGAGTTCGGAACAAATTTACACTCTGCATTAACGTTGCGATAATGTTAATGTTCTCAGTGAGGTAATAACTTATTCAAACAGATCCTAAGCAACTTATGCAATATGAGCAAATCCTAAGCCTCAGTTAATGAACCTTTACAGATGTTAGACAAATAGCTGTTGTGAAAGTATTTACAATGGTATTGGTAATCCAGCCGCCCAACTCCAGGAACCGCCACGTCGGTTTTCGGTTGGCTCGCATGTGTGACTTTGCTGGCTCGTGCGGAGACATTAAGAGCAATATGAGTGAGTGAGTGCAGCTATGTAAATATTTGAAAGTTATCAGTTTACATATTCCCATGATGGAAATGCAAGCAGAAAATTATTAGGCAAATTGCCCAATGGAGGTCTACAAAAACAAAACATACTGAGAGTAAGACAGTGTGCTTTTCTTTTTTTTTTTTTTTTTTTTTTTTTTTTTTGCATTGACTGCTTTACTATTCTTTCTGTTTTCTGTGATTGGGTTTGGATTTGGAAGAACTGCATTCCTTTACAAGCTTTTAGTTTTAGTCCAAGAAAGGAGCACAAATTTTAGCGCAAATTGCGCCCACGTGTATCCCCTTGATGTTGGAAACAAAATTTGGGGTTAAATGTGAAAAATACAAAAAACATCTCGAGACTCTGTGTCTGGATGGCAACCAAAAATATGAAGAAAATCCACGCTTCATAATTGTACTAGAATAGAAACATGTTTTGTTTTTGTTTTTTTTTAATCTATGTCCATATATTACCTCCCTGGTAGGTTTTCATGGGTTTTGATTTTCCATCGCTCCCTGAATACACACTCGTCAGTTTTGCTGTTTCTGCTGCCATTTTCCGTTTTAACAGTCTATCAATCAGAAACAAATCTTTTTTTTATTTTTCATTGGACATATTAGTTTCATCGGACCTCGGGCTCAGGGATGTCAATGAAGAACCACAGCCTCGCCAGCTGTAAATCCACTTTGAATTTGCAACCCCAGACCGTTTGGACACGTTTTTGGGGGGCTTGAATCGGTGCAATCTTGGCCGTCTTTCCTCTGACTGCCGCTTCTCCAGAATGTTCAGAGTGCGTTATCCCCCTCTCCAACACGGAAGACGTCGCATAGGATCTTGGATTCTTTCCGAAGAATCCCGGAGCCCCCCCCGGTGTGAGGCACAATAGAGGGATTTCTGCGCATTTGGGCTAAGGAGCCTGGCCCCAGCACTTCCTCTTCCTAATGGGGTTTCACCACTAACTTGGACTGACAGACGCCAATGTTGCCAGGCATCGGGGGGCAGGGTTGGGCGGTGTTGACCTTGGAGAAACCATCGGGGAACAGGGACCCTATACATTCCTCTTGCACGTGAAATTAGGAGGTAACTCAAGTGAGGTGAGAGGGCTTTAAACCGTCGCAACATCGATGAACGAGCAGGGAAAAACTGGACAAGCGTGAAGGTTTTTCTTTTGTTTGTTTTTGTGCTAATTGAGCGCTTCATCATATTCATCCATGAATATGTTCTTGCCAGATGATTAGGTACATTTAGATAGTTACCACATTTTTTTAACTTGACAATTTAATGAGCTAACTATAAATTGTATCTTGGCTTCTTCAGGTTTTTGATTTGCTCTCTGCATATATTCTGCTGCCAAAGATTGTCTTATGTGCACACCGCCTGCGCAAGAACAAAGTTTTACCAGCGCTCCTGCTCGCCGCCGCTGTTGCCGCTGGAATTGCATAATAGCAAAGCTTCTGATTGGGTCAGGTCTTCCCGATCACAGCTAGCATTGGTGACGTCTTAGCACGTAGACACAGTAAAACACAGCCTGATCATCAGGAGAGAATGCTTTTCGTCTCACGTGATGACGAAATTGACAACATGCTTCTGGCTGGTAATATCTGCTGTGTTTACCGGGCTCCTCAAGAGTGCTCAATATACTAGAAAAAAAACAAAACACTTTCAACCCATTCATTATAATTCAAAAAAAAAAAGTGGAAATATTCAATTATTCAAGGTTTGTCTTCATATTCATTTGGAAAGTTTGATTCATTGCATTGCTCTGTGATATTATTCTGGGATGTAACATAAACAGTCGGTGAAACCTTGGTGATGTATGACCCTGTGGAATCCAATCTCAGATTACAGTTGTTTTTTTTTTTTTTTCAGCAAATATGGCATGCTCCATTTTATTTATCTTACATAAATCAAGCTCAGTTTGGAGTTGTGCAGGAATGGCTATAAATTCAACCATTCCCCAGGAAAATATTCTGAAATTGAATTCACATCAGTAAATAGGATGTAAAAGCACCAAAGCCGTTCTGTCCATCTGTAAAAACGAACAATCTATTGCAAGCAGAGCCTGGGCGGTCAGTTTATATGTGAATCCAGCGAGGATGGAGCCGAGCCTCACCGCAAGCGAAGCAACAACCTACGTCGCAGCGCTGCGTCCCAAAACGTACCGATCAATCAGAAGGTTGGCAGTTTGATTTTCTGGCTCCTCCTGTCTGAATTTCGAGGTGAATTTTTCCAAGATACAGAACCACAAGTTTCTTCCCGATAGCCTGGTTAGCACCTTGCATGGCAGTTCTGCTACCATCAGTGTGTGTGTGTGTGTGTGTGTGTGTGTGTATTATATCTAGTGTAAAGTGCTTTTGTCATTTATTTTGACGGTATCTGGGTTTTCACCGAGATGTAATAAATTATCAGTATATTATAATACATAAACATCAAGTGAGAATGAAGAATAGTTTAATTTCACTTACCTTTTTTCTTATATTTATCTCTATGTGTTTATTTATTTATTTATTTTTTTGACTCATCACCCTTATGCCACGATTTGAAGAAACAAAATTGCATTAAATTAGAAAATGGGAAAAAAAGGAAAACAAAAATGTACCGGCCGATCGTCAACGACGCAGGCATCAACACTCTTAGCGGATCACGCCACGGCGTTCGTCTGACCGAGGCTGGACGTGGATGTTGCTTCCTCCTGGCCTACAGGGAGAAGGTAGCCAGCAGGATATTAGATCCTGGCAGGGGCCCCCGAAAAAGCCCCTCATCTTAGGAAGCGAAGCTCGCTGAGCCGGCTTGGACACGAGGCCCTTTGTTCCGCCTCCCACAGAGCGGTGGGGGTGTGTGTGTGTCATTAAAATCCTGCGAGGTATGGGATGTGGGATCTGCTCCACTTTGTTAATATGCAGCTCTGGGGACCAACAGGATTTCAAAATGTGGTCTTTTTTTTTTTTTTTTTTTTTTTGGTCTACCGGGATAATTGCTCAAAGAAATACTTACTTTCATGAATGGTCATCACAATTTGATTCCCTGTTTGTCAATCACTGTTTTCATGAATCAACTCACTTGGTTGCTTTTCCAAATCGTTGCAGGTTCTAGAAGTAAATTTGAAAAAGGAGAAATAAAGTCAGGAGGGGGTGGCCTGAAAATCTGAAAAAGTAGGAAAGGATTGAAAATAAGCAACAAATTACAAGTAAAAAGGTCAAAAATACCTGAAATTGAGCCATGGCCAGCAGCAAATACTTCGAAAGAACGGTACAAAAAGAAATTTCATACATTTACTAACAAATTAACAATCACTAATGCCAGAAGAAAATGACTATTGTCTGCAAAAGGGCGGAGGAGGAAAAAAAAAAAGCAAACTCACAATCCTGCGTGATCCTTAGATGGTCGGAAAAAGATTACAAGGATCCCATTACGGATTCACTTCAAATGAATGATGCCTTTCAATTTTCATCGTCTACCCCAACATCTGTTACGCCACTGATAAATAACTGAATTTTTTGTGGAGAACACCTTCGCTCCGCGCAGTCCACAGCGTTCACGTGTGTGTCCGCGCCGTCACTCCCTGTGTCTAATTTCAACGAAGATCTGCGAGAAGATCTGGGTTAGTAGTTGGGGGATTTGGAAATGTATACTCAGGGTAATGGCTAAATTGAAGTAGCGCCATTTGTTCCAGCGAGAGGCGTTCAGGGGGCCTTGGCATTTGCGCCAGGTTGTGGGGTTTGAAGTCGTATTCCCGCTCACACACGTACCTTCAGGGAAAATGGTTGGGACAATGAAAGCCCTGTGTGGACTTTGTCCTCCTGGCCCTCGGGGCCAAGGGTGGTGAGATCAGACACGCTATTTTTTCAGTCGCCGTGCTCCGTTTACTTCCAGATTTTTATTTAGAGGCGGATTCGGCAAAAAGCGTAAGGCGTTAAGTTACTTTGAAAAGTTTTTAAAATTGGATTATCTATCAGAAATTATCAGAGAAAATCTATACATGTATTTCCTGTGCTGATTATGTTACCAATAAACAAAAAAAAAGAAAACCTAACAAATAACAGAGGTTTTAATTCAATTCAAACATTGAAAATTGTATACATGGCACTCTCATCCTCTTAGCCTTGACTATGACTTAACAACACCGCTGTTGTAGCATTAGCAATCATGCTAACCTTTGAGGTAACAGTACTTTAGTAGCTGTAGTCACGTTGCAAAATTGCTTGAAATACATCTCTCAGTTGCACGCTGGTGATGTCACTGTTTTCAAAATTAAATGGCTTTTCAACAGCAAAGCTCTTTGGCTGACCATGCTGTCTGGGAGCTGCAATTCCACCATGCGTTTCTGAGGCTTTAGCTTAAGGCTCTTTTGTCAATGGCTCGATGCTAAAGGTCCTCAGGACTTCTGCCAAGTAGCCATGTTTTGATCAGCGCCTCCTCGCCGTGAAGGGTCGGAGCTCCAAACCGAGTCACAGCATCTTCCTCCAAACTGGTTTATAGTCCAGCTATTCCCGTCTGGCTGCAGCTAACTGTTTTTATGTGTTTCTTCCAAGGATAATAGTGACAGCAGAGTATCAGACACCTTACGCTGTCCAGACTGTCGTATGATAACCTTTCCATATGGCCAAATTTGATGTAATATTAAATTAGATTTATAGAAGAGGATTCCATTTTCCCGATTCGCGTTCGCACACACGCACCTCTTTGAAACGGTAGATGGTTTGGCGTGTAAGTCGCATCCATCAGCGTCACCTTTAAGTAGGACGATGTCATCATTTGTAACATTATTTCCCTACCCACCCCATTTCGCATCTGACGCCAGTCAGTTTCCTTCGTCCCTCTCAGCACAGGTCCCCTTCCTCTGCTTTATCCCCAACACGACTGCCAAGCGGTCCTCGAGCCAAGCGCTCCTTCCGTTCCCGATATCCCTTCGGACTTGGACGCGAATGAGGAGAAAAACATGGCAGAGAAAAAGGGGGTGGACGTGAGTAGCAACAATCCGGGCCAAGACTGGGGTTAATCTACAACCCAAACACTGTTCCATCATCTAATCAGGGTGGAAATGGGACGGGCTGTTTGGTATGCTAACATTTAGCTTAAGGCTAGGCCGTTTTATTCGCAGGAAATTTGCCTTGTTTAATCAGGGGGGGGGCTTTTTAAGACTCGGTACAGCGGACACAGAGAGGGGGGAAGCGTAGTGTGAATTCAAGTAAACAAGTTTTGAAAGAAAGCTGTCTTCTCTGTGTGAAAGGAAATTCATGCTTGTTTTAAATTTTCAAGTTTGGAAAATTTTAACCTTTTCTGCAGTTTAATGATCTCGTATCTACCGAGCACGGTGGCAGTCAGCGCGGGGGCAGATTTGCAAAACTAACAGAAGCTGGTTTAGTATCAGACACGCAGATTATCTTTAATTAAATGTCGGAGAAACATTACATAGACTTGCAGTCAAAACGTACCTTTAAAATTCTTTACCACAGATCAACAGAGGGAGGAATATCTTTCGAACTTTATTCATGCAATTACCTCTTTGAATATAATGTGAAATATTGAAATGAACAGGGTTTTCTTCTCGCCCCACCAAAATTTCATAAATGTTATGGTCCTTTATCACATTTCACTCTTGTTATTTTCTGTTTCCCTCGTCTCGGAGTCAATGTGCGATTATTCCCTGTAAAAATACTGCTTCACCTCTGCAAGTATCACAAGACATTTTAAAGCTCGGCAGAAGCCGTCACTCAAAAACGATGTTATGCGTTATTACTGTGGCGAATCGCACGCAGATAAGACAGTAGACTTAAAATACACAGTCCAAGTTGGAACTGGCATCTAGTTCAACACGCATCTGAAAGCCGACCTTATTGTTTGGTTTCCCGCTTCCTCAGACCTGGAGTTTATGTGAATATTGGCAAAAAGCCCCGCCAGAGAAGGATCAAGGACTGCATCCTGCAGCCAAACCTAGAAGTATAACAACTGTCTAACTACGCTTCCTCCTGAATCCGTTCAGCTGACATAACAGCTCAATCAACCGATACTTTTCTTTTTTTATCTCTTTTTTTTGTTTTCTTCGTCTTGGAATCCGGTAGGCGTTCATTTTAACTAAGCTTCTGTCTAAAATAAAATCTCATCGCTTGTATCAACTCGCTTTGCTGACTGTTATTTGTACCTCGTTATTCCTTAAAATAATACGCCTGTTTGTTTTGTTTTTTGTTTTGTTTTTTTACGCTCTTGATAGGCCAACCGCACCTCAGATCCGCGAGAGCTTTTTTATTTGACCTCAAAACAGCGGCGTTGGATCAAACAGGGCGGTGTTTATTGCCTCCCGTTCTCCACCTAGCGATTTTCATTTCAGGATGGGAGACGACGCTTGCAACTCTTTTCATGCAACTTCCCCATCAGCAGACATTCAAATACTGTAATGTGCCCTTTTAATAACTTTTTATAAGCTTTTAAGTCAGCTGACAACACACCAAAATGGTTTGTTCCATTCGAAACTCTCGTTTCTGCAACGACGCGCATCACGACCTGTTTTTATATATCACTTTACATTTGCCAACACCGTGTTTTAAAACTTTCATCATTTTCTAGGACTGCTAAATCTTATTTATGGACTAGCTACATGGCGCATCTCCCATTACGTAGCCTCGTGAGACCGGGTGTCCTTCCTTCCCGAGAGACTCAATAAGACAAAGGAGCAGGCGATTAAAAGAAGCGCACTTGTAATTTGACCTTTGAACTCATAACAGCAGCAAATTTTACACTTGATTCATTGCCGGGTCAAAACAAGGTAAAGCATCGCACTCCCAGTCGCTCCACACATCTATGGGAATTGCTGCCAGGGTGTGTTTACATCAGTGTAATAAGCTGTGTGTGTGTGTGTGTGTGTGTGTGTGTGTGTGTGGGTTTGCGACTGTAGTTTACATCTTTTTACATCCAAGATCTGGTCAGCAGGCTTTTCAGCCCAGCGTATTGGATTCCAGGAGGAAGTGGTTAGAAAACGCAGTTCAAGGCTATTTCATTTGCCCATAAATGTCATAAAATATAAAGTGCGTCTCTTTACCCTCAAAGTGTAATCGTTGCTGCCACAACCCCAATGGAATAATTTCATCTCATAGGATAGCGTAACCGCAAACCAAGATTAAAAGGCAAAAGGGGGTTGGGGATTCCACGCCGATGCAACGTAATCGCCGAGAAATGCAACAGTACAGTAAATCTGTCACTGCTCGACCTCAGCCTGTTACGCCGTCGATGGCCTGTGGGGTTATTCATTTTTGTGCGTGAGCATCTCTTCTTCGTGTATTCGGGGGGGAGGCGGGCGGGATTTACCACATACAGGAGGCGGAGTCTTTCCCACGAAACCGCCACACGCTCCTTTTTATGTGGAACTTGTGAATGAATGTCCGACACTGTTTCCCCGTCTGTCATTGCAGTTTTTGGCCATTTTTATTAAACTCAGTATTCTTGCCTGTGATGGGAGCGCAAATCCGCCTACATCCCACGGTTGTATTGATCAACCAGCATGTCCTGGATTCGTGTTCAGTTTTCTTAAAAAGCCAAATTGATTGACATGACAAAATGAAGTGTCTCAGTCAAGCAGACATTTTTTATCAAGCCGGAAAAAATCAAGCGCTTTAACGAAAACACTCGACCGGAGGTTCGGCAGCGCCAGTGTTTACTTAGCAGAGAAGCTTTGGCTGGAAATAAAAATGTCTGCCGAAGGTCAAGCTCAAGGAAATAAAGGTTAATTTTTACAGGAAGAGGAGACGACCCACTGGATTGCAAGCGTCTGAGATTTTTTTCTTTTTAGTCGCAAAGAATGTAGCAGAGAAAGGTTTGGACGATAATGGCTGTTGTTTCGGTTCTGTCCCATTGAAAGCGATGATAATACGTTTTTTTGGCCCGAATGCTGGGATTTTACAACTTCATTGACAACCAAATAAAACCTTGCAATCTCCGTTCAGACTGAACACATGCAAAGTAAGGGAGAAAAACAAAAAATGTGGTGTTACGTGAGATTAAACAGCTATTTTGTTATACGAGAATATAGCAATGTTTGTGTTGTTGCTAATGGCACACTCGATGTACAGCGTCAGAGAGTAGCATCCGAGCAATGGGGTTAAATTACAACTTATAATGTCTTATACCTCACAAATATAAGTGATTTTTAAATCCAAGTGATTGATTAATAGCAATAAAGACAAATGTAAAGACACTGCATAGACTGTCAATAACCCGCCACCTTTTTAAAAGGAGTAAAGAGCTACATTGACATCATCAGGTGGTTTTCTAGTGAAGCAGCGAGACTTTTGCAGGAACTTATTTTTATTTTCCATCCGTTAAAGATCAGTTCCGATATATACTGTAAAGTTCATCTGGTTCAAACCCTGAGGAGAGTTCTACTGCAAATGCAGACGGTTTGCTTCCGCGCTGAGTCATTTATTTAATGTACGACTGGCATATTATAAATCTGCCAAATTTAAAATGAAGGTGGTCTTCATCTTTTTGCTTGTCAGTGAAACACCTAGATAATTCCGGCATAATCTCAACAGCTGTCCATCATCATCATCGTGATGTCATACCGACGCGCCTATAAGTCACCGCCTGACTTTCACGGCGAAATGAATGCAGCGCGTTCGTAGCCCAAAGCAGCGATCTCGACACGAAGCATCCCGGCTTCCGCGCGCAAATCAATGTGCTTTGATGGGTAGGAGCGAGTCATGACTAATGCGGGTTGCGTAAGGTTTCCCACGCTCGATGACAACTCTCAGGATCCGCCGTGCAACGGGGAAGATTCGCACTTCTCGCACATACAACAAGACTAAAGGAAAGTATCATAAATCAATCGAGAGAAAAGGACTTCGCAAAGAACGAGAATCCGTCCTCGTAACAGAAGCATGTGTTTCTCTGAAAAAACCAGCGTGCAAAAAAAACGTGTAGATTACATGGATAATGCTCCTTACGTGTGTGATTATGTTGTGCACGCTACATTCCCTTTTCTCTCCTCGGCAACCACAGCCGCCATCAGCCATGTGCGGCTGTCACGGCGCCAACATGAGCGGCCAACATGTGGCGTTGCATAATATTCTTGTCTCAGACGTGGAATATATCCCAAATTAGAAAGTCATGTGTAAATACTTTGATACATGAGTTTGGATTTTTTTTTTTTTTTTTTTGTAGAATCAACACTCAGCATGTCTTTTCATGAAAGCACGGTGGTCTGAGTTTTTTTTTTTTTTTTTTTTTTTTTTTATGAAATGTGGTGATCCAAAGCAATATTCTGAGCATACAGTAAACAGTCTGCTGTCAACAAGAGATTCTTCTCAGATGCTGCAGCAAAATCTGGGATTGGGAAGCTTCACGCCAATTATGCTCTACTTACTGTCATTACCTGGGATGATTCGAGTTTCATAATGGTCTTTTGTTCGGCGTCTCTGGCCTGGGCAGCGGCTCAGCAGAGGTTCCAGCGCCGCCCAGTAGATTTAAAGCTTCCTCTGTGCTCTCAGCAAAGTCTGCGTCGAGTCCCGCCAACTGCAAGAAGTAAGGTCTGAGCATTCGCTGAGCTCCGACGTCTGCATACCGACTCGTCACGTCCATTATGAGTCAACTATCGTGTCCGTCGATCAAATATTTCGGGTTATAACTTGCTAGAATCGGGCGCTGGGCTGCACCAACGCTCCGGCCTCTTGGACTGTCATCATTCTTTCCAGAGAGGCCCCACGTTGCGAGGAGCCGCTTCTGATTGTGTCTATTTAGTGGTGATTGGTGATCTGCCGTGCAGGCTTTAGAACCGTGATCCAATTTGAGCTTAAGTCTTAGAACAACCTCTGCCAGGCCGAGGAAACCTCATTATTTCGGGGGGAAATTTGGGAAAATCTGGAAATGGACAAGAGGGATTTTCGCTCTCTTATACTCGATCAGTAATAGCGCCGCTCGATATATTCATATTTTCCACCCGCCCATGGCTATCTTCCTATGCGTTTTGAGCTGAGCAATCAACCAAAACTCCCGTCTCTCACCGTGTAGCTTCTGGTGACCCACTCCTGCTTGTCAGTCAGTCAGGATTTAGGATGCCGAAATTAGTAGTATTAGTCCCCACTGTTTGATAATTCTTTGGGAAAATTCATGGAAGAAGCAAGCTGTATGACATCTTATTCAAAACATTAGCGAGGGGTTTGACGAAAGCCTAGAACAAAGGTGCCGTCTCGCGTCTTCTAACGGTAACGCCTCCACGACAATCTTCAGTTGGCCAGGATGAAGATATACAGCCGAGTGCTTGAATGGGTGAAAGATAATGACAAAAAACAATTTCTACCAAAGGCGCTTTCATCCTCGCGACCAGGAGTTCAGGATAAGCGATAGATGATGGATGGGCCATGGACGCTGCCGGGAAAAATCACCAAGAGTAGCTTTATTTCCTCAAATCTGATCAACACTTCCAACTGAGCAAGATGGTCCCTTGTCCGACCCCGACCGGTTTAATTCCACAGTCCGAAAAATAACATGCGGCAGGTTCATCGGACAGCCTTCATTGCCCAGACGTATGAAGTAGAGAGCGGATGGTTGTAAGTCTCTATGGGACGTGTGAATGGCTGTCAGTCACTGCATCACCTGTGAAATAGAGGGTGAATAGTCGTATGTTTCTTTGGCCTTGTGGTTGCCAGGCAACCTGTCGGATAAAGGGGGTATCGATAACGAATGGATGAATGAATGGGTTCAGATTATCGATCCCACTCGTGAGCGAAGTTAAATCAATCGGCAAAATGAACTAAAACATCGACTCATTCATTTATTGTGTTTTTTTTTTAATCAGTTTTTAGATGTTTTGGACCACTTCCAACCCCCCCCCCCTCCCCAAACCCACCCAAACTCCATTTTTTTTTCCCCCTCACTCCATCCTCCAACGCAGCGACACACTGAGCACGGAGCAAACAATCATACCGTCACAAAAGAGGATCCCTGCGGCGATGCCAGCGGTGGCAGCTTGTGAAAAGGTCCAGATGATTGATTGTCGGGAGATACCACTCCTGACCTTTGGCTGAACCAGCGGAGGCTCGGTGAGATGTGGGGGCGCCCCGGCAAGAGATTCCCCGACATCTAAAGACTCAGATGCTATCAATTTTACAAATAAGCGTTTGATTCCAGTTCTGCGGCAGTGAATTTGTCGAGTTGTCTTTGCTGTTTATGCTTTTATTTGAAGATGGCGGATGACACGGGTAACGCATTTGCAGAGTTGTTTGTGATTTTTCTTCCCACTTTTGAAAGTCGACGCGGCCGTGTTGCACACTGTTGGTTTTTGTACTGTTAATCGGAACCGAATGTGTTTGCGGATTAAGCGCCGCTTGCCAAAGGCGAATTAACAGGATTAAGACGCGTTCGGATTCTTGAACTTGGTGGCATTGTTTTGGATCCTGTCGGGCTTACGCAACAAATTTGAAACAACATCCTGCGCGGAAGAATGCCTTTGTAAAGCGGAGAAGGCTCGTGACCGCAAAGCGGGCGCGTGGGTCGGTAACACGCGTCTTTGTTCGCGCTCTTCGCCAAACGGCCGTCAACTCTTCCGCCGGCCGATCGCACTTTGCCTCCAGGCCTGGAAGTAAGTAGTGCTCGACTCCCTCTCCTCTTCCCTACTTTGAATTACCGCTTGTTCACGTGCGACAGGTAGCTGTCCGATGCAGGGCCCCTGGGATTACAGCTGCGGTGAAATAGATCTGTTTCTTCGGATGGCCTCCGGGGCCGGAGGGTCTTTTTACAAGCTTGTTCATGGACCCGGCCGCTGTCTGGACGTGATTTCTTGACTTTTGACGAAGGACAGCCGGCACCATGTGCACTTCATATTCCTTCTCTCCTCCGGGGGACTTCTCTGAAGCTTTCTTTGTAGCACTTGTAAGTAAAGCCCGATGGAAGTATACGTAAGCCGACTTTACCGACTAAAAATCTGCCTGTCAAAGAAGCGGCGGCGGCGGCGGCGGCGGCGTCTTTACGTACGGTTGCAGACATGAGCTCTTTCCAGATCAATATTTCGGATGTAAGTATCAGATTACACACATAACCAGCAAGTGTTAGTCAGTATTTGATTATAGGTTGTGTCACTATTGTCTGGATACCCAGTGCCATTTATTTATTTTTGAAGCATTGCTACCGATACAGACACCGATAGTGGTTTGAATTGGTGTGTTGTTTTTTTTTATTGTTTTTATTTATTTATTTATTTTTTGTATGAATTCAAATAAATTGTCACAAATTGCTGACCTCAGTCTGGTATCTACATCCCTCCCTCTGAAAGGTAGCACACAGAGTCCAAAGATGTTAAACTGTTTTTTTCTATGACTTTAAAAATCCACGTCCAATGTTAGACTCTGACGATCGGTGTAATTTTAATCAAATCAAGTACGCCGCGCCAGAGTCACCGTCAGATACACCGCTTCTCTCTCCGTGACACAGTTTGGTTGTGGACTGGACACGAAGGGCTTCCTATGGGAAAGACATTAAAAGGAGGAGTGGGGGATGAGGGAGGAGGGGTGGACATACACAAAAAAAAAAAAAAGAAAACAGCCAGCATTTTTTGATTGTCTGTGAAACAATGGCTGCAACATTCCGATGAAAGCAACAAAAGCGACACATTCCTGTTTTAGACGGAGTAACTCCATATGCAGTGAAAACTCTGCTCTGATCCAGAGGTTTCCAGCCACTTAAAGGTCCATTCTCTCTCCGTTTTGGAATTTATTTAACTCAGACACTCTGTGTTTAGCGTCGCACCAGGACCCGTTCACTCTATTTCAATCCCCAGCGCCTCCGAGCAAAGCACGGAAGTCATCGTTTATAATTTTGTCAATCCTTCGTGACCTCTTAAACACTATTTATATGTTTTATGTGCCTATGTTTTTGCAATCAGCGTCAACTTCTGCCCGGTAAGAAACAGCACTCCCCTGTGGGCAAAAGAAGAAACGCGTGTCACGGGCAGCAAATTTACCGTCACTGGACGTCTTCCTGCCAGAAGGCGTACCGCTGTGCGCGAAATGCTCAACCCGGCTCGTCGGTGATTAGGAGAACCGATCCTAGGCGGAGAAACTGGATTCAAAACATATCTAAAGATACTCAAGGGCAACCTTTGCATTCGTGCTACACTTCTGCGCACATTTTCTTGATTTATTTAGAAAAGAAAAAACAATTTATTTCGCATGCTTCCGAGTACAATCAGTGCGTTTTTGTCTCCAGACTCAGCGTTCCCTCGGGCCGGGCGGGAGTTTCATTTGCTCCTCAGCTCGGGACGACACTTATGGGAGCAACAGACCCACGTAAATCAAGCTCCTTTGCAGCTCTGCAGACGCTGCAGGGCGGAGCATCGAGATAATGAGAAAAACAAACCTGCGATACTTTCTGCGGTTCAGACCTCATCGTGACCATTCAATTAATTCAAATGTATTTATATTTTCTTTGGGCCCTATTCAAAAAAAAAAAAAAAAAGTACTGGATATGTTAATGCACTCTGTCCCTTCTGACAGAATATTAATTGACCTAATCCTTATGGCAGCGGGAGGCTTGGCCCACTACAGTTGTGAAATCAAATTCGGAAATGTATCGGTACTGGGAAGAAACTCTATCCGCATCCGGCTTTTGTCTCGTTTTCCTTTTCCCATAAATACATTTCAAGCATAAGCAATTTTCTCTTTTTTTCTGATTGGGACCTTCCAAAACACCACAGATAGGGAAACGGCACGGCTCATTTGCGTATTCGAGGGTTTCCCGTAGAGTCGACCAGTTTTATATTCAAATAATTTTGCGTGGGTATTTTTTCCTAATTTCGCCACAAAGTCGCCGAGGCCCGTTTCAACAGACACCATTAATAAATATCTATTTATTAGGCTGTGAAAATATAAAATGGTCAGCTTTATGTTACACAAGAAGTTCCAATCAGGTGTAAAATGTTATACAACCATTCACCCGCTCATTCAGATGTTAAAGGTAGACATACAATCAATTACATATCTGGGCAATGTAAGGTTTCCAATAACGGATGATACCGGAGTACGTGGAGGAAAGTCACGCAGATAGCGTTAGCCTAGCGGTCAGAAGAATTCCCATTTCTGTATTTCCTCTAAAACCGAGTAGAAAGCTAAAATCCTTTCACTGAGCCTCAGGAATGTTGCTTGAATGTAACTCACAGAATTCTGTCCCGGTACCGGCAAGTATCGCCGCACTTCTGTGTAAGTAAATGCTTTGGCAAATAATAAGTCTTGCGCCTCAGGAAGTCTTATAATTCCTCCTGAAATGTAGGATTTGTCGGTTTTTTTTGTTTGTCATTAAAGTTGTGTATTTAGGCTTCACACTCGGACCCCATTCATTACACCGAGCAGTTAACAAGAGCTGGCGCATTCAGGGATAGCACCGGCGCATAGCTACATGTCAACAATACCAAACAAAAAAATAATCTGTGCCGCATTCTTGTCTCAGTCTCTCATAATTTGCCTCTCTGTGCTGCTCCCAGACACCAAGTAAGAGCCCCAGCAACCAAAATAAGGCCTATTGTCAGCCTGCTCCCTTATTTAGAGCAGATTTTTTTTTTTTCCGAAAAGTCCAGACTTGTTGCAGGCAAAGAAGCTGCGTAAACTCTGCAGTTCCCTTCCACTGGAGGGTGATTCCCTTATTTAAATAGATAATCTTAAGATCAAAATAAATGTCTGAAGTGTGTAATTCTCCAAATGTGTTTTTTGACCTCATGTAAAATTTGGATAATATAAACCTACCTCCTAATTGACGTAGATGATGTTCAACGGATCCAGCAGGCACCGCTGGCTAGCCACTTGGGCAAGTGGTAGCCCTGCCTCTGGTAACTTAAACTAGACTAAGACCAAGACTTTGATGGATTTAATTTTCATTCAGTGTACAAGGAACAAAATGTGGTCACAAGTGGCTCAACACAGAAGGAAATATACAGTATATTAAAAATATACATAGCAGCAAATAATTGCTTCTGTTAGCTGTTGGGCTAAGAGCTAAGATAATGCCAGTAATGTCAGGCTTGTAGAATTTAACAGCATAAACATAAACTGATTCCAGCCCTTTGCCCATGTTTAAATTTGATTTAAGTTCAGCGGGGATGTCGGGGGTTGGCGCCAATCGTCCAAACTCCTCAGAACCGCAAAAAAATCAAACCTGACGGTGACGGCGCGAGAGGTTCGGCCATCTTTAAACAGCTACCGGGCCAGACTAAACACACCTCCGCAATATTTTTTTCTTTTTTCTCAGCAGCTGTGTAAATAAATGTTGGCGACACTTTCAGGAAATGTCATCTTGTAATTGTTTTGACTGCCAAACCGGCCGACCAGAGCGCCCTCCTCCCCCCCACCCTTTTTTTTTTTCCACCTTTTGTTCATGAAAACATAGCAGCGGCTGATTTTAGAGCGAGATTATATAGCCTCCGGGATGTTTTTCATGTTTGCAGACAAAGTGTTTTATAGGCTGTCCTTTACTCTCATAAAGTTGAAACAGCAGGAGTTGGATAAATAAAAAATAAAGACATAAATTACAGTCCAAACTCCCTATGTGTTTTTTCTAACGTTTTGCCAACGGGCTCCGATGCTCATAACAAATAGGCATTTTGTTTTATCGGTGTGAGTAAAGTACCTGACAGTGCACGGTGTCATTTAAAGTCACCGAACAGGCTCCTCCTTCAATGGGAAGCAACCCAGAAATCCCCTGTCACAGCATATTAGCTTGCCCGGGCCATTTGGTGAGGATAACTGCGGCTTATGTCAAGCTTGTTAGTGTTTAGCGCTGTTCCTCGGAGGGGGGTTGAGGTGGGGAGGGGAAGACTTGATGTATGGCCGACTGCCGCGCGTTCAATAGCTCCGACACATCACAAGAGTGCACGGCTAGAGGTGGTCTCTTACTCCAATCACGTTTCTTTTTGACTCACGGACTGAATTTTGTTTCTTTTGCTGACCATTTTTGTTGTTCTTTCCTCGCTCCCTAGACTGTGACGGGGAGATGCTTTGGTGACAAGGATTTCAGAGGAGGTTTGGAGAACGGGATACTGCTCTGCGAGTAAGTTCCGCATATTTCTGTCCTTCACTCGTCTTTGAAAGACATTGCGTTCACCCTCTTTGCATGTGTGATCCCGGGTAAATAATGCGAGCTCCGTTTGAATCTTGTTTATTCAATGCAATTGTCATCGTGCAGAAACGAGCGGTTGCCACAAAACCGGCCGGTGATTTTATAAATCATTTATTCATTTGGAGCAGTTGGCTGTGACCTACTAATGTGCATCAATATGTGATGCACACTGCATCATAGGTGGCTGTGCATCAGCCACACACACACACACACACACACACACACACACACACACGAGCATGACTTCAGCGTCATCACAAGAAGTCGAGGAACAACCTTAGGAAATGAGCGCAAGGCAATAAATGATAAATCTGATAGAACAATCATCTATATTAAGCAATACTTTAAAAAAACACCATGTATTCAAATTACATTCTTGGTGTAATGAAGACTCACAATCAACTTTATTGATGAGCCGGAAAATAATTGATTCAACTGGTGAGTGCCCACCGTGACAGGGTGAGCAAAGGCTAAAGCTAGTTGAGCCAGGCAGCTGCTTACACGTCAAAAATGGAAGTTTCCAAGTTAACTTTCCATTTCCGTTGAACTCCTTTGTGCTGAAACCCGATATTTTTATGCTTATGACTGAAAAAATTATGATATATAAAGCTGTGCTAATGTTCAACTCTTTTTTTTTCGTTTTTTCCACGAAAGGAAACAGCTGCGACCAAGTTGAAACGATATATATTGTAAATCAGTCGGACCCTTGTTCAAGTAACCTGGAGCCCTTCATTCATTTTAATGGGAGTCTTGATATTTGCGAAATGTTTATTTATACTGGCAATGAGGGTGTATTTGTTGGAGAGAAAGGAAAAAGAAGCAATCATCCAATATCACTATAAGGACAGATGTTTTATTGAGCACATTTTTAGGCAACACTATTTGCACAAAAAGTAATGCATGAAACAATAAAAGTTGACATTTGACTTTATCACAGCGTAAATAGATCATAAGAATTAAGAAAGTCAGTGACATGTTTTAAGGCTGCCGTGGGAGAAATTTGTCATGGCTCAGAGTTTCGTCATTTTCTGCTGATTATTTTCAGCAGAGAGTAATCCCATTGATTTTTCTTTCCACAGGTGATCAGATAATTGATCGGTCAATAATAAAAGCGCATGACGATGCCGCCGATATTCTTAACTCTGCGACAAAACCAATCAAAAATTCGACGAGTGTGCACGCTTGGACCAAAAAATGCCACTGTTAGACCATTATCACTCACTGAGGAGTGTAAATAGATAAATCTCCTCCAATTCACAAGCTAAATGGCATCACTGCTGAGACACAAGACGACAGAAAATACACTTTCATCCAAGTTAACCCTTTTAACCAGTGGTCCCCAAACTACGGCCCGGGGGCCGGATACGGCCCGCCTCCACATTTTGCCCGGCCCCTGAACAATACCAGAAATGCATTATGATTTTTTTTTTTTTTTTTTAAATCCTAGCCATTTAATCGTGACTTGTACATGCATTGAACGTAAACTTCTATCCCACCCTTCTGCAGTCTGTCCCTTATCTGAAACCCCTCCCTCAAAAAAAAAAAAAAAAATCCTGGACACACCCCTGCCAAATAACACAGAATAATGGCGAGAAGATTAGTTAAGAAAAAAGTAGATTCAGAATGCAGGGTATTTTACCTGCAGTGGACAAATTTTTTTTTTTTTTGTTAAAGTCAAAGAAAAGGCTGTTTGTCTCATCTGTCAAGAGATGAGACAGTGATATTATTTATTAATAATGTTATTATTTATTTTCCAATTTTTTTAATTTATTCATTTTTTCTGTCAAGATCCCAGAAAGGGTTAATGTTTGGTTACGCGTGGCTCTCTGGGAAGCAATAAATGTTTACGTTTTGACACCCCTGCAATCGTCACACTTTTTGTCACAAACTGGCCCGGCTCCCCATCACGAAAGGGAAAAATTATTTGGCCTTCGCAGGTAAAAGTCTGGGGACCCCTGCTATAAACCAACACAGACCGCTTAACCGAACGGGTTAACTTATCTCACCACTTTACTTTTCGACTACTGCCGTACCACAATTTGCCTGAACGGTGAAACGTCATGTCCCAGGGAAGTCCCTTGAAAATGACCAAACGTACATGTGTGACCTTTCGTACGTATCCTTAACCCGTAGGAAGAAAAGAGAATACGGGTCGATATTGGATTAAACTTTTATTCCGGTTTTTAAAAAAGCTTGTAAAGTGCAGTGCGAGATCATTCCCATCCCGTCTCCGCCTACACGTTCTGTACGCAGCGCGAGAGGAACCCGTCCCCCGAGGAGGTCTGGGTGGGTAGGGCGGCCTGAGAGTTATTCTGGGAACCTTACAGCATGAGTTCTGGAAAGCAAAAATAGATTAGACGCGAAGGTTTTTTTCCAAATGGGAAAATTGCATCCGCCAATACCGAACACCGTGAGGCTTTCCGATGTTTTTTTTTTTTTTTTCCCCTCCCTCTGCAGGCCTGAATCATTAAAAAAAGGTTTCCTCTGATGAAAAGACACACAAAAGATGAAACCGGAGACAGGCGGAGTGGGCGATAGGTCTCTGTCCGTGAGCTGAGCCGGAATGTGCGCAAACTGCCTGACCCCACGTGTGATTTGAGCGGCGATAGACACATTTCTAGTTTACTGGGGCATGAAATGCACTGGAAGTAGCGCGGAGTGCAGCCCCTGTACACGCCGACTCCATTCCGAAGCTTCCAGACATCGCCGGGGGAACCGTCATACGCTGCTCGCTGTGTTTTGATCCTCTTCTTCTCTCGCTGTATATTTTTTTTTTTGTCTCTGCTTGTGATGCAAGTCCCGGAAATCTTTCCAAAATGTCTATCTAATCTTGTTACATTAATTAAAATCAGCTGGAGATGCCCTCTTCTTCTTCTTCTTCTTGTTCTCTCCGTAACTCTGTGTTTGTTTTTAGGTTACTGAGCTCCATTAAACCTGGCTTGGTGAAGAAAATCAACAGACTTCCAACCCCTATTGCCAGCCTGGTAAGTCCTTCCTCTTCATTCACTCTTTCTTTCTGGCTCAACAGGAGTCTTAGGTGCCTGTCACGCTTGCGAACGTGCACGTGGCTTCTTCCAAGGCTTCTTCTACGGCACACTAGCCAAGTGAACATCTGCATGGAGTGTCTACATCTTACCCATTTACTACTAAGCTGTGCTAATTGTGACTAGCGACTACAGATCGCCTCTGCCTGTTATTTCTCCCCCAAGAGCTTAAAAAGTGATGATTCAGGGACAGAACGGAGGCATGCTAAGTTATAATTGGTTGTTTGCTAAAACTCGCCGTGGAAGCATAAAACATGCAGCCGTAAAGACGGAAGAAACGCTTGCCACCATCAAGCAATTCCGATTGGCGGAGGGATGAGAGCAGTCAACATGGATAAATGAGGTCCATTCGCTGCTCACAAGTAAAGGGGTTGCATTGCAAGCCGTGCTCCATTTAACAGGAGTTAAAAGTTGAATACCTGTTTGTATGTTGAAGCAGAACGTTGGGCTGGTCACTGATAACTTAGTCACACGCCAGCTGTCTCATATCATGAAAAGCGTTTTATACGTCAGTCATTGCCGGCGTGCGTCTGTATCACACCTACCGATATGTTGCCGTTTGGAATTTCCTGCATTCGGATTTTTCTGGATTGACAGATCAGATAAGATAAGATAGCAGCGTTACAGCGATAGCAGCGTAACAGTTATAGCATCAATGAATATGAATACAAGTATAAATTTAGATAGAGAGACAATTAGAAGATGGCAAAAGGTATCTGCAAATAAATAGACAGCAGAGAGAACAAGAACATCAGGGATAAGAATGGACAACAGAATGGGGAGGGGGGATAGCAAGGTTGAAAACAGACAACCAAAAAGACAACAACAGGTATTTAATGATGAACGTCTGTCCGACTTTGGTTCTGGAAGGGTTTCAGAGTTTCACCACCCGCTTTCAATGGCGGGCCTGTGATTCTTAGCGAACCTGAGTCGGGTCCGCACAGTGGAGCCCATTCATGGCCCTCCGTAAAACCCCGAGTCTGGATGAAGCGGCTTTTTCAAGGATTCGGGCAGACGTGAGAACAGAGGCTTACTGAGAAATCAGCAGAGTTCGCGTTCACGTATTTCCATCTTTCCTCGCCTCTGATGGATTCTCCACATCTGTCTTTTACTCGGTCATTAGGCGTTCAGGGCAGAGGCGGGTGGTTGGCGTGGAAGGTCGGATAGCATCAAGAAGGGATAAACAACAAGGGGCGCTGGCTATCTGGATGTTTTGGATCACCGCGTGACATAACAAAGGAGTCTGGGCTGGGCGACCATGGCTTTCCTTATCTCATGCCTTCACTAATGGGCTTCCAATGAGGCTTTTTCTGGCCTTTTTGCAAGTGGTAGATAATCACACAGCCACATTTCTTAGAAGCAGATTCCCCCCCAGTGCAGCCATTACAACCAATTATCCTAATTTGGTGCCGAGTCATGGTAAGATAATCGTTAAAATAAATAAAGTTGAACGCCGTTTGTCTCGCAATTGCTTTGCTCTTGCAGGATCTTCCAGATTTCATCGTCACTTTATTTGTCTTGATAAAATCAATAAAAGGCAGTGCGTTTTTGTTTTTTCCTTTTCCACTTTTGATTCGAAATCTCAAAAATCCAGACGCAGACAACGCAGAGCATTGACTAAACAGAAGTGATATTATGATTTACACTTGGATCTTCACTCCTTATTTACCTGACAGCAAACAGACCTGTTAAAAATGCATTGTTTTGCTATTTCATTTTTGTTATTCTGAATGAATTCCGCTCTTGAATTAACCCGTCATGGATGAACCAGGAGCAGTTTGCAACCACTAAGCAGTGCCAGGGGTTCAGTGTCTTGCTCAAAAACACTTTGACGGGCCAGGAGGAGCGTTTGAATCGAACAAAGCACGTTCAGTTCCAAGGGCTTTATCCCCCTGAGCCGCATCACCGCATATTATTATTATTAAATTGTATAATATTGGCTCATCTTTAGTTCTCAGTGTGTAGTTTTTTGTCAATATGTAAGAGTTGCTTGTCAGAAGCTGTGATAGCTGAAGTCATCCAGATTTGGCTTTCGTTTCCCTAGAAGACGGAATCTGTTGACGAAAAGTTTATGCTGCAAGTTTTGGGAGTCTTTGGTAAACAACGCACAGACGCTTGCTTGTTCGAGTCCCTTCTGGACGGTGCGACTCCAGTTTCATCATTCCTGGCTGCCGGCTGTAGCTAGAGAGGTGAGAAACAAGTAAATAAGGGATTTCGCTCTTATCAGGCCCATCGTAATAAAACACGGGCTACTCCCCCCTTTCCTCTTCCTGTTTGGGGGCTAATGGGAAAACGAGCCTCTGAGGACTTTTGGCGGGGTTGTAAATAGAGTGACGACCTCAGTGCCCTGGCAGCTTGGCCACTGGGGACTGGCGTTCTCCTGAACAGGTCGCTTGTTTAGCCGCTCAGGGAATCCTTAGGTTTTTGGAGAATGTAAACAACCACCGGCGTCACGAGCAGTAACTCATATCATGCGAAGTGAGTACCGGGAACTAGGATTTAAGAAAAAGATGGCAGGGTTTTTTTTGTCCCCTCATTTATTTATTTAACCAACAAAAGGATGGAGATATCAAGCCAGCTCAGCCCAGGAGCCAAAATTAGTTAGCTTTTTTTGTAACTGAAAGTGGTGGTGTAACATTAAAAACAACTCAAGATAGCTGGTATAGTGTCTGTTTTAATAGCAACAATATTAGTCAGTTGGAAATGAGCCTAGAAGTGAATGTTGGTCAGTCATATTAATATTTAAAAGCCCGTACTTTCATCAGGGATCGGGACTAAATCCAAAATTTGAATCGAATATTGTAGAGGCTTTGTAATTGCTTAATTGAAATGAATTGCATTTGAATATTTGACATGAGAAGTTGTTTGTCGAGTTTGTTTGATAATTTAGACAATTTTCATGAGCTTAAATTTCCGAGTCCGGTTTAGTTTCCCATCGGTCTACATCGCAGACCAATAGACGAGTGCCGAAAACACGCCTGTCTCTTCAATGTGACCTGTTCTACTTCTCTTCAATCCTTATTCAGCTGCTGGATTTCTTTTTACATTGTCTTTCTGGACAGCAGTTAGTAACTCCCATCATCTGGATCAGTCTGCCGCCCCTCCGCGACCCCTTATCTTTTAGCACGTAAAACATCGCTCCGCAGGCCTCAGTGATCCATCTCGCCAGTAAACGGGTCGATTTACCCGACGTGGATCTGGACATTTCATTTCTGAAGTTGATCCCCGACATGTTTTCCAGTGTTGACTGGCGACATTCTGCTCACTTGTGGTAAAAAATCTGCAGCAAAGTTAACGTTAGCGACCTGCGTGTTAGCACAAAGTTAGCATTACCGACCTGCATGCATGCTCGTACGAGGTTAACATTAGCAACCTTAATGCTAGTTCCAACATGTGTGTGCAGAGTCAAGGTGGTAGCCGAGGGAGGGAAGCGTTCCCGTGATACGTAAACTCCTACCTGCAAAAAGGACAAATAACAGCATTTTGTTTATACTCCCATTTTGGTTTGGAAGTTTGTTTTATTCAAATTCCACATCAGCCGGTGTGCATCCGTGTACTCGGTCCGAAAAACGCCCCGCGTTGCAACTTATATGCATTAATTTTCTCGACATGTTATTTTTTCTGTAATTAATTAATCAAAGTTAGAGCCTTAAAGTCCCAACGCTAATTCTTATGGTACATCAGTTTGAAAAACAGTGAAAAGAACCACGGATTCTCAAGACAGTCGACGAATAATGTCCTTGTCGACTTGTTTTGAGAAACCGTTTTTGTGTATTTGATAGAATCTACCTTCTGTCAAGCTTTCCAGGATGGACGACTTATGAAATACTGCAGCTGGTATTGAAGAGATACTGCGATGCTGCAACATTTGCCAGAATAGTTTTCATCCAATAATCCCCGCCTTTTGTTATTTACCAGCACAATGCGCGCGTCCATGTACGAATACTTTGACAGCAACCTTGGCTGTCCTGGGGTTTTCACCTTCACCCTGCTGTTGTTTTATACCAGTCAAGTTTTGTCCTTGGCGGGAGAGAGAGTCAACGTCTCCGCTACCCAGGAGGCTCGTTTCCTCATCCTGAGCAGCTGTCCTTTGGATTCTGTCAAGGCCCGCCATCAGGCCTGAACTCAAATCCTCCTCCCCGAGAAATGCGAGGAGGAACTACACACCTTTCATCTGATACAGCTGGAGGCATGTTTCTCTTAGATCACATTAGATTTTCCTTTTTTTTTTTTTTTCCAACCAAGACTGCGGCATAATGCACAACTTTTTTTGTATGTCAGCCGTTGCCTCAACTGCATACCACAAGCTTTGACTTCTGTCCAAATTTATTTTGGAATCTCACTTACCCTTTTGCCTCCCGATCCCTCTGCAAATACATTCACTTGTCAGTCAAGTCTTTGTGGTCAACACCCAGTTTCCTGTGAATCACAGCAGCGTTAAGCTTCCTCCTGCACACACACACACACACATTTTTCCCTACCTATCTTTTCATTTCAAGTTGCACTGTGACATTTTAAGTCATTGTTTTGTTTCACCCGGTCCAGTCCAGCGTCTGGTCTGCACAGCACCTGTCCTGCTGGAGTGCTATTTATTTCAGACTATGTCAATCCTGCAGAGTTGCATCGGTGACACTTATTGTGCACATTAATGCAATAACACAACATGTCTTTTGATCCGCTGCGATCCAATTTGCTCTGTCAGCTGCATTCGAGCCAGAATCCAGAATCCAGAATCCAGAATCCAGAATCCAGAATCCAGAATCCCCGTCACACTCTTAACACATGTTGTGGTCCCGTGCCGTCTGATTGAATGAGCACAAATAAGTAAGAAGATGTTTCATCGCTGGTCACAAATGATATATTGTAGACCATAGGTGTCAAACTCTTGCCCGCAGGCCAAATTTGTCCGGCACTGTAATTATTTTTGGCCCGCAAAGCCATACAAAACGACTTAGACTATAGTCTACAGTGCATGTACCGCTAATTCTACAAATCCCAGAATTTTCTGCTGGTGTTTTGGCACGAAAATCCCAACAGGACCCATAAACGCCCTCTCCTCTGTGTACAGTAGCCATAGCGACCTTATGCTAATACCGGCACCCAGCTACTTAGGCAGAAAACAGGATTTTGCATGTGTGCAATATTAAGTCATATATTGTATAGTATTAAGCTGTGCTTGTTCCATATTTAGTTTGGGTCCGTATGAAAAGGTTCATTGTCCTATTTGGAGGAAAATTTTTTTTTTCAATATATATCAATGTTGGCCCGCGACTATGTCGTAGTTTTGAATTTTGGCCCACTGTGTACTTGAGTTTGACACCCCTGTTGTAGACTAACTACAGACTCCATAACAACACCAATTAGCTCTGCAGCTAGTTCTCCTCATCATTCGATCTGTTACGCAAGCTAATAAGTAAACACCCGGTCTCTGCTCAGGACTCCGCAGGTAGTTTATTTTATTTACCAGTCACGTGGCACAAACCGGGAGGAAGAAGAGGACGTCTGCCGATCCCACAGTTATCGTTTGCTAAAATAATAGCAACGTTGTTTAAGCTGTCACATGATTTCGGTTTCATTTCGGTTTTCGAGAAGCCCTTCGGAAGAGATGGGGGGGCGTTGTTGCTGTTTTAAGACGCAAAACAAAGCTTTGCTTTCTCACTTATCCTAACGGATTCAATGTGACTTCATAGTTCTTGAAGATGCAGCGCTAATTTGATATATATATCAATATGTCCTTCCCGTGATACGGCTGTCAAAGAGGCGGTTGCCGTGTCCTCGGTCAAATGGTGTCCCAAACACACAGGAAGCCATGGGTTGGGCTTGGAGGTTGTTGTTTTTTTGTCTACAAATAAAGAAAAAGCACTGTGAGAACAAGTGTTCTTAAATGCCTGTTCCTGCCCGTATCCATGCACGTATGCTCTCACAACAGCGTGTGTGTGTGTATATATAAATAAGCTACGTGTGTCACTAAAAGCTACGCGTTCGAGAAAACAACATAATCCAAAATATGTGGATGTGAGTGCATTGTATTTGTGTTTTGGTGAGCGAGGGAGATAAAGAGAGAGCGCCTGGGACAATCAGGGTGGAGAGGAAATGGTGACACCCTGAGATACAGAGAGAGAGAGAGAGAGAGAGAGAGGGAAGGGCTTTGGCTGCGTCCCTCCAAGCCATTGCAGGGCAGAAACAAAGACGGAGGGAAACCTGGGAACCGGAGGACAGCCGGGGGGGTCAGGTCGCGTCCGACGAAAGGCTCGGTGGAGACGCTTCACGGCAGAGGATGGAGAGCGAGTGAGGCGCCGAAGGATGCGGCGATCGATGTGGAGCAGGTGAAAGAGGGAAGATAGAAAAGGGAAGCTGAGGGAACTTGGAGGAGGTGGGAGGTCAGATGAGCTGGTAAATTGAAGAACGATCCGGGAGAGGAGACACGGGAGCGCCGGCCACAAACCCCGGTGGTGTCACGTTTCCGTTTAACAGGTATTCCTGATTTCAAGAATGTTTGTGCCCTTTTTTTCTCCTCGCTTATTTACTGACTTATAATTACTCATTTATTAACAATCTATGTTAACATTTTAACATTTTATGTTTAAAACCTCCTCGAGTTTTTTTTTACTACTTTTACTACTAAAAGTTTACTACTTTTCTTTTTAGGTAGGATTTTAATTCTGAGATTTGTGAGATATATCTCCTCTGGCCATTCAGGACAAATTCTTACTTGACATCTCAGATTTTTTGTTTCGTGACCCGACTGTCCAGCCGTGGTAGTATTTCTATCCCGGACTTGAACTTGAGCCCGTTCTCCACCTGACTCGACCCGCGGCTCTAGAAAACTCTCGCTGGGATTCACACCCAGCGCTTTTTGTTTGTCCTTATCAAAACAAGACTTCGTTTCCACTTTTTCAGCCAACTAAAGTGAATCTGAGTTAAGCCGGGCCTTCTGCCGGCAGCCTTGCCCTTCTGACCCTGACGCTGTGTGTGTGTGTGTGTGTGTGTGTGTATGTGTGTGTGTGTGTGTGTGTGTGTGTGTTTGCACGCAGGACAACCTCAGTGTGTTTCTGCGTGGCTGCGAGGAGTTGGGACTGAAGGGCTTGCAGCTGTTTGACCCCGGGGACTTGCAGGACACGTCGACACGCCCCGGCACCAAGTAAGCTGTCACTGCTGAGTGTTTCCGTGTGTGTTTGTTTGTGTTTGATTTCTTTCCAATATTTTTGCAAGTTACAGCGCTGGAGTCAGTGAAGTAAAATCACACCTTGTACCGAATGTGAATGACAGCTAAGGCTAAGCTAACCCGGGAATCCCTGATCTCCCCTGGAATCGAGAGATGGGGCTCCTATTAAATAATGTCATGGATTTTTCAGTGTAACTGGTAGAGGTTTAAATATCTGAACAGAAATTTCAGACATGTTCATGCAGCTCAGTCAACTAAAAAAATGCTGATGAGGAGGAAGAGTTGTTTTGAGTCAATACATTTCATAATTAAATGTAAACACACCAAAACAGGCCTAAGTAATTAGTGATGATGGTTTCATTTACTGTTTAATCCCACAAATTATAAACAAAGGGCAACGCAATCAATGGCTGCCGTGTTTAATTAAACAGACGCACTGTGTTTAGATACCCAACGCGGCATAGAGGGGAGACAATGAAGAGAATAGCTTGTCTTTATTACTGTATTGCATCACCGTGTCTGTGTGTGTGTGTGTGTGTGTGTGTCACACTCTGTCAGTCACCCAGCCTGTCAGTCCACGTACTGGACAATCAGCCGCTTCTCTGCCAAAACAAATAAGTAAATGAGAGTTAATGGAAGTTTGTATAAGCCTTTTCAGTGCGGGACAATAGCATATCTGTCCGTGCACGACTCTCGCCGGGGGCGTGACTCTCGGCCGTTGCCTGGTAACAAAGCCGACCTCTCGAGAGTTTTTCATGTAACCCGCCGGACGCGCATGTGTCGTCCTCATGCCGGTCGGACGAGGTGTCACTCACGGAGGGCGGGAGCGCGGGGAGGGTTTTGTGATTTCGGGAGGAGCTGCCTGACGGGTCCTGTCGGGCCACGGGATTCACTGCAAGGGATTGTGTTTGTGTGTGTGTGTGTGTGTGTTTGTGCATGCCTGTGCATACAAATGGTTCATTAACATTTATTTTTGTAATAAACTGTTTCTAAAAGTGTCAGTACAATCGTTCAGCACCAAAGTCCACACGCTTTTAAAAGGTGGGAAAAATCAATCCTGCCAGTCACTTATCAGTCAGTGATGACCTTCGGTTGTTTTGTTTTTTTTGTCTCCAGATCTGAATCCCCGCTTGAATGTCAGATCATCCGCTGTCAAGGTTAAAACCCGGGATTATCTTTAACCTAAATAAATAAATAAACAAATAAATAAATAAATAAATAAAACTGTGCAACATTTCATTTCACTGTGCAATATTCCGAATTGTGCAATATTTCATTATTTTAATATTTCAACAGCTACACTACAATTTTTCCTTTTATCATACTATTGTGCACTCCTTACCTCACTTGTTACTAAGACACTTATAGTTTTTATCACTTGTTTACTAAGACACTTTATAGTTTCACTGAGACACTTTATAGTTTATAGTTTATTTTTATTTCTAATTCTGCCTTTTTCTTTTTATTATTTATTACTGTTATATTTCCTGTAACTCTGGCACAACAATTTCCTTCGGGATTAATAAAGTTGTTCTTATCTTATCTTATCTTATCTTCTGGCCGTCTAGCCAAGTCTGCAGCCACCTTCACCCGACTTTTCTTCTATTTTTATTTCTTACAAAAGTCAACCATAATCACCGTAAACTTTATTCGTCAGACACAGGGGAACCCTCCCGCAGCTGTTAATAACAGAGCTAAGCAATAAAATCCGGTCTTTTTTTTTTTTTTCGTCTTAAGAAAACATGAAATGGAAACCATGCTGGCAATCAGACTGTGTGTCATAAATAACCATAGATGTGTTTTCATGGCTGATTTAAAGTTAATATTTTTTCATTTTATTTTTTTCCCGCTGAGTGTTTTTCCAACGGCAGAAATCAAAGGAGGATTGATTATGGCAGATTCCAGCGTGTTGCTCGGCTTGTGTTTACGTGCACCTCGAAACCAGAACACCCCGCCGGCCGCGGCTAAGCGCAACCCTCGTCATCCCCTTTTCAGAGACAAAACCTCACGTGTGTTTTTCGCTGTAGATTCAATTTTGCGTTGCATGGATTTTCACACCATTCAACGTAACAGGAACCGCTTTGGAGGGCCTCAAATCCGACGAAACGGCTAAATTCGAATTTGCAGTCGATGGAAAAACGATTTGTCCGAAAAGGGAACGTCATTGTTGTCGTCGCTGCGTGCCGTTTCAAGCGGTTATGTAACCCTCGGTCATAAAGAGTTTTCCGCGCAGCTTTTCCCCCCGTGAGAGGAAGCCACAGAGTTTTCGGACAGGTGTTTGCTCATCGAGGAAACAGCTTTGACCCCGGGTGGTGGCGGGAGGGGGGGCAGCATGAGCTCAGGCCTGAAATATCTGCCGTTTCGGTGTGTTTGAGTGTGTGCGTTGATGGAAACGGGTCCATTTTCAAGTGAAGGTTGCCAGAGGCGGAAAGAGTGTTTGCCTTTCAATATAGCTGTCGGGGGGGGGGCGGGGGGGGGGAGAGAAAATCAAAATAGTTTCGAAACACTTGAGGAAATGAAATACATATCAGCTTTTCAGCCTTTTCAGATGGATTGAAGTCACCAGCGAACATCAGTCACTTGAAAGGATTCACCGAGAATTCTGCGGATCAGGCGACCTCATTTTTTGTATACATATATATATTTACTGCTCAAAAAAATAAAGGGAACACTTGAACAACACAATGTAACTCCAAGTCAATCACACTTCTGTGAAATCATAGTGTCCACTCAGGAAGCAACACAGATTCATTTTGACATCAAAGTTGGATCAGCCTGGAGTGTGTTTTTACACTTTAATTTTGAGTGTGATTCCTAATCCAGACCTCCATGGGTTGATACATTTGATTTCCATTGATCATTTTTGTGTGATTTTGTTGTCAGCACATTCAACTGTGTAAAGAGCAAAGTATTTCATAAGAATATTTCATTCATTTAGATCTAGGATGTGTTTTTTAAGTGTTCCCTTTATTTTTTTGAGCAGTGTATATTTGAATTCATGCTTTGCCAGAAGCTTACCACCTTAAATCGCTGTTTTTCTGAATGGGGTTTTGGCCTATCTACCCTGACGTGCAGCCGTCCTCTGATCCTGCATGAATCGCGGTTGAAACAGGCAGATTTCATAAAAAAAAGCTGGCGTATCCCTGTAAACAAAGCGTGGAGCCCTTCTGTATTGACAGCGCGGTAGAAAATACTAGCGCGGGGGGGCAGAGGTTCACACATACCGGGGCCCCTGAAGTACATGTGATCTAATACCGTGTGGAATCTGTTGTGTTTGTCGAGCAGGTTTGCTCCTACAAGACGGAGCAAAGAAAAGGAACTGTGTTCCACTGAGGGAGAGACGGGTTTGTGTGTGTGTGTGTGTGTGTGTGTGTGTGTGTGTGTGTGTGTATACACAGATCTTCCCCTCCGGCTGCGCTCGCATCCCTCTCCTGCTCCCCTTACAGTCCCTTTCTTCCCTTTCTTTTCCTGGGTCGTGTCCTGTAATGGAAAACCCACACAACTGCAATTTGGGTGTCACCAGCAGCGTGATGAGTGAGTGTGCGACCCCCTCGGGCACCCGAAACTACCCTCGGACAGTATTAGAGCACAGAAAATGAAATTTGGTCCGACTGATGTTCAAAGTATCGTAATTTCCGGACTATCGAGCGCACCTCAATATAAGCCGCACCGGCTAGCCGATCGCTATCTCGGGCTTCCTACTGCGCACTAAAACCGTCAAAGTCGTCTTCTTCGGCGTCGGAGTTGAACGGACGCAGGATTTCCCGGTCATTTCATCGGATAAATGTTTGAGCGGCGTAAAGCTCGTTAGCCCCCTCCAAAAAAAAAAAATCCATATATTAGCCGCATTGTGAAAAAAGTCGCGACTTATTCTGCATTTTACAGTTGGAATCTTAACCACGTTGACTGTCAGTGAAGCTGCTCCACTGTTAACACGAGTGTGACAGAAAAGGGAATACATACAACACGCTACTTATTTTGGTCTTCGTGAGGCCGGTTTGCACCAACGCAACGTGTTCAGCGTTGGAAGGCGGATTATCAGATTTTATTCCCTAGTTGCTTATATTTTGCTTTTGAGGTAGTTTTATGCATCACTTTTACGTGCGTGTGCAGAAATAGATGTTGAGGGTACGTGTTATTTTTATTCTATGTTATTAATGTATCCAATTTCCAGCAGTGATCTTTCCTTCTCTGGAAGTACAGCTGATAGATTTAGGAGAATACCTGATGACGTAATGATGAACAGCAACATAACAGTATGGATTCTGAAATACTGATTTGTTATGACGCTGCCCTTTGACAAGCAATTTGTAATATTGCATTAAACCCGAGATGGTCACATGACCTTTCTGGTCAGCAGCCAGGCTTACCAGGCAGAGCGCGGCCGCGCCTCTCCGACCCTTTTAGAGACTCCCGCCCGTGGAATCGTCTGCGTTTTCGTCTTTTCCGTGCGGGCTTTGCATCGTCTCCCCGTGTCTGCGTGGGTTTCCAATCAACCTCCCGCGTGTTTACGGGTGGGGGAGGAAACCGGAGAAACCCACGCAGACGCGGGGATGACATATTTCCCAATTGCTTCTTTCGAATTTCCATTTTTTTTTTGATCTGAAACAGCCACATTTTTATTTTCTCCCCTTTTTTTTTGGCAACATCTGTAGCGATAAGTGTCCCCGCCGCGCTGTCTCGCACGTCAAATCCCAGAGATCCCCTGGCAGCTCGGGCCATCTGGCCCGCCACTGTGACATTGGCCTCCGTCGTGTATCACTGCAGAAGGATTAGTCGTCGTGATCGGGGTTCCAAAATAACAGCAGCGAAGATTTTCCAGCCCTGGGACCGAATGCCATGTTTCGGGGCGCGCAGGCCCATCGGGCGACGTTGTAGTTGAGATATCCAATGAACAACAGCACAGAGATGAAGCGCATCTGTTTGTGTAGGTCTCCATGGCGACCGGCGGCAAGCATTATCCGCAACTGTTGTAAGTTCGTCTGTTCCCGCTGTTGTGCGCGGGGGCGTGAGAGTCGCTGCTAGTTATTTCTGATTTATTTTGTAATAAATTCATTCCATTAAATATCACCAGATGTCACAGCCTCACTCTCCCCGTCTGATTCTCCGCAGGGGAAGTGACTGCAGCCGAAAGCTGAAGAATGTAAGTAAATTTTAGTTGTTTGCGCTCTAAAAAGCCTCCGTTTGCCATGGGACTGTCATTGTGGCCCGGTGTTATGTTTGTTTGTAGATTTGCTCACTTTTTCACTCGTCTGTTTCAAGTCTACCATTTCTTTTCCCTCTGAGGCCTCTTAACAACAACAACAACAACGGCACCAAACAAACGTCAACACGCCTTGGATTTCAATGTCAGTTTTAAGCTGTGTGTGTTTTACTGGTTTTATAATCTGCATTTTTTTTCACTAATATGACATGTACCTTGTAGTTCTTCTGCTTTTACTAACATGTTATTACCTGTTTTCTTCCTTTTTTTTCTTCACTGTTTTAATGCATGTGTGACCATTGTGGGTGAATTGAAAAACAAGTTTTTTCAAGAAAAATAAAAAGTGAAATCCTCTGAAAAGTCAAACACCTAAAAGACATGTTTATTACTAATATGTAATATTAATATCATGTCTTTATTACTATTCCAGCCCCACATTTACTTTTTGCATTTTACTGTTTTGAAGTCTCTTAGAGGAATGCCTCTATTATTATCATTTCAGCATTTTATCCCCATTTTATCTCCGTTTGTAGTCCCCCCCCCCCCCCCGTTTTGTTGTTTTATATTATTTCAGATGTATTTAATTGAACTCCAGCAGGTATTAATGCTCTTGTGTTTCTCCCTGCATACTATACCACATTTCTGTGTTCACCTCGGGCTTTCAACACTTTCTGCTTCATCACTTTTTCTGTCTGTTACTTTAATTTTTTCGTCGCAATAGAGGTTCTAATGCAGCTCGCCGATCTCTTTATAACAATACCGCTTTAACTCCTAGAGCATGCCATCGCAGCCTTGCTCTGCAGTCACTCTGCAAGCTCTCTCTCTCACTCCCTATCTCACACACACACACACACACACACTGGCACACAGCCCCCCCCCCCTCCCTTTGTGGAGCTGCAGAGCTGGCCGCTAGCTCATTTAGCTGACTACAGGGACTCCCGGCAACACATTAGCCAGCATTTGGAGCAAGTGACCTACAAAACTGTCAGGAGCGAGCACGTTAGCCGAGACCCGCTAATATGGATCTGCCCCGCCGACCGAAGACTGCCACTCAGTAGCCCGCTGCCTCCGCTGCGCATCATATATTCAAAGAGGAGGAGGATGCTCTGAGGGGAATTTGCTGGGGGGGTAAAAAAAAGAGGTGTTGTAGAGCAAATAGATGGAAGGCTGACGTAAAACGAGGCCACCGCATGGGCGGGGTTGATGAAATGAACCGACGGCTGGTTCCGAGCTGGGGGAACCACCGGCTGCTTTGATCGGTTCGTAATCGTGACGTGCCGGGATGCATGCATCGGCTCATTTTCCTGTCCGGGTTCACTCGCCCTCCCGTTTCAAGTGTGCGATCACCAGAAGCAAAGACGTGATAGTGTGTTTTTGACAGGTCCCGCCGGGGAAACGACTGCTTGGTAAAGGAGAAAAACCAGTATGATGGTTCACATCAATGCTAGGCCGGTGGTTTATATTCCCGTCAGTCACCCTGAACTGTTTGGATTTGAGTTTCGGTTTATTTTTGTCCCGGTTGTTTGATGCCGCTTTGGCGTCGCATGTTTGAATAATGTGTCACGATATCCCAAAAGCGTCGGGGATCAAAACGGTGGCGTCGAAAGCGATCCGCACAGCCACTTAACCGCTTTTGTCGCTGACCCACTTCTGAGGGGAGTTGGAGCGGTGTCATTCATTCTGGTGTCCTGGTAGTGACATCCCCCTCACACGGTTCAGGATAAAGTACCATAGCAACGAAGGTTTAGGCTCAAAGAAAATTGGACCAAAACTTATGAGAAAACTACCTTTGTTCTCAATTTGCTTTACAAGATGTGATTTTTGGAGCGAATACCCGCAAAAGTCTCTTACTTCCGCTAATTCAGCAGGTTCGTGCAGGTCTGCTCTTCCTTGTTTTCGTCACATGGCCCCTTTCTGAAAGTCCTAATTCAGGAAATGCATCTAAATATTTCGTCACATTCCTGCTAATGTATCTTTGAGATTTTATTTTTTTTTCCTCCCGGCAAATGTAGAAACAGCTGCGAAGGTGTTCAGTGAGGCAACGGGCCCCGTAGGTCTGGCAGCTCCGGAGGAGCGAAATGCAAGGAGTTGGACGCTAACAGGAGCGATTGTCAGAGCGTCGGGTAACAAATGCCTTAACAGTCCCGCGGAGGAATCAGGCTGGTAAAAGCAGTGTAAAAAAAACAACAACTGTAAATTAGGAAATGGTAGTAGTCTGATCACCAGTGCGTGATGTCCGTATCAGACCCATAAGCCAGTTATAACCGCTATCAGGTCGCTGCCACGTTCTCTGGCTAAATTCATTTTTAGAAATGGGACCAAATCAATGAATCAGATTTTCCAGCCGGGCCCGCGGAGGGAATATCAGCTAACTTCTCCCCCCTGCTTGATCCCTGCAGCTATAGATACATAAAAGACAAAAAACATTAGCTTCAACTATTCAAAAGGAAACTTTTATTTTAGCATTTATATGCAAAACAGATGTTCCTCTAAAGACGGTATTCCTTATTATGATTACTCGGTTTAATTCAGTTTATGCTACGCTAGGAAACCTCTTTACACACATGGAGGATTTGGCGTTCGATTTCAAAATAAAAATAAACGATAAAAATAAATTGTACGGATCCTTGCGGCTCAAATGATTCGGGCACCTCCCATTACCCCCGTAGACCCCTTATTCAAGTGTGTTTGAACTGTTAAGTATGACTGAAATAAACACATTAAGCCCGGCTATCAAAGCTGCGGATTGCCCGTCGACATGGATGCAGTAAATATAGCCCCTAACTCTCAAAGGGACGTCATGTAGAAAACCGCTACGATGCAACGTGGCCCCCGATAACCCACCTCACCGACGGCCCGATGTAAATCATCCGCGTATGAAGAGCGCGTCCGCCTGCCGGGCGCGGCAACAATGGACCGCGTCTTGTCGTGTTTGCGCAGGGACGGCACAGCCAACACGTTTAGGCCCCGGCGGGAGGGAGAGCCGTAAAGGCCAGGAAGCCGACCGGGTTCAACTCACACTGAGAAAAGGGAAAGGAGCAGAATGGAAAATGCTTTGACTTATTAGTCGTTGTGAATACTGCCTTTCCTTCAATACAACAGTCGGGCCGTTTGAGGTGACAAGATTTAATTTATAGATATTTATTTTCAAAAGCGAAAAGCTTTTCTTTCTTTCCTACACTACCGCATATCCTGTTTGTCCACTTGTCGCTAATATACCATAGTAGTCTGCAGTTTGGGCAAAAATGGATCAGGTTTCGGCCGGCTGGGTGGAGTTAATGGACAGAAGGTCTCAGTTCACACGATACTAACACGGTGGCTATCTAATTGACCATGAAACATGAAATGAAGAAGTTATTTTTATTAACCCTCATATTATGTTAGGGGTCAATTTGACCCATTTCACCCATTGACCCAATGGGTCAAATTGACCCTTAACATAATATGAGGGTTAACAAGATTACTCCTGGTGACTGAATTAGCAAATGTCTTCGACCCTTTAAAATGTCTCGCTTTACTACATAAACACAACAGAGGACTTACTGTGCTCTTTTGATTATGATGGCATGTTTATGATTTAACCAGATTTCTTTTTTACTGTGTTTAGGTTCTAATCACCATTTACTGGCTAGGTCGTGCTGCCAACGGCTGTACCTCCTACAACGGGCCCACGCTGGACCTGGGGGAGTTTGAAGGCCTCCTATCACAGATGCGAAAGGTTTGATTTTTCATTTATTTATTTATGTATTTTTTTTTTTGGGGTGTAACCAGTCCATCAACATTGTCTTCTAAATTCCTAAGCCTATTAAGTAACCAGACCTGCAATCGGATCGTCCAACCATCTGGAAAAGGATGTCATATTTGCAAATCAACCGATTCTTAGATCGCAGCGTGCTCCGTCGGATTATCAGACTTCATTTTTCTAGCACCAGAGTGTTTGGGGTTTTTTTTTTTGCAATAGAAACTATGAAACACAAACCCTTATAGAAAACAAAGTCGGGTTCATCCAGGGTCGTCGGTTGCATAAAGAACAGGACGTCCAACGCTGGACAGAAAAAGCCTTTCCCGCCGTCCATTAGCAGCACAGACATGCTTCGGTAGTGGATAAATGGGTCAGCAAGGTGAAGAGGGAGCCATTGCCAAACACAAGTTGAGGTAGATTCAAAGACAGTGATGGGTTTTGCTGGTTGCAGTCAAAGGATGACTTGAATATATACTGCTCAAAAAAATGAAGGGAACAGCTGAACAACACAATGTAACTCCAAGTCAATCGCACTTCTGTGAAATCATAGTGTCCACTCAGGAAGCAACACAGATTCATTTTGACTTGTTTTAAGGACATTACATCAAAGTTGGATCAGCCTGGAGTTTGTTTTTACACTTTAATTTTGAGTGTGATTCCTAATCCAGACCTCCATGGGTTGATACAATTGATTTCCATTGATCATTTTTGTGTGATTTTGTTGTCAGCACATTCAACTGTGTAAAGAGCAAAGTATTTCATAAGAATATTTCATTCATTTAGATCTAGGATGTGTTTTTTAAGTGTTCCCTTTATTTTTTTGAGCAGTGTATATATATATATATATATTAGCCATTCATTATGACGTCTCTTGTCTTCCTGGCTGTCCGATTTTAATGTCCAGGAGGCGGAAGAAGCAGAGAGCCCAAAACGCAGCATCCGGGACAGCGGATACATCGATTGCTGGGACTCCGAGCGAAGCGACTCTCTTTCACCGCCACGGCACGGTCGCGAGGACTCCTTCGACAGCCTGGACTCCTTCGGCTCACGCTCGCAACAGACTCCGTCGCCCGACGTCCCGGTGACCCGCAGCAGCAGCGATGGTAGGAAACGTCCTGTGCCGATGATGAGATAATGCTGAGGAAAGTTCATCCACTTGAAAGGAAGGAGGGACAATAATAGCCGCATGTTCTGTGGATGAGATGATACTCAACACTGGTTCTTTTGTCCAGTTTCAATTCGATTATACGGGTAAATTAGATGCATTTCTCTCAGTGCGGAGTCCTGTTGTTATGCCCAGCGCCAGTCCAAAGGCTTTTGGTAAGATTTCACTGCATTGCATTGCATTTTTAGAATTTGTAGAACAGCAGGTTGGAATTCCCAGGGTTCCCACACATTAATGGGAAACCTGGAAAATGATGGACGGAGTTACAAGTCATGAAAACAAATAGGGGTAAAAAAAAAAAAACGCTAAATGTCCTGGAAAAGGTCAATTATTCTTGGAAAAAAAAATTATTTTTCTTCCTCTGCTCTGTGAGATCGACAGGTTCAAAGTGAAGCGCTTGCTTTTCTGTCATCACGGCGTTTTTAATTGTCCATGTTGAGACGCTTCCCCGTTTCTAGTGGGCTCGCCGCCCCATGTGACCCCACCAACCAATCAAATTTGCACGTCTCCTCAGCGCGGTTCTGCTACCCAGCTTTTCCATTTAGCCACTTATCAGACTCTGGTAGGCGCTTCTGACGGAAGCATCCAGACTAGCCACGTCCAGATGAGTGTCTCTAGCATCGCTCCGTGAGTGATACGTTCATTCCTAAGAGATAATATCACAGATTAAAGTTAAAGCTAAATTCCCCACATCAGGGGCAGAATAGGAACAAACAGAAGCATGCTGTGTAAATGTACCACTATAGACAGTAATAAATATTTCAATTTCATGGTGCAAATGTTTCAATATTTTGTCCAGACTTTAATCTCAAAATCTTTGTACTTAAGACCTTCAAACACTTTATAGCCTTGACTTTGACACTTTATAGTTTTATTTGTATTTCTTATTCTCCCCCCTTTTTTTTTACTGTTTATATAATTTCCTACTATTATTTATTATTGATATGTTCTACTTGAAACTCCGGCACACAATGTCCTTCGGGATAAATAAGGTTGTTCTTATTCTTATTCTTATTCTTATAGAAAAGGACACCTCTATGGGGCAGGGTGATGTATCTTGGCAAAGTTAGAACTTATCCGTCGTAGTGTAGGAAGTTAAATTGAACGACATCGATCGACATTAACGCATGTGCTTAGCACTTCTGACTGAGAGATGAGATGAGAGATGAGAACAACTTTATTTATCCCGAAGGAAATTGTTGTGCCAGAGTTTCAAGCAAAAACATAATAGATAATAGTAGGAAGGAGGGAGAATAAGAATGTCTTAAGAAGGTCTTAAGTACAAAGATTTGAAGATTCCCTGCGGCTGAGGGAAGAGGAATTAAATTAAAAAATAGCTGATATTAGCAAGATATAGCTGACTGATAGCAAGAAGGTCCCTGGTTTGATTCTGAGATTTTCTTGCCGGAGTTTGCATGTTTTCCCCGAGTCCCCCGGGTTCTCCGGTTTCCTCCCTCAGTCCAAAAACCTGCAGGAGGTCCCTAAATTGCTGAGATGTGTGAATGAAAAAGTGAATGGTCCATGTTGGAATGGTTGTATTTCTCTATAGCGCGTGAATGAGTGAGCCTTTGTGAGCGACAGCTTGGAGAGCCTCCAGTTTCTCCGCAACTCCGAATGTGACGTAAGCGGTTTGGATGACGAATGAATGATTGAAAGTCCTGGGAAGTCATTTCAAGAAAAAAGTGGCAAAGAGAGGGAACCCTGATTCAGTTTGAGTGGAAATTTGTCCGCTTTTGTTATAATGAGATGAGACGAGATGAGAACAACTTTATTTATCCCGAAGGAAATTGTTGTGCCAGAGTTTCAAGCAAAAACATAACAATAATAGATAATAGTAGGAAGGAGGGTTATATTGAAGGTATTATCTCAGGGCAGGTGCATAAATGAAACAGCCTTTGTTTTCCCAATATCTGCTCAGGAGCGTGTCATGTTCTTGTGTTAAAAGACGCCCGAGTGCACTTCTTTGTTCGAGAGTGTGTGTGTGTGTGCGTTCCCATCTGCCTGACATCACTGTCACTGTCAAAAAGGGTGTTTGTCTAACAATAACAAATGCAGTCACATCTCAGTAACGTAAACAGGCGGTGATGGCTCCCCACGAGGCCAGAATGTGAACAGGTAGCTGTTTCACGAGTTGATATCTGGTATCTTTAGCTGTTCTTTTTTTTTGTTTTTTTTTTTTGTTCTGGGATCAACATAAGACAAGGAGCCCCTTTATCCTCAAGAGTCACCCCTCCTCTTCAGATGACAACACTTGGTAAATGTCCCTACGAACTCTCTGACTGTAAGTTATGAAAAATCGCGCCAATCTTGACAAGCTATCTGACCCTCTGCAACCATCTCTTCCTCCCATTCAAGTAAGCCTGCGAATGATAAAACACGCCGACGAGCTCATCCTGCCTGCCGTGGCCCCCTGAAGGACACGCACGGAAGATTAAATTAAGATTTACGCTCTCTTAGAGATAACGCTTCCCCCACGGGTCCTTCTGTTTGATGCGGTCACGCTATCCATTTCCTGAGCAGATCAATCCTAAATGTCTTTGCTTAAAATGCAGTCGTTGTGTTTGTGTGTGTTTCACAAACATGGCGGTGTGTATTGTAGCGTAGCGGTCGCCGTGTTTTCGGGGTTTTGCTCAAGACAATAAGAATTGATAATGTTTGCAGGGAGGTAGATTTTCACTCTGTTTTGTCTTTTTTGGGTGGCCATGTGACTGCATTATTTTCTGAATTTCCAAGAGGCTGATATAATGGCGCACAGCAAGGAGATCCCCGGTTCGATTTCGACGGGGGGCTTTTTTTGTGTCGCGTTTGCATGTTCTCCCCATGTCTGCGTTCTCTGGTTCCCTCCAAAAACATGCAGAAGTTTCACCAGAAGCCCCTAAATGGCCCAGACGTGTGAATGAGAGTGTGAATGATTGTTTGTTTTTTCCCCCCGTCACCCGGACTGAAGGATAAACAATATAGATAATGAATGGATGAATTGTGATTAGTTTTTTGGGTCAAAAACTGCTACTATAGCAACAACTGCTGCGATTTTAGCCCAAACTTACCATTGAGGTTTGTTACTCCAACCGAGCCAAAAACACAAAGGGAACGAAATTACCTGTATGTACTGAAAATGCGTGTGTGTGTGTGTGTGTGGTTGTGTGTGTTGTGTATGGGTAGGCTGATCAGTCTAATGTACTTGTGTTAACATCTCCGGTGCAGTTTTAGTGGATTCCTCCGTCACCATGCTTGTCAAGGCCTGTGTTTTGATAAAACCTCTGACGCCTTTCACTCGAGACCTCCGTCTTCGCCGCTGACATCCGTGCAAGAATCAATTCCACTCCCCCGTGTCAGGGGTTTTGTCACCCAGCTGTTTCTCTTAAAGCGAGATGAGTGACGGCCCCAGGCAGAGACAAGAGGAAGACCTGTTTATTTTCACGATTGTGGCTTTTTGACACCGTCGGAGATGACGCGACGACAAGAAACTGACAAGTTTTCCGTCCCAGAGCAAAAGAAACATCTCATCGTCATCATAGTAGATCTGATTTAGATATCTGGCAGTTGGAAAGGTTTAGAACGGTTCCCTTTAGACACATTTGATCATTGTACTTTTGTAAATTCATGTGTGTGAGTGTGTGTGTGTGACTATGAGTCTGTTTTGTCAGTTGTCATGAAAACAGGGTTCATGCTCTGTGAACCTGATGGGTATTCAGCCAACTTTCCATGGTGTGCAAGTGCAACAGTGACACTCAGGTATTTCCTGCCTCCGATTCCAGCGGCCTCTCAGCGACTGATCTGAAATTAACCCGTTGCGACTGAAGTGAAGTCACTCCGCGCCTGTGAACACCATCAAGAACCACGGACGCTAAATTGGAACGTATAAAGAATACAGGTGGAGAGGAAGAAATTCCAGATGAATTATATATTTAGATTTAAATACCTACTCTCAGTTAGCACGTTGGTATTATAATTATATGATCAAGGATGGTTGCTGTGTTCAAGACTCGCTTCCACATCCTGAAGTTTCTTTTACGACCGCAAACTGCCGCAACCGTGTTGCATATATTGGCTTGATAAAGCTGCGCTCTGTGCCTGAGGGGACAAAAAGGTTGTCGATAGCGACCCCGGTGTTTTGGATTTGACCCTGAAATTTTTTTTTAATGACCGCCCGTAACCTTTTATGGGCTGCCGTCTCGAGACGGCATCGCGTACATGTGGAAAAACCCTGAGAAAAGCCTGGCTTCCTGTCATACCTTGTTTTTGTTTTGAGGGAAGTGCAAAGGGAAGCCTCTGTCTCCCAAAGCTATGCTTAAAAGTCAAAATAAAACGTCACCCCGCCGAAGTTTAATCAAAATGTTTCCCTGCCTGTACGAACCACTTTACGGTTACGGTTGCTTTTGACAACAGCCATTATTACGTGTCATAACAGGATCGCCTCCGTGCTAACTGTTAAAAATGATAGCAGCTGTGTTATATTTGATTTGTCACCAGCCCCTGGCCTGTCAAACGTGAGGGCCGAAGTAATTGTTATTAATTTCCTGTGACGAACCGGTGGTATAAAAATGGCTCCCGTCCTTCCTGTGCTTTTGCACGATGTGTTAAAAATCAAATGACATAGCTGTTATCACATTAATTGTTACTGTGACACTCGAACTATTGCCTTCCAGTTCACCGTCCAGTTCAGCAGGGAGCAGCACCATAAAAGATCTATTTTAGGAAACAAGAAAATTCTCAAGACTTACAATCTGATCCTTGTTCAAGAATGAAAGAGTGAGACTGGACTAGAACCTCATGTCAACATTGTTGCCTTTTGCACTTTAGGAACTTTTTTAAGTTCCTTAAACCTTTTCAGGAAATAGGCTCCATGCATAAGAAAAGCAAAGGATCCAGCTACCATGGACCTGAGTTCCCTAGGGTCACCCGAGCTGCTCCAAGTCAAGGTCTTTTTACGGTTCAGTCGGAACCCGTATGACTCGGGTGCTTGGTGATCGATAGAGTTCGACCGCACCCATTCGCTTCCTGCAGACTATGGAGCGCTATTTTTAAAAACGATTGTGGTCACTGGTCAGCTGTTTTCGTGCGGCAAAATGGACAAAACCAGCCGGACATCGGCCAACGTAGAAGTCCAAGCTCTTCTGGTCTGCGATGCTCCGGAGGGACACTCCTGCCGGGACTTTGCCCTCCATGTTGTCCGCTTCGTCTTCCTCTTCTTCTCTGTGGTTTGTTTTTCAGTGTGGCGCCGCAGACACCTGCAAAAACTGGTTCCTACCGTGGTCCCTTATTGCCTGTGATAACGGAAAAACTAAACGGTTTTAGTTGAGGAGGGTAGTTTGTGAAACCATTTGAACTGTACACTTCTTAGAAATTTTCAAAAATGGCCAATGTCACATGAGTTAAGTGGCATTGTGGAACAACACTATCATTCTGAGGACATAAACAAGGGAAGTTTGCCCAGCTAAACATATGTACGTTATTTAACAGTGCAACAAACAGCTTAAATGATAACAGGTGCGCTGCAGGCAGAACTAACTTTAAGTTAGCAGCAACTAAAAAAGGCATGTTACTAAATCGCCCCTCCATCAGCTCGCCCGCGGATGGGACCAGTAATTCCGAGTTATCTCCTTCCACCTCCCAGTATCTGTGCCAAAGCTTCTTTTGTGCATCGATACTGGAGATTTGACAATGGAGTTGGAGCTCAGAGACCCCGTTTGTTTGTGTGTATGCATGTATGTGTGTGTGTGTGTGTGTGTGTGTGGGGGGGGGGGGGGGGGGGGGGGGGGGCGACGAGTCAAGCGTTTCTGCACGATACTCCAAATTATACCTACCTTGATACACGTCTTCTGTAGGGTGGTTTGTACGTCATGTATGTCTTACCTCTTTGCTGTTGGATTGTATGTAACTTCAGGACTTGATCCGCCCCGGTTCCTCACTCCACCTTAGCCGGTGTGTCTATTATTATTTTCTTCTTCTTTGTTTTACACAATATCACGATATCGGAGCACAGCCAGTTGACGGAGACAACGGCGATCGGCCATTATCAGCCGATCGGCACAGAAATAGCCATTCAACAACAGTCAGGTTTCCTCGGTCCGGGCCTTCAGATAAAGCCCTTTCACTATTCGCCTCTGCAGGGTGACTTCGCCCCGTCAGAGAATTAAGGGACGAGGAGAAGAGTTTAATGACACCAAGCAGAGAAATCCAATACCAGAAATGCTGCTTTTCTCCAGGCAGTATTTGGAAGGCGGGTACGGTATCGATAAACGGGACTCTTTGTGCTCCTGTTGTGTCCACGGTACAAACCTCTCTGTGTTTTTCAATAACCCGCTGCTAGCTCAAGACAGTCTGAAAGACTAAACTGAGTGATGTCATTGAGATTGTTTTCATTTTTCAAACGAGACATTCCCCAACACAATAGGCTCTCTGAAATATCTCATGCGCCGCTCCCCGGGTACTTAGGCGCAACTCTGGTGCCTGATGCCATTGTTTCTTAAAATACAATATAATAGCCACATTAATATTCTCAGAATACCACTTTGTCCTTCAAGATTTCCAAAGGTTAACGCAAGCTAATCCTTTACGAGCTAAGAGAAATCACTGAAAACGTTTTAGTTTTGAACTGAGCATAACCGCAGCTCAAATATTTACCTTGAGAAAAGAAACCACAGGTTGTCGTGCGACTCTGGGCTGATATGTGCCGCCCTTTCTCGTCGGAAAGAGCCGCTCCCATTTGTCGAAAAAAAAAAAAAAAAAAAAGAAGGAAAATCTTGTTTTTCTGTCGCAGGAATAGGTTTCCCATCCCTCCAGACGGTTGAAAGCAACGCACGACTGGACTCTGCAGCCTTTTCGAGTCTGCAAGTCTAACATCAAGCTGATGGTTGCTGATTTCGGAGAGGCCTCCGGTACAGGGTGGCAACCACCCGCCGATAATGCTCCCTCAGTGTTACCACATGTGCAGAGAGAGAAGGTCGGCCAATCAGAGTGGATGTTGTTCCTCGGAGATGGATAGTCATGTTTCCAATTGACAGGGTATGCGCCGGAATCGCACGTATCTCAAGAACTCTCCCGGGCCTTGATCCGCCGGTCTTTCGGATCTCGCCAAAACTCGGGAAAAGCATTTCTGACAGAAGAGGAGGTTTCTTTTTCGGAGATCAGAGCGATCGGACGATAGACGATATACTTCAGATCTGGTCGATGCCCGAAGTTTAGACCTTGGAGACGTAAGCGGAGGGTCGGGAAAGGTCATAGACGTAGTGCTCCGGCGTTCAGAAAGACGGGGAATTCCAGTAGTGCATGTGGTGAACATCTTGGAGAGGAATTTTCAAAGGCCTTGAGTAAAGCTAGAGCGCAGGTATATATTACATGCCGTTTGTACGTATTGAATGCGAGCTGTAATTTGTGAGAAATGCTTAACTGAAGACAGAGGACCAACGGTTTAGTTACATCATCAGAGCTGTAAAGACGGCGCGTTAGTCTAGGGCTCAAAGTCGCGACGCAACGTCTCGCAAAAGTGTTTAACATGTTGAATGGGGAAAGTCCTTGAGCGATTCGCTACTGCAAATCCAGGTGTTGCCCCCGATATTTTAAGAGCTAATAAGGTGTTGAAATGTCTGATTCGGACGCCGGGTCTTTATTTGAGCAGCTTCTTCTTTCAACTCGAGTTACCGTGGAGATCATTCATGTCCTCCGCTGTGTTTTAAAGAAAAAAACGGGCCAGTCACTGTTTGGTTTACCGGCCAAAGATAGAATCCGAGAGGTTTCACGCTTTTATTTTCTTAGATTAAGAAAGGCTTACCGTGACTGAGTGGTTGTCATTTTATCCTGGCAAGAAGCTTTGCGGTTCTCTTCAAGTACCCGACCTGTTTTGTGTTTTTTCTCTCCATGTTCTCCTGCCTGGGTTCTCCAGGTTCTCCGTCCAAAAACAGTCATCAGGTTTATTGAAGTCCAAATTGTCTGCAAGCTGATCAGCTGATCATTGGACAGCTGATCAGTGCAGATTAAACCCAGCCTTTCACTCCATCTTTTTTTTTCTGGGATCCTTCTTCACTCTCGAGGAGGAAACTTTCCATTTCTCTCAAGAACCACTGCCTTTGCTATTTCATGTTACTTTTTCTTAATTTATTTCTTTCATAATGTAGTCAGGCACTGCTGCCACATTATTGAACTATTACACGCTGCATTTCCGAGTCACTTTATTCTGTTTATTCCCTGATATTCTCAAGATTAGTGTTTTAAAGCTGGTAGTTTGCGATCATCCCTCATTTATTCTTGGCGCCCTCAACAATATGATAACATTCATCTTCATGAGTAATGTTTTAGTATTTAGGAATCCCATTATTGAGTATTTTCGGTGAATTCATAAAATCTCTATTAAGCAGTCATTCAGTTTGCTCTACAACATATGCTTGGATTTTATGTATTTATTTTAAATCCAATCCAATCCATCTAGAACAGGGGTGTCCACACTTTTTCGCCTTGTGAGCTACTTTTCAAATGATCTACCTCCACTAAAAATGCTGAATATATATTTATTGATATATCTACTGAGTATACTTGGCACAATAAATTTTCTGGATCTTGCATAACTGCATGAACCCTTATGACACACTACAACAGTTTACTTTTTTTGGTAAATACCTTATTCTAATGACTTGAATGGAGTCAGCGGCATTGTTGAAGTTAGCTGGGATTTTAGCTCCTTCACTTTTCTGCTTCTCGGCTCACTTTTCGGAGGGAAGTCGGCGTCGTAGTTTTTCTGGACGGTCTGAAAATGCCGCTCCGCATTTCCCTTTTTCGGTATAGCGATGGCAGACCGGCAGATGAGGCGAACGCACTTTGAAAATGACATGGTAAAAAAAGAAGTCCACCTCCCATTACGTTTTAGTCTTTTTACCCGGTCCAGCTCCCCCACTCATTTTTATACCCATAAGTTTAGAAGACATAAAGTGGAGGCTAACACGCTAGCTTGCCAGAACGCACCGTTATGTGCACATGTGCATTGACGCCCGTATCATAAAGGTACAGATTGGAAAGATCGACCGTCATTCAAGTGACAAATTTGATAGGCTGCCGTCTCATTTTAATGCCGTGCGTATCGGGCACGCCTGATCTAGAAGATGACCTTGCAGCGTTGCGCGAGGTTTACGGTACCTCTGAACTCATTCCGTACCATTTCTCTCCCACGGTCAGGACGCGGCAGCGACTCAGAGTCCGACGGCCCGCCTTACAGGAGGATGCCAGACATCCGTAAGGACGACATGCTGGCACGACGGACCTCTGTCACCGAGTTGCGCACCGCCATGCCCTTCAACCAGTACCTGCCCAACAAGAGCAACCAGAGCGGGTACGTGCCCACCCCGCTCCGCAAGAAGAGGAACGACAAAGAGGATGGCGGGCGTAAGAGCTGGAGCACAACCACCTCACCAGTAGGAGGCGATAGGCCTTTCAGGTGAGAGTGGGGCAGATCCTGTATTAAAATCCAGCAGAGAAAAAAAACGCAGGAATATTTTTCTGACCTAGCGTTCCCTCCATGCCGTGTTTTTCCATTGAAAGTGAGCTCTGTAACACCGCGAATCCGATTTGCTTATTGAGATAACAACGAAAATCGCTTTGCATGGAAAGGTATTCCCTCCTACCGAGACATTTTGCATAAGAGCCCGGAGCAGGGGAAGATGCTGTGCGTGCTTGTTCGGCTTTAGCCCGGATTTGACGCTTATTTGACGGAACCCGAAAGCGCCAGAATGGTTTCTCAAAGGCCTCGACGCAGGAATCGCCGGTCCCCGTCTTTAAATTAGCATAAGAAATTCTAGCTGAATATACGAAGACCACCCAGACAGGCTGAATGGCGGTACGTATTATCCCATCACCCGCTTGCTCGGACTCAAAACACGTTCACGATGTTGCGTTCATTTTAAGTGCTTAATAGTTTTTAATGAGAAGGTGGCACATTTAGGGGGGGAAAAAAAAAAAAAAAAAAAACCTTTGCAGATGTCAGGAGGGAAGGGTTTCAGATGTTGCTTATTTGCGTGTGTCCAGCCCCGCACAGATGGGAGCAGCTGATGGAGGCCAGATGTGCCGTTTTGAAACTGTAAAATAACCAGACCCGAGTCTGAAGTACTCGGCGTTTATTTGTTGCCCGGTGTCATCGTCGGAGAGTAATCGTCACGGCGGCTCTTCGTGCAGACGTTTGTAATGTATGGATGTTAAATGGTTCCTTGAATTATTTATGGTAGGGTGAAGAAGTCAGGTCAGATTTATTTTACATAAAATATTTTGAGGAAAAACGCAGGCATCTAACCGAAAGCGCTAATACAGAACAGAGTGTTGAAAAACTCTTTGAAAGTGGAAGAAGATGACAATAATCGATATAAATGGGTGGCACGATGATGCAGTGTTCAGACAGCAAGACGGTCCTTTCGTTTTTTTTTTTCAACCGGTGTCTTACTGTGTGGAGTTTGCATGTTCTCCCCATGTCTGGTTCCTTAAAGTCCCATCAAAAATTCAGTCGGGGAAAAATTCAACCCTTCATTGACCGTGCATGTGACTGGTTGGAGAGCCATACATTTGACCTAGTGATGTCCTGGTGTGAACCTCAGCTGTAGCCCCAGTGACGGGCGTGAAACCCCCCCCACACACAGATCCACCGGCCGACTCACCTTTGGGGTTTTTTAGGGGCGGCAACGGGGAAGTTCAGACACGTTAGGATTAGGGGTGTGAATCAGAGCCATCATGACGATTCGGATCGATTCGATTTTTTTTTTCGATACTTAAAAATGCCCCACGATTCGATTCGATACGATTTTTTTTAACTACTATACGATTTTTCAATACGATATGTTTTTGGCCCTTTTCGAACTGCTCGGTAACTTTTGTGGGAAAAATGTACTCAGCTGGGCGGGGCGCTGTGCTTTTTTCTGAACCGCTTTTCTGAGCCGACAAATTAGAAGTGTCGCCACAGTCGCTAACTTCAATTCGACATTCTTTACACATCGCCACATCCTTTACCAATTCTTTTCCCGTTTTTGCGGAAGCCGAAATACTTCCACACGAACGATTTTAAACCTACAGGAGTGTGTAAGTCCGCGTCCTTCTCAGCCATATCAATGTCCGCCTCCCGTATGTTTAAACGCGAGTGCTATGCCAAAGAGGGTGTGTCCGCTGAAAGAGGGTAAGGGAAGCGAAGTAGGTGGAGACAAAGTAGGTTACCGCCACCCGCAGCACGGAGTGAGAATTACGCCTCAGAGCAGACTAAAAATAGACAGGTAAAATGCATACGTGGATCGATACTCTCGCGGACGTGTCGATGCATCGGATCGTCAGCTGTCGGATCGATATATCGATACATATCGATTTTTTTTTTTACACCGCCAGTTAGGATCGGATCTGATCGCAGCGTCGACGACCCAGACCTCCATCACCCACGGTTCACTCCCTGTCTCTCTACCCTCAAAACTGCAAACTTGTGTCGCAACTCGTGTTCCATCAAATGGATTGATTTTGCGTGTTTTATGAGGGTTTTTATTTTCCCCTGTTTCCTGCTTCTTCTTTTTTTTTTTTTCTGGGGGGGGAGGGGGCACGTCCCACCTCCGCAAAGGTCCTCATCCTCTGCATTGTCACTCAGTTTGTTTTCTTTCTAGTTAAACTATAATAATTTGATCTTTTAAAAGGTGGCACTGTTAATTTCACACGTTTATCCTTACGATTAAACAGGAACGTGGATATTATAACCACCATGTTACAACAACTTGCATAAAATACTGTCATAATCGTAAACACTTTATAACATCTACTCCAAAACATGTAGAAAGTGGAAAATGACTAGAAAGCTGAATGAATTCTGGACAGTTTTTTCCGCAGCGGGCCCTACGTCCGCTCCGCACAGCCAGAACCGGACGCTAGTGAGTCGTGGACGATTCTGAGTCCAAGCCACGCGCTTGGGAAGTTTTTTTTTTTTTGACAAGGTGGATACGGAGCCGCCGCGCCTGAGCCGGACGCCGTTTGCGGATCAGGTCCTCGCCTGTTCATTATCATGCAGCAGCAGATTATCTGGTAACATCTCTCAGCCAAGGAGCGATGTCATTCATTCACAGTTGTGGGAGTCGCACACACACACACACACACACACACAAATGCACAACAGCTTCCGGCATTTTCCGCCACTGGTGTTATGGTTACAGTTTGATTGTCAGTGTTTCCAGGGAGGGAAAAAAAAATCAGCTGAAATCTGATGTGTGTGCTTTCGTGAAACAGAATTGGATTGTGTGTGTGTGTGTGTGTGTGTGTGTGTGTGTGTGTTTTACTACTTGAGCAGAAACAGCTGAATTAAGAAAGAAACACAAATCTTTTTATCTTTTTAGCCGGAGGAATGGAGCAGGGTGGTCAAATGGAGGGTTTGAATCCAAACAAGATAAACCGTCAAAACGCAACTTCCCATTGGTAGAGCTGGCGGTTGTTATGGAAACACTGGATGTCCCGACAACAATGTGTATCTTGAATTCTGCGCCGACCCTCTCCTTCAAGTCCTCGAGTCTAAACTACAAGGGATTACGATAATCTTACAACAGGCCACCAGGTCAGAATCAGGGTTTTCCCATTCACCATCCCCTTAAGGGATGAAAGCATGCAACTGCTTAACTGACACACACACACACACACAAACACACACACTTGCACAGAGCGTGAGCGTGGGCTCCACCCTCAGGACGAGAGGAAATGAGGCCTTCTTCCTTCCCTGACCCTGAGCATGTTTGGGCCGGAGCCTGATCTTCTCTCGCCACCAGCAGCCGGCTTCTGTCTCTCCTCCTGAAATGCATTCTGGGAATTCACCCGTCAAAACGAAGCATCCAGGAGAGCAAACCCTCATCGCGGGACGACAAACAACGGCGGATTTGGGCTCCGTGGCCCCTTATTATTGTTTTCACGTCCGGCCCGCTCGGCCCTGTCTTTATTGACGCCTTCAAAACCGGAGCGCTGGATGATAACCCCGCGGCAGTGTTTTTGAGTGTCCTCTGCTCTCTGCAGCACTCCGGCTCGCTCGTGCTCAGAGGAATTCTTCCAGCATCCATCGGCGGCGGCGGCGGCGGCAAACACAGCAGGAGCGACGGCGGCGGCGGCGGCGACGACTCCCGTCGATGCGAGCGTGAAACACCTCCCCGATGCTGACTTGACGGATGCCGACGCGGGGAAGGTCCAAACTCCCGCCGCCCTGAAGCGCGTTAGCTCCCCGAGCCCCTCCCGCTTTCTTCCTGCGCCAGTCACCATGACAACCGGCGCTCCTGCACCAGCCGATGCAGGCCGGCGGAAGGCCAGGGCGCTGAGTGAAAGCGACGAGCCGCAGGGAGGGACGGCTCGATCGGACCGCAGTCTTCCAGCAACGTGAGCTCCCCCTCCTTCCACCCCCTGCGGATTTGTGAAACCGAATCCTCCGGCGCCACCTCTCAAGGGATCAACAGTTTTCTTGATCCTTTCGAATGTTTTGTCGCCGCATGTGACCTTCGCCTCCCACGACAGCGGGTTACACCACCCGAAATACTGCATGGCCTGACTCGCAGAGCGCAGGATGCACGGGGAGGGGGGGGGGCTCTCGCTCCTTTGCTATTTTTTTTTATTTGAAGAAGAAACGCAGTAAAGAAATGAAGATATCCCAGCTCGCTGCACTTTGTAACAAGGCATGGCTTGTGACCTATGACCCCCCCGCGACGGCGCAACTGTGAACGCGGAATTGAATGCGAAATGAACGACGACCCGCTTTTGTCATCCCGGCGACACACCGCATGAATCCAATTCTCAAACGCTTAAAAAAAGCCCGCCGCCGCTTTACGGCCGAGCCATGCGGCGTCACCGGCGGCCATCTTGAACCACTCGTCAGACATTCGTCTCCATTCAGCGCGGCCTTTCCTCCCTCGGGCTCCTTATTGCTCTCGTGGCGAGGGACCGCAGACCGCGGCTTTATCTCGTGCCTCTCCACCATCAGAGAGGCAGAAGATCAAATGTGAAGAAGAAAAAAAAAAAAAAGGAAGTGAACACATTTGGGGTCCAGGCCAAGCCTACCAGCTGTGGTCACAGACAGAACCAGAGTCACAACCTTGATTTTTTTTTTTTTTTTTTTTTTTTCTCTTTCTTGCCTCCATGCTGACTAATAAAATCTGCATGTGCTTCTCATAAATGTCAGCTGCGTTCCAGGATCATACCCTTTTCATCTGCGTTCCCGCTACCAGTGTTTCGGCTCGCGGCGCCACCCCCGGGTCTGGTCGCCTTTACGGATAATACTGACCCCTTGTGCTCCATCTAGGCATTTCACCATGACGTCTGCACAAGCGCTCACACTTCTGCTGCGATCCCTTGCCGCCGCCTACAGCTGCCGCCGCCGCTGCTGTGCGTGCAGCGCCATGTCATCACAATTGACATGGACAGGCAGGCGATGATGTTGTGACTGTGCTCTCTCTCTTTTTTTCTCCCTCCCCATGCGCTCTGTAGCGTGTCAGGTGACCCGCAGTAAGTTGTCTTCTCAGCCCGCCGACGTGCACGGGAAAACTTGTTTTAATCACGCATTCAAACACTCGTGTCAAAACCCATTCCCCCGTGCATGACACTCACTAAGAGCCCTTCCACGCTGCCTTGCACTATGCAGTTATCACTGCATTTGACCTCTTTGACCTTCCTAACACTCTCCGAACTCACTTTCACTTTGATTTGTTGATACATTTTTGATGGAATAGTTCATTCACTTGTCTTGAGTTTTTTAATTGTTTTTCCCCATCAAAATATTACCTTGATAGAAATTGATAAGTACTATATAGCTGGACTCGTGCACTGATACCCTCTGAAATGTCACTGCGGAGGAAGTTTTTGTTATGAAAGCCTCCTCCTTCCGCTCCGCAAAACGGGTGATTATGACATTGTTCACGGCTCTTTAACGCTACGGACGCCACTTTGTTCCCCTGCCGAGGTAAGCTAGAGAAGACTCAAAATCCGCGCTTGTTTGAAATTGTAATCCCGTCAAGCCCGCCGAGCTGTTCAGCCGGGATTACACATTTTAAATGACGGGGGTGCCGGTCGTCTGAAACCGACAACGGGATGAGCTGCTGCGACGGCAGCTGTTTCCAGAGAAGAATAATTCTTCCGAATATCCATCTCTGAAACAGCATTTCGAACTGCACAGCCGCACTTTGACATCGCCGGTCGGGCTTCCATAATAGCTCCTCGCACGCCTACGCCACACCTCCCCCGCAGTTTCCGTCTCTTTCCTTGTCAGTGTCAGTTCGAGTGGTGCACGGACTTTGTTTGCACCAATAACAAAAAGCCATGTTATCACTTATTGCACTAAAAAGATGTAAAACTGCAGCAATAATGGTTTTCCAGAAAGTGGAAAAAATGGTTTTCCAGACCGCGACGACTTTCAGAAAAGCAAAGCGTCAGATATATTTGTCCGAACGGCGCGGGGCGACATCCTGCGCGACCGTGCACGCACTCCGTGTTTTCTGGATGGGAGATAAGACGTGCTTACACGGAAAGCAAGGCCGGGCGTCGGCGATGGCGAGAAGCCGTGACGCGTAACCTGTCTACCCCCTCCTTCGCAGGAGCGTGAGCATGATCGACATGCGCGGGGACGAGGAGGCCGTCCTGCCGCCCCACAGTCAGGTGCGACACGAACTGATGCACAACCAGTACAACCGGATGAAGGAGGAGGAAGATCACTGGCAGGATGTGAGTGGACCCGATGCCCAGAGTGTTCCATGTTTTCCTAGCTGCGTGAATTGTTTTGGTTCGTTACTAAGGAGGAGTTTTGATTTTTTTTTTTTTTTTTCTTGAAAAAAAAATTGATATTTCTCAAAAAAATTGATATTTATTATATTTATGGCACAAGGGTTTGCAATCCTAACAAGAAGGCGGGGGCCCTTCTATGTGGAGTCTGCGTGTTCTCCTGACCATTCTATTCCTCATGAAAACATTATTATGTTTGTATTTGTGGTAGTATTATTAAAATGGTAGGTATTTAATTGTCACGCAAACCTACTTGGGTGCTTACCTAAATATACTGCTCAAAAAAATAAAGGGAACACTTGAACAACACAATGTAACTCCAAGGCAATCACACTTCTGTGACATCATAGTGTCCACTCAGGAAGCAACACAGATTCATTTGGACTTGTTTTAAGGACATTACATCAAAGTTGGATCAGCCTGGAGTTTGTTTTCACACTTTAATTTTGAGTGTGATTCTTATCCAGACCTCCATGGGTTGATACAATTGATTTCTATTGATCATTTTTGTGTGATTTTGTTGTCGGTACATTCAAACTGTGTAAAGAGCAAAGTATTTCATAAGAATATTTCATTCATTTAGATCTAGGATGTGTTTTTTAAGTGTTTCCTTTATTTTTTTGAGCAGTGTAGATTGGCGTGATATTGGTGCAAGCAGAGGTAGAACGGAGAGGACGCCAGAAAGTAAATGTTCATAGGGAGAAGGTCAAAAAGCGGAAGTTTTATATCGCTCGATCTCGGCCGTGCAGACCTGTAGTATCCTCTCTCTGTGCGCTTCAGGACCTGGCCAGGTGGAAGAGCCGGAGGCGGAGCATTTCCCAGGACCTGATCAAGAAGGAGGAGGAGAGGAAGATGATGGAGCAGCTGATGTGCGGAGGCAGCTGCATCTCCCAGAGGAGGAGGAGCATCAAAACCTATCGAGAGATCGTGGAGGATAAGTGAGCGAAATCAATGCCGTGGGAAATGCGGTAAGAGGACGCGGGTCTGAACTTTACTTTTCCCCGTCCTGCCGTCAGGGAGCGCCGTGAGGAGGAGCTGCGGGCGGCTTACAGGAGAGCCAAAACCCCGGAGGAGGCGTCCGCCATTCTCCAGCGTTACGCTCAACGTTTCTCCATCAGCGAGGCCGTGCTGGAACGCCTGCAGCTGCCCAAGCTGCTGGACCGGAGTGTGTCCGCCGACCCTTCCTTCCCCTACTCCACCTTCCCCCTCTCCCTATCCCCCTCCCCGACCACCCCCGAGCCGGCCGACGCCGACCCCAACGGGCCCCTGAGGTATCTGCGACAGCAGTCCGCCCCGGCTCCAAAGTTCACGTCCACGCTGGAGGCGCGCATCGAGGAATTCCCCAAAGACCCGTCGCCGCACCAGCGGCCCCAGATCCGCTCGCGCTCGTCCGAGCCGCCATCCACCCGAGCCCTGTCGCCCAAACCAGTGCCTTTGCTGATGTCCAAGCCTTATTTGCAGTCGCGGCCCCCGCCCAGCAAGGTGAGCCCGACGGGTGAAAACCACAAGTTTCCATTCATTCACCGGTATATTTTACACGTGCACAAAAATACATGTGGAAAATAATTTCAATACAAACACTTGAACGGCTACGATGATCACATTGCTTTTGATAATGCAGATGCATTGTATTAATAGATTCATTGGAAAAGGAGGAAAACAATGCCCTCTATTCATTCCCCTTCATTAAAAAGGTTTCCTCGTCACCCTTTTCGGAGATTCTGCAGCAGGAAGGCGTTCCCTCGCTATATTAACCAATTTAATGGCTGAGTGTAAATACTAGTGATTATACTAGTCATGAAAAAAATCGTTTTTTTTTTTTTTTCAAATTTCATAGCACCAAGCACTATCCCACTAATCGCAGCCACCCAAAAAAAAAAAAACAAACAAAAAAAAAAGAAATGAATGTATGTATGTATATTGTTTTGAGATGGCTATTTGGTAGAATGGTGACTTCTGAACGACTACTAGTACTTTGGATCTTTGGTTATTGAATTGTAATTTTTGTCAGTCGCTTTAAATTAAAGCGTCTGCTAAGTGACTATAATGTCATGTAATGTAAAAAAGATACATTGCAGAGTTACTTTTTCATCTTTTTTCATCAAAAAATCATTTTGTTTTCAAATTTTGATGCAAAAAAAACTTTGCAAAATTACTTTTTCATCTTTTCCTTGCCCGTTTTTTTTTTTTTAAACCCACTGTATGAAACCCCCAGATGCATGAGAGAAAAAAACTTACTATCTCAAAGATTTGATTTCAGGCAAGGGGCCACAAAATATTGTTCCGAGGGCCTCAATCGGCCCGCGAGTCTGAGACCCCTGTGTTTGATTTTTCTGGAGACGAATTTGGGATGAGATGGTTTGTGCATGTGCAGAGGGGGGATAGATGAGATCTCGGTTTATGGACGGAGGGACAGAGGACAGGAAGTTAATCGGGGTGAGAGGGGAGGGTTTGATGGAGGCTACGGCGACCCCTGAAGGGAGCAGGTGAAAGAAGAAAAATAAAATGCAGCCACGATAGTTCAACGAAGACCACGATTGATGTCTGGATCGCTTTCCACGGGTTTGCTGGTTCAGCTCCCCTCCAGCTCTCTGGGCATTTCCATGAGAATGCCGGTAGAACCGCCACGGCGATGAGCCGGTTTTCCAGAACCTCAAAAGGCTTCCCCTCCTTCGATTTAGCGCAGAGCCTTCTCGGCCTGTTTTCTTTTCGTTCAGCGCAAAAAAAAAAAAAAAAAAAAAAAAGAAATATGCCAAATGGGAATACAGTTTACCCTTGTTTTTTGCGGGGGTTACGTTCCAAAAAGGACCCGTGATAGGCAAAATCCGTGAAGTAGAAACCTTTTTTTTTTTTTACAATTATTATACAATTAAATACTCTATTATACATTGCTGCTGTCGTCCTTACGTTTTTTTTCTTCCTTCTTTATAGAACGAACGGAAGATTCATTAATTCCGCAATGCCGACCTACAGCCGCATAGCTTTTACCTTCCCTTAGCGTGTCCAGAAGTTTAACTTTATCTGCGATAGATAGCATCTTCCGCTGCCTTTTGGGCCCTTTTGTCGGTCCCGAGCGTTTTGTCAACATTATGGGTTTTAGAGAAACTCGAAATTGCGAGAGAATTTGCACGTACGTCATGTAAATTCGGCAAGCTGTTTTACGTACGTGTACATATTAAACTGCGACGTTATTGACGCACAGGTAGAGAAGAAGAGGAGTGACTTTTTTAGCCAATCGGAATGCAGAACACAATGCAAATCCGTGAAGTAGCGAAACCGTGAAAAGCGAACCGCGTCACAGCGAGGGATCACTGTATTCAAAATGAGATCTTATGTTTCGATGCAGTGGGGAGGCGGCGAGAAGGGGGTGAGGGGTTATTACCAGGCTAAATGGAGCAGAGTGCTTTTCTGGAATGTCTTGTCCGGAGTCTGAGCAGAGAGGAGCTTTGAATGCAACCCACTGTTCCCTATTGACTTAAGAAGTTGACAAGTAGGGCCCTCTTAATGTGGAGTGGGCTCCCGATGGACAAAGCGGGCCCACACATGGCGCTCGGGAAGGGATGAGAAGGTGGAGTTGGAGGAGGGCGATTGGCGGGGGGGGGGGAGTGAGCGCCATTCACCCTGCTCCGCCGCTGTGTCTTCAGTTACCGCTCACTCGGAGCTCCTTGCACATATATTAGTGCCTTTGTCACGGAGGCCTGAGATGGTGCTATGGCGGAGATGAATAGGTAATAACGGACGCAGGAGAGAGGCTGGTAATGACCACAAATGAGGCCATCGGGTTCTTGGTCCAGGGCTCATTTTATTCCGTTTTTTTTTTTTTTTTTCTAAAGCCAGCCAACCATGTGCCAACATGCAGAATGGATTATTAGCTGTTGCTTTATGCTGAATTATCGGAATAGAGAAAGAATCGCCAGTCGACTGTGAGTTTTGCGCATCAGTTCAGTGTATTTCAGGTGGTTGGTATTAAATCTGTGCATGCACACACACACACACACACACACACACACGCAGACCACTGTACGGCTGCAGTTTGGATCCCCAGCAGTGTGTGCTTCTCATGTTAATTGACCTGTAACAATACAGCAAAGATTACGTACCAGAAGTATCTAAATAGATAAATAATAATGAGGGATGGCTCCAGCTGAGCTCATAAGTTGTCATGGAAACACCGTCCAAGTCAATTTCCTTTGTGAGAATTACATACACTTGCATGTATAAGATGATGTATTACACATATATAAGTACATGTAAAATAATAATTGGCTTTTTATTAGGTGCTGCAAATCAGTGCATTGGAAGTACAGTGAATACGTGACAGGAATTGTGAATTCTCTAATCCAGGGGTGGGCAATTATTTTGGCTGGCGGGGCACATTTCTGATTTAATTTTTATGTGCAGGCCAACTGGGTGAACAAAATGAAAATTGCAATTTGAATATTTTTTTGCCATTTTATTTCAACTTTAAAATCATTCCTGATCATTCAAATGCATTGACATTATTTTGTATGTAATCATCCATAGAAAATTAAACATAATAGGAAAAAGGGGAATTTCTAAATTCAATATCGATTGAAAATACTTATCAAAATATTCAAAGAAAGTAGTTTGGCGGGCCGGATAAAAAAGCAAAACGGGCCAGATGTGGCCCGCGGGTTGTAAAATGCCCAGATCTGCTCTAATCCTTTCTCATCAATCTGAATTCTGTAGCATGTGTAGCGTTTAAGCTGATATCATTTCTTCTCGGATTTTTCTGACAAGCCAGAGAACAGATTTCTCCAGAAGATTGGCAGATAATGAGCTATTTAAAGGCCTTTCACGGAGCCGCTAAACTGGTGAAAAAAACAACAAATAAGGTGTTCTAGTGGACCGGCATGGCAGAGATGTTGTGGAAGGCCAGCAGTAATCACCTCCTCCCCCTCCTCTGCTCCAGGCGGACAGTTCCCTCAGAGTCAACGGCGACGCAGGTAGCGACGGAGTCCCCACATCACCGGAGAGCCAGGGAAGGGAATCCCCTCCCCACTTCCAGGCTTCCTTCTCCGACCCGGCTGTGGACGACCCCGTGTCGGCAGCCTCGCCCCCATGCAGTGTAAAGGCCTCCCCTGCGAGAGGAAGCCCGGGGTCGTCTGAGGTCGTGGAGGCGGCGGGCGACGTGTCTAAAGATGGCCCCGGAGAAAAGGTCGCCGAGTATTCGGTGACCCCGAGTCGGCCCTCCAGCCTGCCGCAGGTCAGTGTCACAGATACCCCCTCTTAACATACGCTAGTTACAATCACTAACACTGCATTATAATCTGAAGGTATTAACCCTCATATTATGTTAAGGGTCAATTTGACCCATTTCACCCATTGACCCAATGGGTCAAATTGACCCTTAACATAATATGAGGGTTGAATATAATTGAAGAAGTATAGTAAAATTATTAAAATAGGTGAATAATTCTTCAGTGAGGAAGAAAAAAATCACAACCAAGTATTCCTCTTGTCAATCACACAAATGTCAACATACCTCTCCGTAAGTCTACTGTACGATATATTTTTGATCATTTGTCCCTACATTTTTTTTTTCTTTTTGTGACAACAATAGAGAGTACTTTATCATTGCTGTTATTAAACGTGTATTTTCGTATACCGTAATTTCCGGACAATTGAGCACACCTCAATATGAGCTGCAACGGTTAGCCGATCGCTATCTTGGGCTTTCTCCTGCGCACTAAAACCGTCAACGTCGTCTTCTTCGGTGTCGGAGGACTCAGAATTTCCCGGTCGTTTCATCGGTCTCTCTAGCCCCCCTCCCCAAAAAAGTCCATATATTAGCCGCATCGTTGTTTAAGTGAAAAAAAAAAGTCGCGGCTTATCGTCCGGGAATGACGGTATTCTGATAGAAGACAGACGGGATGTTTGAGGCTAAACGCCCGACGACGCCACGGACGAAACCTAATTTGAAATAAATGGATCACCGATGTGCTATTGATATAGGCGACATTTGTCCGTCATCGCAGGCACAGGTTCTACCTCAAGCTGCCAATTTGCCGTCTGATTCGGTCGATATACCAAAACGACAACCGTCCCCCTCCTCTTGTCTGTCGACCCTCGCGAGTTCACCCCGGTTCTGTTTGTCGTAACCGACACACCTTGCGTCCTGACAGGACCTGCGAAAGCCAGAGGAAAGTCTGGTGGGCGCCAGTGGAAGCCGATCAGAGGACAAGTCCAAAACTACAACCAAATTCACGCCGGCCGCAGGTCTGAGAAACGTGCTGCTTTGGTGACTCCTGGTGGCTGTTTGTAACACTTTCATTGTATTTCGAAAAAAAAGGGGAAAAAAAGGAAGGGGAAAACAGCAGGTCCCTAGCGCACCCTGTGTGTACTCACCTGAGGTGCCCAGCCTAACCAATCTTGTTTATATCAAAGTATCACATCAAAAATTTTTGCAGCATTTTGTGCAGTGGTTATGTCCTCTAATGTAAGTCGCTTTGGATAAAAGCGTCTGCCAAATGTAATGTAATGTATTATAATTATCAGTTAAATACCCAATGTGAAGAGACATATTTGATCAATCGATTTTCACCGAAAATTTAAACATCCTTTTTAGGTATTTATTATCATTATTTTCAGAATGAAGGTTGAGAATGATTTTTTTAGTGAAAACAGTAGCGTTCCCGTGTGGCCGATTACAGCAGTGCATGTATATAAGGGTCTGCAGACGGCAGAGTAACATTCTAACCTCAGTACTAAAATATTCTTGTTTGTTTTTTCTGCTCGTATCAAGAAACCAAACCAAAACAAGAAAAGACTCAATCGCATCAAAAGATCTCCAGCTTCAACCAGACAACAGTCAGCTCACAGGTGAGGCTCATTCAAAATCAAAAAGCAAAGTCCAACCATCGGTTACCCGTCCCGTTAATATCGTGTAAAACTTCCAACAGACGAGCGTCCTCGCTTTTCAGGAGAGGCTGCAAAAAAAAGCGAGTCTACCAAGCTTGGCGTCTCCGGGGTCGTTTGAATTTCACCCGCATAGCGACAGGGCAGGTGAGCCCCCACCCACCGCGTCCAATCACAAAACCGGCTGCTTCTTTTCCATACATTCCCTTATTTGTTTTTAAATATTATCAGCACACCCTCCGTGCTGACATCTCCCATCTTCCCTTTCAGCTCAGTAGATTGAAAAGACACTGAAAAGACACTACCTAAACTGATAAATAAATGATTATAGGGTTGGATGGGTGGCGGGTTGTGGTTGATAGATATCAGAGAGCCTCCCAAGTGAGTACTTTTTTAAGCAAATATGGAACTAGTAATACTTTTTTTTGTTTGTTTAGCGTGTTTAAATGATTCCAGTCTGTCATACTATGTTTTGAGGATTGTTTAGTGTCGTTACATTATCACAGAACAATAACACCCCCATCCCCTCCGCCCCCCCATCTTCCCTGAAGGACCCCAATATTATTACCATGTCCGTTCCAATTGGTTGTGACTTATGACTCCCTTCTCTCCCACGCGTCGTCCTCTGGCCCCAGACCCCGCAAACAATGCCGGGTCTCCGTTGGCGACCAGCAACCCCAATTTGCGCTGGGACTTCTTCGCCCCGCCAGGTAAACCCTTCGAATTGTCGGGGTTTCCCCCGCCTCCGCTCCAGGAACGAGGCGACGGCCATGTTCCGAACCCGTTTCCCATTCGTACGACCCCTGTCCCGGTCATCGTGTTATGTGTCCGAATGCATTTAGCTTCATTTTGGCTTGTAAAAGCATCATCTGGTTGTAAAAGAGTTGGCACGGTGGTTATTATTTCCAACTCTCGGCAAGAAAGTCCCCCAGACACGTCTCTGGAGTCTCATCGGCTCTTTCTCCTTTTTCAAATTAGCTTTCCAGTGTCATTTGTTTGACTGTGACCGAGTCAAGTTCCGGCGTGAGACACACGCAGAAATAGCAATTTCTCAAAATAAAATACCTGGACGACTAATGAAAAAAATAAAATGCATTTAATTTTTAGCTTTATTCTTTCTTTGCTGCTCGGTACCTGCTCTGCTCTGTATGAGGTGTGAATGACAGGGTGAATAGTTGCATATCTCTAAATGTGGCCCTGCAATTGACTGCTAACTGATAATGAATGAATGCAGACTCCCATGGAGTGTTTATAGGAATTATCACCGATCATCTTCCTCTTTTTAGAAACCCTCCTCATCGCTTGCACTGCACTGCCAGCTTATTTACCCAAAGCTGCAACACATGTTTTAGTTTTTCCTTGGTGAAAACACAAAAAAACATTTCCGTGGCTTCATACATCACTTATCTGTTGCCTCTCTGGTAGTTTTTTTTTTTTTTTTTTTTTTTGTTTTCCCTCCCTTTTCCAGCATCTCCTCCAAACCGTCTCAAAACCCCGGCGCCATTTTAACATTTTATTTAACGCGCTTCAAGTTCTGGATGACAACTGTAACCGTCTGTTCTTTAAAATCCCCATTGTAAATACATTTTTTTCTCACTTGAAACTCCACAGAGGAGGCGGAGAAGGATCACCGTGGCAACGTGAGTGAAAAGCATCCTTTGACTTTTTTCTTCTTATTTATTATTTTGTATTTATCCTTTATATAATATATTAAATATATTTATCCCGTTTTTTCGGTCAGACTCTCGAAAGACTCCCTTGCTTTTTGAACAGCGTCTTATCCGGTCAACAATCTAACGCAATTTAGTCCTCGCTCCAACAGCTTCGAGAAAAAAGTTTAAGAAGTTGAGATACAGAACACTTTCTCAGCACTTTACATCTCAGCTCATGTTAGATTTTAAGGAGTAAATTCAGCATATTTGGGTTGTGACACCACATCTTCATTGGCATCCAAGTTACGATAGGTAACGTCCCGGCACTGATGTCTCAAACTTTAATCACATACCAAACGTCATCATCAAAAACTGTCGAATCCTTTCAATTAAGGAATTAAAAAAAAAAAAAAAGAATATTGATCTGCATAGTTTAAAAAAAAATATACCGAACGCTCATATCTTGAAAATCCTATTTTAACTGGTTTCCCCATACTTCTCCCGCGACCAGGTGTTTTTTGCCATGCAGTTTTCTGTTGTTGTGCTTTGACGCCGGGAGCGGCAGGCGTGTCGCTGACACTCGGCTGGCACCGCAGCATGTCGAACGAGGGCGCCGTTGACCGCTCTCCTTTTCATTTGAGCTCACCTCTCTCTTTCTCTGTCTTCTCTCTCCTTAGTAGGAGTCCTTTGGCTAGCATTGGAGTAGTGCTGTTGTGGTACACCAACTATTTCTGTCTCCCCCCTCCTTCCCTTCTTTCTCTTGTGGTGGATGCACATACCGGTGTCTATGGGTGTTTGTATGTGTGTGTGTGTTTGTGTTTTTTTAGCGCTGGTGCGTATTTAGTAGGCGCATGGTTATTTCTCTGTACTGCATGTTGATGTGTGTGTGTGTGTGTGTGTGTGTCGGGTCTGTTAGGTGTCAGGCCCGGTGTTGCCTCAGGCCAGGCGGGCTGACCGCTGGTCTTGGGACCCGGATGAGGAGCGAAAGCGTCAGGAAAGGTGGCAGCAAGAGCAGGAGCGCATGCTGCAGGTACACAGCATACCTTCAAAAAATGAAATAAGTAAGAACAGCATGGCGCATGGGAATGCCGTGAAATCAGTTTTCAAGGCCCGAACACAAATTTCTGTTGCAAAAAAAAACAAGCTTTTCTCTCAAGATCTGTATGTATGCGATTTGGATGAGTACTTTGCACTCAAGGTCACTGGAGAGCAGCATTTCTCCACAAGGCATACTGAACCTGCTGACATTTGAGCGACATGGGGAGAAAAATTAAAGTTTCACTGTTGTGTGATGATATTGACACCTAGTACTGATCCTTCATTGTAAATACACGTCAGGTTCCTCGAAAGCATTAGATTAACTCATGTTGCCGATGTTTCTTTAAGGCAGGGATGACAAACTCATTTTGGTCTGGTAGCCACATTCGGCCTAATTTGATGTCAAGGAGGCCGGACCGGTAAAATCATTACCTATATGTAACACTAAGTCCAAATTTTTCCTTTGTTTTAGTGTAAAGGAGGTAAACAGGTCAATTATAAAAAAAAAAATTATATGTAATGAACTGTTCCTCTTAAAAATACATGATGAATTCATATTAAAAATGAATATTAAAAAAGAATTGATGAAATTACACCCTAAAAATATGGTTGAGTTAAAAGAGAAAATATTGTCACTATGTGAAAATTTGCCACTAGAATTTATTGGAAAATGGATTGGTAGCATGTATAAGAGGAGGTGTCATGTTTACAAGGCTAATGGTGGCTATTCTGGTTATCAAATAAATCTTTTTAATTTTGCCCTTTTTTTCCCCTATCATTTTTTGTGTTTTTTTTTATAGAAACAAGATAAGAAAAGATTTTTTTTAACAATGTCACTGTATGTTTTTTCATCAAAAAATCATTTTGTTTTCACATTTTTGATGCAAGAAATACTTTGCAAAGTTACTTTTTCATCTTTTCCTTGCCTGTTTTTTTTTTTTTTTTTAAAACCAACTGTATAAAACCCCCAGAGAAAAAAATGAACTAACACAAAGATTTGATTTCAGGCAGGGGGGCACAAAATATTGTTCCGAGGGCCGTGTGTCTGAGACCCCTGCTTTAAGGGAAACACTCTGCAGCCGAGGAAACACTAACATTCAAAGTATTACTGGATTATGACGACAGTGTTGACCTCTCCTGAGCCTCATACCCAGTGAGAATACTCTGCTGTTTTCAAGCCTCAGTAAGAGATGAGGGGTTTTTTTTCACTCATGCCACGTTAAGAGTTCCACATATACATTTAGTTACAAAAATCACAAAAAGTGCACAAGCAGTGTAACATAATAGTAATAATATTGCCACTATTACGTAATAACATAATGGGTTTTTCTAGACCAGGAGTCGGAAATTTTTATCACCCAAAGAGCCATTTGGACCCGGTTTCCGCGGAAAAGAAAACACTGGTAGCCGCAATTACTTTTTGACATCTAAAATAAAGGTACCAACGTATATGTTGCTTTTTCTTACCTTTACAGACGCAGATTCACCTTACCTTTGCACATTTTACCCACTTCTTGAATTGATTTTTCCTTACATCAGCCTTCCGCATCAGTTCCGAAACAGCTTTATTTCTCCATTCTCCCTCTGGATATTTTTCAGCAAAAGCTCTTGCAACGTTTGACTTTTGATTGTTTGCCACTTTTGTTCCACAAATTAGGCATACTGGTCGGCCACTCTCCTCAGAGGTAAATGCAAATGAATCCTCCCAGGCATTGTTAAATGTTCTGTTTTCTTCAGATATTTTTCTTTTCCTAAATTTCTCCATATTTCGCCTACCTCGGGTTGAAAGTCTCGACAAATTGCTTGTCGGCGTTGAGAAATAATAAATAAATCTTATTTTGAGATCACAATAATCTTTCAATTTAGAACAAAAAATACAAAAAAAAAGGAACTAACACAAATAAAAAACACTTCGATTGAATACTTATAATATATTTTCCCAAGCCACTCGGAACCGCAGTGTAAGGATGAACACATGCGACTAGCATGTGGCTCCAGGTTGCCGACCCCTGTTCTAGACGGACTTGTCGGACTCTTCCCTCAAATTGCTAAGCAGCCGCGCTCAAAATCAGTCTGACCGTCCGCATCCTGTCGCTCCCCGCAAAGCTTGCATCCATGTATGTTTTTTTTATTAAGTATCAACCCCCCCAACATGCTCTCCCCGGCCGCTTCGATATACGGCGACCACCGGAGGGCGCTGCCGCGCAGCGGAAGAACCCTCTTGCTTTTTTTTTTTTTTTTGGTTTTCTTTTTTTTTTTTTTCCCCCGCGCCAACCCCTTCTGCGTCTCCATCTCATGCACAAACACACCGACGAGGACAAGTTCGCTGCTGTTGCTGCTGCCCAAATCGCCCTCTCTCTCCTCAGCCGATAAGAACCGCCGTAAGTCCCCGGCGGCCCCCGGGTACTTACAGAGCAAGTACCGCCCGCCACACTGGCGATATGCGGTTCTTATACATCGGGGGGAACAGATGTCTGTGGTGTGCAGTTGTTGCAGTTCTACCTGGATGGATGAATGTGTGTTGCATCATTTCGTGCCCCCCACCCCTTTGCCTCTCTGTGTATGTGACCTGTATTCCCTGCCTCCCACTGGGCCTCACACTCAAGTCTAGAAGAGCTATATTGCCTTTGCGAAATAACCGATCTCTTGGATGGGGCATCAGGGGCACACACACACACACACACACACACACACACACAGGGGCATAAATACACTGCTCAAAAAAATAAAGGGAACACTTAAAAAACACATCCTAGATCTAAATGAATGAAATATTTTTATGAAATATTTTGCTCTTTACACAGTTGAATGTGCTGACAACAAAATCACACAAAAATGATCAATGGAAATCAAATGTATTAACCCATGGAGGTCTGGATTAGGAATCACACTCAAAATTAAAGTGTAAAAACACACTCCAGGCTGATCCAACTTTGATGTAATGTCCTTAAAACAAGTCCAAATGAATCTGTGTTGCTTCCTGAGTGGACACTATGATTTCACAGAAGTGTGATTGACTTGGAGTTACATTGTGTTGTTCAAGTGTTCCCTTTATTTTTTCGAGCAGTATATTTGGCAATGCTTGATGGCAAGACTTGCGTGGGAGGCTCCGGTTCAGCCACTTCTGCCCGTTCGTCTGCTCCGCACGCTTCCGAGCTCTTCGGTTCGCTTTTATATTTTCTCTTCTCAATCAAATCTCATCACATCGTTTAAACCGGCGACGATTAACTACGAGTCCAAAGCCTTTCCTTAGAGGAGTGGATAAATAGATAAAGTTGTGTGTGGACGTCAGCAAGATCCACCTGCTAGGCTAGTCTCCTCGCTGGGTTGAGGCTTTGTTGCTGCATGTGCTGTGTCTGTTGCCACGGTAACAGGAGAAGTACCAGCGGGAGCAAGAGAAGCTGAAGGAGGAGTGGGAGAAGGCTCAGAGGGAGGTGGCGGAGGAGGAGAGGAAGTACCACGAGGAGGTGGGTGCTCGTCCCGAGCCGGTCAAGCACAATTCACGTTCAAATATCACATCGGTTTTATTAAGATAAGATAAGATAAGAACAACTTTATTAATCCCCAAGGAAATTGTTGTGCCAGAGTTACAGAAAATATAACAGTAATAAATAATAAAAAGAAAAAGGCAGAATTAGAAATAAAAATAAACTATAAAGTGTCTCAGTGAAACTATAAAGTGTCTCAGTAAACAAGTGTTAAAACTATAAGTGTCTTAGTAACAAGTGAGGTAAGGAGTGCACAATAGTATGATAAAAGGAAAAATTGTAGTGTAGCTGTTATGAAATGAAATATTGCACAGTGAAATGAAATATTGCACAGTTTTTATTTTTTTTAGGTTAAAGATAGGTTTTTATGGTTGCCGGCGGCTGAATGGAGAGGAATTAAAAAGTCTGATCGCATTATAGTGCTGTATAGTGTTTGCGGGAGGTACGTTGCAATCGTAAACACCGGTTTTGGTTGTGGATAGAAGGACTTGTTGTCCACATGCACGCAGGAGCGCAAAATACTGGAGGAAACCGTGACGCCACTGACCCCCCGCTCCTCCACCCTGCCGTCCCCGAGCCGCGGGGATCCCTCCTCCGCCTCCGAGGCCCAGGACACCATCGTCCGATCGCTGGCCGACTGGGAGCGCAAGCAGGAGCTGCTGGAGAGGCAGTCGGTGAATCCCTCCTTCCTTTCGTTGCGATCGATTGATTTCCGCGTCGGTGCGGCGTTTCACGAACACGGTTCTTGTACTTTCCCCTCGACCCTGATTGGCCGGCGCAGAAGGCCAGCGCGGAGAACGTGGAGTGGAGACAGAGAGACAACGACAGGACCAGTGACATCAGCGAGGCGGACGAAAGCATGAAGACGGGCAGAAGGTCGGTGCAGTTCCTGCTGGGAGGGAGTCTTTATCAGGAAATTTGTTGCCACGGTTTTCGAGAGATTTGGGTAAACTCGGTTTGTTATCGCTGAAACTTTATCCTCCTAACTTAATTAAGATTCATTCGGTAAACCAAGGGTCGTTTGAGTCGTAAACTCCAGGCATCCTAGTGTCAACTAAGCACCTCGCGGTAAATTAATCAGAGTCCAGAATTGGATTGGTTTCAGTAATAACAGATAACAGAGTACGCTGTGAGCCACACGCGCTGCACATCACATCAAAAGTAGCGCAGATATGTTTCCAGTATTGAATAAAGTCAGATGTATTTCAAGTCTAACTCCATTACACGCCCTTAAAATCCATGCAAAACAAACCCTGGCCAGTGTCAGTCCTCCAAAACAGAACACTCGAACTTCCCGCAGAGATTCATCAAACACATTTAAGGCCCTAAATCCCGCAGATCCTATATACTTCAGAAGGGCCTGAATCCCGAAATGCACCTGGGCCCGTCGGTGCCTGGACGGCCCTTCGGATAATAACTGAGAGGTCAAAATGGCATTTTTAGATGCATTTTCATCCTGCCGTGGAAAAGCGGCAGAACCAATCCCATATTCAAGCAATAACCGCTAATGAAACAGCGCCGCCTCCTCAGTACGTGATCCCAATGGAGGTCATCGCAAAAAGTAAACCACTTTCATTTAGACATTAATTTAGATTACTTGCCTGTATAGAAGTGCAGCAAAATATGCCTCTTAAAACACAGCCTTCAGCCGTGTAGGTAGAAATGATTATAGTAGAAACTTGAAAAATATAAGAATTCCCTTCAATTTTATAATCAGCTTGATGTTCTCCTTTTTTGATCTGTTGGATTATCAGCTCGGTGAGTCAGATCAGCAGTCAGGTGGAGACGCTGGGACTCTCTCTGCAGAACGGCCAGAAGCTTCCCTCCGCCGCAGCCAAAACCTCCACCCCTGTCAAGAAACCGGCGGAGCCGCCAGCGGATTGCACCAAGCCCGGGCGTTCTGCCGGAGAGCGCAGGTGTGTTTGCGTGGATCGTGTTGTGTTTTGACAGTTTGTCCCGCAAAACCAACCACGATCTCAGGTCGTCATGCCAACCCAGCCCGACACTGATGTGGCAAATTGTGACCGCAGCCGCCTCCGCGTGTCCGCGCTTTCAGGGCAGAGAGTCGGATACGCAAAGAAAAACATATGAACATTTTCCGTCATGTCTTCATTCATCATGATGCTGCTTTTCAATATTGCCTGTAATTAATCTGTCAATGTGTGTTTGTTGGAAATACATCCTCACTGGCAACATATTGACGCAAGTCCAGACCCGTTTTGGCCAGACACACTTATATGAACTTTTTTCTTTGATCCCCCTAAATCTTTTGTATTCGTCACTGAGTAATTGCAAAAACTAACAGTGTTTGAATATATCTGTCCCCGTAATCCAGACTTGGGCATTTTACAGCCCGCGGGCCACATCTGGCCCGTTTTGCCTTTTCATCCGGGCCGCCAAACTATTTTATTTGAATCTTGAACAAGTATTTTCAACCAGTATTGAATTTAGAAACATATTTTTTCCTTTTTAATTTTCTTTCCTTTAATTTTTTTTTTCCAAAATAATGTCGGCCGCTACATTTATATTATTATAAATGATTTTAAAATTGAAATAAAATGACAAAAAATTTTAATATATTTAAATTGCAATTTTCATTTTGTTCAACCAATTGGCCTGCGTATAAAAATCAAGTAAGAAATGTGGCCCGCCAGCCAAAATAATTGCCCACCCCTGCCCAAAAAAAACCAGCAACTGTGTGACAAATTAAAACATCTCTCACGAATAAAAGTTATTATTTACATTATTTTTATTATTTTATCAAGTTCCCTCTTATGTCAGAAGAGCTGGAAGAATTATTTTTTTAATGGCAAGAATAGCTTGTCATCTATCTTGCAGTTTACTTATTTAGCCAGCAGAGGGCAGTGTTTATACGTCTTGTCCAACTGATTCCATCCGCTTTGACAACCTTTCAGTGATTATATGATGGATTCCTATAAATATATATCTATGTATAGGTGTGTTTGTCTGTATATAAAATACTACATATTATTCCAGGCAGTTCGGGTTTCCTTATTTGTCCGGGCAGATGTCCAGCCTGCCTCATGATGCATTTCGCTGTCCATTTCCAGGAGCAGCCCCGCTGACATTAACTCATCCATGCCCCCAGCAGCATGCCCTCCTCATCCAGACATACCGCCTCCAGCCCCCAACAGGTATTTTGCATCATAAACAGCCCACCATCATCTCATTCAGGCTGTCGTCATTTCCTGCCTCGCTGCCTTCGTCCCTCCCCACCCCAGCCTGCGCCGTGGATGAGCCTCCTAGGGTTGACAGCAAAATAAAGGCTTTCTTATTATGGTCCGTTTTTCCATGAGAGCGCGTGGACCTCGCCTTGAAAACATGCAGGAATCGTGTGTGTTTAGATTTTTTTTTTTTTTTTTTCAAATATCTTAATTATGAATTCAATAAAAAATTACAATGTTATTTTTTTTAGTTTTTTCAATATGATTGTAAAGGCCTGTATTCATAAATCAACCAAGCCAATTTACATGGCATTATGAATATCTTAGTACATATCTAAAAAAAAGGGACATTAAAAATAGAGCATAGCAATTTTTCTCCTCCATTTACTAAACCTCGGAAATTCAGAATTGACAATATTTCATCAATGCAGATATGTTTCTCAGACCTGTTCCAGTATAATTACCATTTAACACACGACAAAAGACCTCTTCGTGGGCATTCTATCCCGGTGTCCGCCATCGCTGACACAGCGGCACATGTAAGGTTTTGCTGCATTGTGTTTTATTTCGTCCTCACCCCAACCTCCCCCCACCTGCAGATCCGTGAGCGGGAAGAAGCTGTGCTCCAGCTGTGGGCAGCCGTTAGGGAAGGGCGCGGCCATGATCATTGAGACCCTCAGCCTCTATTTCCATATTCACTGCTTTAAGGTGGGTAAGATTCTGGCAGGATATGTGTAACATGTATGCAGGCTCATGAAAAAGGGGGTTGCTAGTTAGCACCCGCTAGCGGGAGCAATAGCAAATAACAGATGTGAGAACACCCCTCGCCAGTTTGTGCCTCTTTGTCGTGCAGTGTGGAGTGTGTAAAGGACAGTTGGGCGACACGACCACCGGCACGGACGTCCGGATCAGAAACGGTCTCCTCAACTGCCACCAGTGCTACATCCGCTCCCGCTGTGAGTCCCTGTCACGGTTTCGCATTAAAAGACAATCGCGAGGCACCTTCCATGTTGAATAGAATAAGAAGAAATGTAATTAAAACAATAAACAAAAAGTCAGCTGCGTTGTCAGATCAGGAAGAGAACCGCAAATGTGTTGTGGCTCGTTCCTGACAGGCTGACGGCTGAAAATAAAGCCTGCGCGTGTCGATTAGCGGAGCAAATGTATCCCTTTGTCTAAAGGGTTTCATCTTGTTTTTCATAATTGGCACGTCTGCAAAATCTTAATGGGGAAAAAAAAAAACAATGGCAAGGATCATCTATTTTCAAAATAAATCACCTTGTCTTGCATCTTCCTGTGGCGCCAGGCCAGAGGTTCAACCCCTCAGATGATATTCTACATGAATGACAAGAGAGTCGTCTTTGAGTGTATTAAATTCGCAGGCAACGGCGGAACAAGTAGGACAAACAACAATAATGCAATTAAAACAGACACAACAAGAAGCCGTCCAACCTCCACAACCAGTGATCAGTTGCCTTTTCTTGCTTTTGGTCACCTTCGCCTGAGAAAGGTGCATTAATCCATTACTTACTCAAAATGTAGGACGTTAGACCTAATTTTATATGAATTAAAGTGACCTCGTGTTGGGGTTAATGAATGAGTAAATACATAAATACGTCTCACATTCCTATTTATTTAAGAAAAGTTGTTGTCAGCTAATGCTAAAAGAAAAGTTGCAAGACTTGCGCACGACAATCACGAGTTCCTTCTACGTACTCGCCGTAGCCGAGCAATGCCAAACTCCATTCGGAAAACGAGCATTTTAAGAGCTGCTCGCTTATTGTCTAACAAACACACCAAAACTGCACAAATTCATATTTGTGCTATCGACGAGGTCACGTCAGCATTTATTTTGAAACTCAACAGGCTGATTGCGTCTGGTGTTGTCGCCACTGCTTCTCGCCATAAACCTATTTTCAACTCAGTTCATCAACTGGCTCTGGATAACGTTATGGACGCAGACAGTCAGGGCAGCAAGAAGAATATTTTGACTTGAGGATAATCATGGATGCATAGATGTGAAGCTAATTTTCACATAATAACGTGACCGAGTCAAAAGTAACGGGAATGAACACAAATGATGTCTCTCTTTGGAATCTCAACCAGACAAGAGAAAATTAAAAACAAGAAAACTCGGCAAATTGTGATTCTGAAATCCCAACAGTTAGCCAGCGACACATATCCGATACCCCCCGGTGGTGTCCAGCAGTACAGCGCTTCCAGATTTTAAACGTCCTCACCGAGACGCTGCATCACATATTTGGGGTTTTAAAGCGAGCGGGGTTTATTTCACACACACAGGTGCAGTGGTACGTACTGCCATTGTGCCGCTTTAATACCAAGAGCACTAGAAACAGTGGAAAGATCCTGAGACACTTTACAAGCTAAAAAAAAACATGTTTAATTCAGTGCACAAACCCAATTGGGCTTTATTTTCTTTAAAATCTTCAATGTCATTAAATACCTATTTTATGTTCTCATAATTGCGCTATGCTGCAGTTGTCATTCATATTCCATGCATGCAAGGCCTTTTGATCGCATTATTAGACAATAATAGCATTAAACCTGGTTTACGATTAGCTAAATATTGGAGTCGGAGTCAAGAGGACAATATGTGAAAAGCAGAAAAAGAGGACGGGGACGTTAAGCTATTAGAAATATTTGTACCAAGCACAACCAGGGGTGGAAGAAAAAGCAAGCGCATTATACAGATGATGTGTTGGTTTTCTTAACACATATCGATAAATCGCTACCGCTGGTTATGAAAGCAAGAAGGCTTTTAAAATCCTATAGCGCACTTAAAACTGTGGGTTTCCCCTTCTCCCCTCCTTTCCCATCCCCTACCCTCTCCGTCTCTCTCTTTCCTCTCAAGCGGCCGGACAGCCGACCACGTTGTGACGCTCCGCAGAGAAGCACAAGGTTCCCGGAAGAAATCCCTTCCCTCTTTAATCGGGTTTTCTGCAAATGATGTCCCTCGGAGCACGTCGGGACCCTCTGCGTGGCCGCTGCAGCTCAAAAACCATTGACTCATCACGTAGGCCGGACTTGGGGGGACGGGGGAAGGGGGCGGAGGGTCCAAACCTTTTAAAAATACATACTCTTTGTTTGTCTGTCATCTGATATGTGACGGTGGACGACCATGTTTTTACATCTCTTAGTGAAGACTCGCCATTGTATTGATGCTTCTCGCACGGGAGGGGAAATGAGGAGGTTTAGAAAAAATGTTTAAGAAAAAATTCAAAATCAATGTTATTACCATGCAAATCCGTGCAATGGAAGTGCAGTATCACACACTTGCTGGGGCTCACTTCCCCTCATTAGCATTCTTAATTCGGATAATAAAGGGTGGTGGGGGTGGATTCAGTGTGTGGAATTTCTTCTTACGGGCTGGATCTGGAAATTATTTGATGACACCGCGGTCTAAATGGGAGACTAAAACCGACAGAATAAAAAAAATTAAAAATTAAAAAGAAATGTCACCGAGGTCACCGTCCGCAAACACAAAAGAGAGCGGGTGGGACGTCTTTCCCGGGCGGCGTGGTGACCGCCGTCGTCTCGTCCAGCGCTGGAAAATAAAATGACCTTCTAATATAAAATCATATTATGAATGTAGTTTGATTTTTAGGGCAATAACAAGACTCGTGAGCCGTGTTGCGCTCCGGGTTGTTTCTCCGCCGGCCTGTCAGCTTTGAAAGTCAGGACTTTAACGTGCCTTAGGAAAGAAAGACGATGCAGGAAAAAAAAAAGAAAACACCGCCTCGGGGTGGTGTTTTCTTTTTTTTCATTACAATTTTATTTCTTTGTTTTCATTTTTCCGTCACAGGGAGGGATTCGGCCAAATTTGAACACACATAATGCGTTATGTTACGTACTGTTTTTATTCTTACATCCAGACTTTTCTCTCCCCTTAGTGATTTGCAGTGATAAAAGCAGGTGTCCATGGAGGGGGGGGCACAATTATAGCAGGGGAAGCCATGGAGTTCATTTGAATGTTGTTTTTTTTTTTTTTTTTTTTTTTTTTTTTTTTTTTTTTTTTTTTTTAATTTTAGGGGCAATAATAGAATTCCATATGTGATTAATTGAGATAATTTTGACATTTGCTAAGCGCTCGGACTCATTTATAAAATGTACAAATGCGAATCTCACACGTTCATGTTACACACATACCAGCAGCAGCTGCACCCGTGCACGATGACGCTGAAGATCCGTGGTGCCACCTGCACATTTAAAGCTTCCTTTTGTTTTTTTTTTTGTTTTGCTTTTTTTTCATTTAAATTGAGAAGAGCTTGGTTATGTATTGTGGATGTAAAATAAAAAAAGAAAAAAGAAATGCATGTTTTAAGCCTAAAACCAAATGATTTGCTGTATGAAAAAGCAAGCACACGCCGCCGCCAAGCTTCTCCTTCGGGTTTCACTTCCTCTAATCCTCAGTATTTCCAAGCTTCTGTTCCACTCGCGTTATATTTTGTCTATTCTTATTTAGTTCATGAATAAATCTCAGCTGAGTCTCTTATAGCAGGATCTTTGAGACGGAGCTCTACCATATATATATATATATATATATATATATATATATATATATATATATATATATATATGTATATGTATGATTAGACAGCCTTCTTAACAGGATAGTTGGGGAATGCAAAACCTTTACGTATGTTCTGTATTTATTGTAATATTCATAATATTCACCTGAACACTATCCGAAATATAGATTAATTTGATGTTTAAATGCAATTGCATTTATAGCATATTGTATGTTTATAAATAAAACGTTATACATTTTGGAATATGTATATATATATATATATATATATATATATATACACACACACATATATATGTATATATATATATGTATACATATATATATATGTATATATATATATATATATATATATATATATATATATATATACACACACACACATATACAGCTGTAGTGTTTTTATTGTGCAATGACAAAGAATGTGAAAATGATTATTTTTTTCCAAGATTCATTAGGGTCGGGAGACAAAAAGTAAAAAAAAAAAAAATTCAGATAAGGGTCACAGTAACCGGCCACATGTCCTGGAAATTATTTTTTTTTTCCAGTTGAGCACAACTCATTGAAAGCGCTGGAAAATTGAGTTTTTACTGAAAACGGTTTAGACTATCTCCTATTTTCCCATAACTGAAGATGATCCATGGCTGTCAGGTTAGAGATTCTTATCAATGCTCAGATGGAATTTAGTTTGTGGGGCAAGAGTGTATTAATAGCGAGCATGTTTCTTTTTCTGCTCACTAAACCAGTTCATTTTCAGAAACTTCCTTCGCTTTAATTAATTTTGTCCTTTTTTGGAGAGTTATCAGATTATTGACAAAACAATGGCTAGTAAACTCAATTACAAAAACATTGATATGCTGCAGCTCCACTACGTTTTCACCTCTCATCACTTTTCCACAGAGAGGACAGCATGTTTGGTTTGATTTTATTTTTTTTCTTCTTGTAAGCCAGATGGCTGTCACAAAAGCTGGAATTCTGCTGAAAATGAAATGGTTTTCCAATCCTTTTGTATCAGCGACACACTAGCACTCTTTACCTGCGAAGACCTGGGTCAAATATGGAGCTGTTGTTTAAAAAATGTTTGAAAATAAACCACCAATCAGCCCTGCCTCTTGGTGCACCGCACTACAGCAATAAAACAGTCACGATGAATAATTTCTTTTTTTCTTTTCAGTATAAATTAAACAATCCCTGCAATCATGCATATTTTTGTCTCTCAAGTCATATGACTCACCCTAAAATTAATTCACTTAGAGCCAAGCTGTAAATGACTAAACCTTGAAAATGGAAATCACCAGAGCTGTCCACGGTGCTCAGAGGCAACTTTTCTCTTGAAAACCTAACAACTCAAATTAATGAAAACTAATCATAATAAGAAGAAGAAGTTGCTCTCCCTGCTGTATCCTAAAGAAAACATGACAAATCAACTTCAGCTATTTTTTTTTATCGTCAACAACCATTTCAATGGTACACCTGGAAAACTATGTGCACATGTAGAAATATTTCCTTCTTAAATATAAGCATTCATTACCTACATATAAATAACTTTCAGGTCCCAGACAAAAATTAAAAACTAGGAAAAAAAACTGTTACATAATCCTCACAAAAGAAAAAATGGGGAGATAAAATAAAAAAACATTGTAAAAATTAGACAAAGAGACAACATGCAAATTATATAGAAATAAATACAGTGTTTGCATCCATTCCCGTCCTTTTTTTTTTCTTTTACCCAAAATAAATTCTTGGAGGGAATACTTTTTTTAAACATCAAAAAGGCTTGTATGATGGGTCTACAGGGATTATGGCCTATGGTACAACTATAGGTAGACAAGAATACGTATTAACACTATACAAGTTGAGCCACAAAAACACTGCTGTAGAAAGACACACAAAACATACAGATTCCTGTGGGGGAGTGGGTGAACATTGAAGTACTTTGTGCCTTTTTTCTCACTCAGTCTCTTTCGAGGAAATCGCTTAATACTGATAATTTAAAGAAACTAAACACTTGAGGAGCATAGTTGGAAACAGAATTTTGGAAGAAAAAAATAAGAGAATTTATAAATAAAAAAAAACATACTAGAGAAAAGGTTGGTTTGAGCATCTGTATGTGTGTGTGTGTGCGTGTGTGTGTGTGAGAGAGAGAGAGAGAGAGAATCCGCAGTCATGGTTGTTAGATGTCTCTCGACCAGACAAAACGGCTGTTGAACTCTGACATCTAATTTGACCAGAGAAAAAGAGGCTCCTTCAGTCACTGATGCGCGTTTCTAGTGTTTTGCTCGTAAATCAAGACAGAAAAAGAAAAACCTTCAATTTTTACAAGTCATATCATCGAATCAGTTCATTGTCTCGCACCGGAAACGGCTGCTCTGATTTTGTTAAAACATTTTTTTTAATTTGCCTATGTAATAATCTTGCACGTGCCAAGTTGCTCCTGTTCTTTCATTGGCTATTTTTGCCCGCGGAAACCGGAAGTCTCGATATGACTTGTCAAAATGGGTCACAAGAAATAGCGCAAGGCAGAAAAATAAAACAACGGTTAGCTTCTTTTCTTTTTTTTTAGCGCTTTTTTTTTTGTTTGTTTTCGTGTATTTTTATTCCTTTTTTTTTTTTTTTTTTTTCGATCGTCCGGAAGTCTGTCTGGGGCAAATAGCTTTTCAGTCTCCGGAAGTGGGAACGTTTCACCTGCTCTGGTTTCCGGTCGAGCTCGGATTAGAACATGCTGGTTTTTACTAACGTAGCTTTGGCTCCGTTCTGTCTTTGCAAAGACGACAGTACGCTGGCGAAGGGACCGCCCAACGAGTCCGGGATGGAGGTGATGGTCCCGGGGGCGGTGGCCCAGCCTTGGCTAGGCGCGGTCACCCCCATGCCGGTGGACGCGGAGGTTTTCACTTGATCCACCTGCGCGCTCCCGGAAGTGTTGACCTGGCCTCCGGTGGGACTCGGCCCCCCGCAGTTGGAGGTGGGCACGGGGTTCGGGCCGGGTCCTCCCGTGCTATCCGGATCGGTAGATTTGGCGTCCTTGCTGTCTTCGTCCCGGGAGTCGGACTTCTTGCCGGAGCTGGACTTGGCGGCAGCCGCCGCCGCTGCGGCAGCGCGTTCCTGTTTGCGGAACTTGGCGCGGCGGTTTTGAAACCAGACCTGGAAGTATCGCGAGAAGAGCAAACAAACAGGTGATTACGTGTTGAGCGTACAGAAAAGTATCATATCACGTATTAATATTGATATGTATTAATATGCAGTGCATCAGGTTTTTTTTTCTTTTAAAGAACTTGTCGAAAATGTTTAAAAGTAACCACAATATGAGGTAGAAATGCTTCCCCACTCGCCCCAGCGCGCAGCGGACGCGCTTAAACGGGACCAGGAGGGGTTGGGTCGGGTTGGGGGCGGGCGGAGAACCCGGTCCCTTACCTGAACCCTGGCTTCGGTCAGGTCGATTTTCAGCGCCAGCTCCTCCCGGGTGTAGATGTCCGGGTAGTGCGTCTCGGCGAAGACCCGCTCCAGCTCCTTCAGCTGCGCGCTGGTGAAGGTGGTCCGGATGCGCCGCTGCTTCCGCTTCTCGTTGAGCCCGCCGTGATCCGTGAACAGCTTGTAGGGAACTATAGTGGATCGCAGGGCGTTAAATGCTCATTATTCAAAATGGAAAAAAAAATCGAAATGTGATATTTGGGATAAAATCCAGTTAAATCTCCCAATCCCATTACCAGCTTGATTTGCTGGGTGCAGATAACGCCGCTGACCCGTGATGCGGTTAATTGTAATGTTAAACTAATTGTTGCACGGCGGATGGAGGCGCCGGTTCGGAAACTTGTCATAATGTATCCATCCGCCGCCCGCGTCGCTACTGTACTCCAACTCGGTGTCAATAATGAGCTTTGGTCTGCGGTTATCTAATTATTTTCCCAGCTTTATGTCTCGTCGCAAAGTAAATAAATTACGCCGATCATTTTGGCAGCTTAAGATAATTCTGTTTGAGGTCCTTTTTTTTTTAGGGGGGGGGTGTGACTGAGATAGTATACCCCCCCCCCTCCTCGCCGTAACCGAATTACCCCTTGCCTGCAATCGCTTCTAACGCGATAAATTCTTTCATTTGTGTAAGCAAATTTCGTTTGGTAAATACTAAACACATTTCCATTTTCAAATGCAATCAAGGAGCGTCCTATAATAACGGGCTTGCCGGAGTCGCTGCTTACCTGCGGCGTACGGGCTGCTCTGGTGGTCCCGCAGGGTTCCCAGACTGCAGGACCCCGGCGTGAGGGACGGGCAGCCGGACGTGGCCCCGAACGTGGTCCGGATGGGATTGTATTGGAAGCCGCTGGCCTGGCTGCAGGAGCTGAAGTCCGCGTAGGCCGACGCCAAACTCGACGTGTCCATCCCGGCCATACATGACTCGTAGGCGGAGGAATTTAGGTAAGAATACTCCATTTTATACATTTGAGAAGGCTCTGTGTTCTTAGAAAGCTGTACTTCCCAGGAAAAAAAAAAAGTCAGATCATTTAAAAAAAAAAAAAAAAAAAAAAAAACAACCCCCCCCTAAAAAAAAAAAAAAAAAAAAACAAAATTGGGTTAAATGAACCCCCCAAAAAATGTGGAGGACGCGCGTCTTGACGGGGAAGGTTTGGATTGGGTTTTGGGTGGAGGCTGGACGGTAGGGGAGATGTTCACTGCTCGGCGCCCGCTCCAAAACTGGCCTCCTTTATAGGAACCTAGCCCTGTTTTATGAAAAGCCCCCTAAGAGCCGCCTAGCCCGAGGTCTCTAGAGCATATAGTCCTCATAATAAACTTGGCTCTTTCCGCTTGGACAATAGCAAAGCGTTTGGTCTTATTGCTGGCGCTTTTTTACATGACAATAACTCATCAGTCTATTGGGCTGGCACTGGGGGCCCGGGCTGTCCAACCTCCCTATCATTGATCCCCTGCATCTCTAATTAGAATTTAATACTACGCCATTACGCACCACCACCACCACCCCCCCTCTTCCATACCCCACCCCACCCTGCACCCCTCTACCACTCCTCTCCAACCACCATCTTGCCCTTTAATTCAATCACACCACTTGGAAATAATGAAAGTTGGGTGACGATTCTCCCTGATCCAATTTTCTCCAAGCTTTTAAGCCTTTTAAGCGACCGTATACCTTGGGCAGGATTTCACGGAGAACCCCCCCCCCCCACACACACACGACCCGCCCACCCCCTTCCAGTCTCTCCGCTCCTCTCCCTGCACAGACTTCCGTGCTCTTGTTTTTCTTTCATTTATTTATTTTATTTTTTAAGACCTGGGTCACCCCCCCCACCCCCCAGAAAAGAGAAAACAACAAAAACAGCGGGCTTCTGCTTGCAACGCCGTCGCTAGGTGTGTATGTATGTATGTGTGCGTGTGTGTGTGTGTTGGGGGGACGTCTGGAGTGGCGCCGCGGTGTGTTTTTATGTTTTTCATTTTACGTTTCTGATGAGAAAAAAGGGCCAGGAGAAAAAAATTTACAGAAAGAACAATCACAAAAATATAATTAGTAATAGTCCAAGAAAAATGCGACATCATGTGATTTATTGATTAATTATTAGATGAAAAGCATCATTTGCTTGTTTCTAGAGTGAACCTTTTCATGAGAATATTTTTAATATATATCATTATATGCGGTCGAAATATTAAATATGAAATCTCGATGGGTTTAAACCCGCACCTGCTTTATTCTCAATATGTAAATAAACCGGTAGCCGATTTTTTTTCCCCCGCGCCGCCGCCGCCGCAGCGGCTCCTCTGCAAAACGCAAGCCAAAAAAGAAAGAAACGAAAAAAAGGAAACACACATCATCCGGATGCGGGTTTCCAAAGGTCGGAAATAGTTTGTAATTGTCTTTATTAGTTTGATTATTTCCCTTATTTGGCCAATAAGACGCGGCGTAATGAAAGTAAGGGAGTGGAGAGGCGGCCGACGGACCTCTTAAAGCGCGCAATATTGGCTGAGTGCTTTAATTCGGTTTGCGTAATAAGGTGAACCTTTTTCTATGGCGCTTCACGCACGCACACATGCACGGAGGAGGACGCATGCCACACACACACACACACACACACACACGCCACGTTTCTGTTTTTCCTCTCGCCGGCGAGACTTCAGGTGATTGTCCCGCAAATACGCACACACACAAACGCGCGCACACACGACGTGCTGCAGGAATGCAGGTGCAGCCCGATGGTCCCCCTTCCCCTCCCCCACCGTTATCGATTATCGATTGGCTCTTTTATCGAGACGTGGAAAACGCAATTACTGCCCCGCGCACTTTGGAAAGTCGACTTTCTATCCCATTTACTTTCTTATATTTCATTTTATCTTATTTTTCACGTGGCTTAAAAATCATTTTCGACATCGGATTAAAAACCTATAGAATTGTATTATGGGATACTAATAGATCTCCCACTTTGAGCTTTTACAGTCCTTGTTCGATTTTTATCGTCCGCAGCACTGAGCTCATCTTTTCATCACATGTACGAGGAGGCCGGGGAAAAGTGTGTGTGTGTGTGTGTGTGTGTGTGTGTGTGTGTGTGTGTGTGTGTGTGTGTGTGTGTGTGTGTGTGTGTGTGTGTGTTGTGTGATTTAAAAAAAAAAAAAAGAAATTATTCGTGCACTTGCAGTTATGGTTACATTGCAACATCTAGGATCCTAAAAGTGAGCTTTTATTCTTGAGGTCATTTTCTTTTCATGGAAAATAGATTTATTTTCTGGCGTTTTTTTTTAATTTTTTCTCTGTGCGTGTGCGCGCGAAGGGCCGCGTCTCTCCTGACGCGCCGCGGCGAGCCTCTCTCTTCCCGCATTGTCTCCCCGCACAAAACCCGCTCTTTCCTTACACAACCCGCTGTCTATTATGTAAATGCTTTCTTCTTCTACCAATTCTTTTTTCCTTCCCCTCCCTCCTCTCCTTCCTCCACCCCTTCACCCCTTTTTCCTCCACACACGAGCTGGGAACCCCAAAAGTTGTACCAAATGGTTAATTCGATTATTGGAGCCCAAAGGGCCACATGGTCGGCCGTCCTCCCTCCACACGCGTCTGGCGGCCAGAAAAGAAACCATCTCTGGACGTTAATCGAATAACGCTCCTTTTCTTTTTCTTCTTTTTTTTTTTTTACTCCCTTTTTTTTCTTTTTTGTCCCCTGATATTTCGCAGCGGCAAATACAATTAGAGGCTTCAGCCGCCGCGTCCTTTCACTGAGGCCGCTCTTTATTCTGGTGGCCTTAGAGTACGTCCACCAGCCGTCTACACACACACACAACTAACTACCCCCCCCCCCCCCCACACACACACCTTGTTTCAATATATTTCCCATTCTTTTAGTCGGAAGCCTGTTTATTCATTTGTTTGTTTGCGTAACGCAAATGACGCAATTTCTCGCAACGATTCTGCCCTTGAAAATAAATTAATAGATATATAAATGTCCCAAAATTTGTAATTAAAGGGGAGGAGGGTGTGTTTTTTTTTTTTTTTTTGCGATTCATTTCAATTTGAATATACCGGGAAAAAAGGCGACCACCTCCACTTTTCCTCGCCGTTCAGCCGTCGTTGTCGTTGGCGATACAGGAATGCGGGTCGACAGGAGGGACAAAAAAGAGGGATGGGGGAAGCGTGTGTGTATGTGTGTGTGTGTGTGTGTGTGTGTGGCAAAATAGTATTGTCTGCGGATGGATTGGAAGGATGAACGGCGTGGGGGGTGTGGGCTAACCGGCGACGTCTGCAGCTTTTCCGCCCGGGGGCAATCGTACGGTTTATCAGGGGCAGTCATTAATAAGAGCTGGTGTTGCCGAAGGGGAAAGCGTGTGTGTGTGTGTGTGTGTGTGTGTGTGTGTGTGTGTGTGTGTGTGTGTGTGTGTTCGGGGTGCGGGGGGCGTTTTTAATGTGATGTCTCAATTTGGTCAGGATGGATGGAGGCGAGAATCCCATAAGAAAAACTACGATTTTACAACAAAACACCTGATGATCACAAACCCCTGTCCAAATTCCACGCTCAGCTCTGGCTTTATTTTTATTCACACTATTTAATTCTTTCTTATTTATTTGCTGTAAATCAGGATATGCGTGTGATCCGAGCCGGCGCGTCACAACGCGTTTCCAGGCGCGCAGATGGAAAGTGACATCTGGAGAAGAAGAAGATTCAATTAGGAATCGGTGTGTCTTCCCCCGGCGCCTACACGGGAGGGAGTGGAGGAGGGTTAAAATAAAATAAAATAAAATAAAATAAATTAGAAATGTGCGCAGAGGAGAAGATGTCCGCGATTTTATTTCGTTCGTGTTTTGACGGAGGGAATAAAAAGTTTGAGGAAAAAAAAAAAAACATCCGAGGCGTCCCTGAAGGCAACACCAGGCTGACCCTTTTTGGTGTGTTTTATTAAACAGATTCAGTTTTTATGCCCACTCTTCCTCCTCACTTTTCTTGAATGTCCTCCTTCCCTCCAGATGAGTGACCAAGAGACCGGGCAGTGGATTAACATAAAAATCTTATTCCGTCGATGGGAGGGGGGTTATGAAGGGGTGGGGTGAGATTAGGAAACATATTACCCTCAAACGCGGCCTTGGCACGGATGGGAGCCAGGCAAGGAATCAATTACTAAATGACTCCAACCTCTAAGTCGACATTAACGCAGAGAAATGCCATCGACCGGCCCCGAAATAAGATTTCGCAAAGATGTGATCATTAAATCTCTTGCCAGTGTTCAAGAATTTGATTCATAAAATCGTCCGAAATGAGATGGGAATTAAATTCTTATCGGAGCTCTTGTCATCGTTTCATCCCGCGCTGTTTAACGTTGGTCAATGGCCTTCACGGACCCCCCCCCCCACACACACACACACACACACACACACACACACCATCCCCTGTAAATAAACTTGTAATTGAATCCTCTTCTTCACGACACATTGTTTGCTTGTTATTAATTCATTGCAGCCACTGAGGGCGGAATGACCCCCCCCACCGCACACACACACACACACACACACACACACACACACACACAACCCTTTTGTTTAGCAAACGGTGCCTTGTGTGTGTGCGTGCACGCATTTTAACAGTTTAAGTTTTAACCTGGCATCTGCAACTCAACATCATCCGTCACCCACCCTCCTCCCCTTCTCTCTGGTCTCCATTTCACCCCTAGTGGGGTCAAGGCATATTTTATTTTGCCGTCTACAGGCTGCACCCCCACTCGCACCCCCACCCACGGACCCACCCGGCATTACCAATTGACAATTATTAGCCCCCAGCCTCATAAATCAGCTGCGTGACCCGTTATTATTGTTGAATTGAATAGCTGTTGGGGAAGTGAGGGTCAGTGTCATTAACTCCGTCCCCTCCCCTCTCCACCCAACCCCTCTCTCCACCCCCCACGGGCCCCCTGAAGGCATTTGGCCCTTCTATACAAGGACCTGCTGGATAATAATGCCGTCAAAGCTTAATCACACATGCATTAAGCGGTAGACAGCAGCCTTTTGTCCGCGCCTAGGTTTTACTGGAATTAAGCGATTAATGGTCATCTGAGCGGCAGGCGACAAGGCGGCGCATCGAGGATGATGGAGCGCTTTTTAATGTCCGAAAAAAAAAAAAAAAGGAGAGAGGGAGGAGGGCGGGCTGCAATTACAGTAGGCCTTAACCCGGCCGATCCATCATAAACCGTCAAGGTCATTGTGCCTCCAACTGATGATTATGCAACGCTATTGTAAGGTTTATTAACCCCCCCTCCTGCCATTATCATATGCAAAATATAAACACCTGCTATCAATTTCTAAAGCTGCAAAATTGTCCGTCCCGCAAGCCGGACGGCCCCTCGGATTCATGTTGTTATTATGATTTTTATTTGTGTTCCGACTATAAACGCGCCTCCTCGCCTCCGGCTTCCACCTGCAGGTCTGGAGTCCAACTTCCACGGCGTCTAACGAGGACAAGCCCGAGTAGACGGGAAATTAACACTTATTACTCGGGCATGAAGGTGTTTGTTTGTTTGTCACGTACACGTTTATTAATGCGTTATTAACATCGGATCCTTAAATCAACATTAGAAATAGGTCATTACTGGATAAAGGTGGCTAATTTAACCACTGCTGTTGCTTCCTCAGAAATAATGGTGCAGTCGCAGTCCATTTGTTTGTCACGATTAGTAAGAGGAATTGCAGGATCCTAATGTCGATGCTAATCTGAGGGCTAATCACTGGCTTTGTTTATTTCACTTACATTGAATACATTTTTGTAAATTTAGAAGTCTTTTCGATGCAAAGTTGAAAGTCTAATGAACTTCAAAGTCTGTGTGTGTGTGTGTGTGTGTCTGTGTCTGTGTGTGTGTATAATCTGATCCCCGAGAGTGAGAAGGCTGTTGTAAACTTTCATTTGAGAGAAGGAATGAAGAATAATTTGAATTTTTTTGATGTAAATCAATGAATGCATTGACTCACATGTAAACATAGTGAGTGTTGTCTTATTTTGATAGTGAGAGATGCAATGATGTGTGTTGGTGGGTTTGTTTGACCGGCGGCGATAAATTTTGTCATCTTGTTGATCATTACAGCTTATACCATAGACAATGAATTTCCTATATGTTAAATTAAGAGAAGCATTTAGCAATGACAAATACCGGGCAAGAAATATTCATAAAATCTGTCATGAATACGTAACGCTTCCTATTAAATTTGAAACCATTTAAGGGGAAAATGTCTCAATAATACACTTTACAATGTTAATCAAGTCACCTGACCTCGTGTTTGCATCTCTGGCGTAACTTTTCATCAGGCGACTTGTGATCTAGTGCAACTTTCCTCACATTAACATCCGATCGCCTGCCCTGTTGCTCTAAACCGGCACAGTTTCTCCATCAAGATGGCGCAGCTTCGATGTTTTCTTCAGCTTCATTTCGAGGTGATCCCGTCAGATTGAGCCATTTTGCTCCTGAGACGGATGTCCAACGAATACATCTGAAACAGGATGAAAAAAATTTGGTCTTTTTATTGCATCATTGACAAAACTAGTGTCCATTTAACAGTGTTTTTAGCAAATCGGTAACATTACAACAGTAATCACCAATATTGCACTCTTTCATGTTAGTTGTCCTCCAATGATCCAGCCTCCTAATTTTAAGAATGTTGGAGATCGGTTCACTTTTTACTTCCCTCCACTTATTTTTTGTGCCTGCTGGTCGCAGCAAAGATTAAGAGATGCCATCAGGATAAAATCAATATAGCATGATGCTAACACATCCCAGAAATAAAAACTCCTCAGCTCCCGCTTGTTTATTTCTTTTTCTTTTTTATTTTTTCATTTATTTATTTATTTTTTAAATTCATGCCTGTTGCACAAACATTAGATACACAGAAATCCCAAAACACCTCAAGCTATGATGCTAGTTTTAGGACTTTGTGGCTGAATCAAGTAAACTGCTGATCACGGAGGCTCCCCAGGGTGTGTTAAGAGCAAAAATGAACACTTTAAGGCCTCAGTGGAAGTGTTATCTAGTAAATAAAGCCATTTCCCTCTGTATTATTTTACTTTGTGAAAACTAGCTCCAGCATTATATTCATTTAGCTCCAGATGATCTCAAATTGCGAGTTAATGCGTCACAGAAAAATGCTCGGGTCCCAGAGGATTCACGGCGGAGAGTTTTCATTCGTCTATTTAAATGCCATAAATCCCAACATCACCCGGCGACGCCTGAAGTTGGTGAGACGCGTATCGGGCAGGAATAAGGCAGCTTCCTTTAAATTTTATGTGCATTTTGTCACCCCCGCTGTTCCTCAAGAACGCCATCTGTACTGATGGCGCGAGGTGATTTAAATTGTCCCCACCAGCGTCCAATGGCTGCACTTGTTGATCAATCAGAGCTAATTCGATTGGATGGATTCTTTAAAGAACAGCCAGATGGGAAGCGTCCGAGCAAGCCTGCCCACCGCAGACTGACTCACTTCCTGTTCCCAGAAGGCTGCGCTTTGGGCGCTGAAGGACGGCGTTCAGCCACAGAGCCGGGAGAGATAGAATCTGAATCCGTCGAGGGCTGAAGTGCCGCTTCGGGGGGGTGAAACGTGCACGACAGAGCGGGTATTTACTCTGAAACCATCCGAAGGGGTTCATTTTTACTTCTCTTTTGATCCGTCACAGGAGGAATTATGCAAGATAACAAACACCCACAATGCGGTGATTGATATAACCCTTCGAACGTTGCTCTCTGTATGGCGATAGCTTGCCGAACAAATGTAGGTTTGCAGCAGGCGTCCGTTATTTTTTCAGCAGATGCAGTAAATGCATCATAAAGAAAGACCTCGATTTCAGACATTTTATTTTCTTTCCTTTAAACGCATCGATGACTCCCTGTATTTCAAGCCGCCAGCTGTCAGACCCCCTTATTGTTGCTAAGAGATAGTTAGCCTCTTGTGGCTAAAAGCGGGCGATCGTCGAGCGGCGATGTACTCGCAGCTCAGTTGCCCACTTTTATTAGTTTGTCTTCCCCCGTAGTTTTAAAACATCTGTGAGTTTTACTCTTTTCTTGGGAATTTATGACAATGAGAAAATAAAGCAGATAGTATAGGATCAGCAGAATGCTGACAGTCCGAAGCAGAGGGTTCTCTCTATGGCTTCTGTTTCTACGCTCTGCGTGTTCCCCCCCTCTCCGCCCGCGCCCCCTGAAGCAGCCTGACGTGACAAATAGCTGGATCTGCACTTTTCTGCAGCACCATCAACATGCCCCTCATCATCGCCGGGTGCAAATTTGATCAGAACACACCCAGAATCCCCCGGCTGCCTGATGATGAATTGGCATATTAGGGACGATGTTTATGCATTAGGCCGGCTCTCTCCAGCAAATGACAGTAAATTGCCTCCCAGACAAATCTCTAGGCTGGGGACTCCAGCGACGTCGGATGGATTGAACCTTCTGGGTGGATCCTGCAGGTTCCAGGAAACCTTGTGAAAGACGACTTACTTAATCGGGCAATCGTAAATTAGCCTTTTTTGCAAACCTTTTGTGGTTATGATTGGAAGACAAAACCATAATGTTCGAGTCAGGCGACCACCCAAAGGGAGAGATCACCCTTTAACGGATGCACGTCCGCTGGAGTCGCCGATTCCCATTGTGCTCGTGTTGTGTCGCCTTGCCGGAACCGTAAAAGGCGACAAGTGGGCGTTTACCTCAAAAATATGGCGTCATGTAATGTCAGATTCATGAAGTCTTATTTCCTTGAGATGAGCGGCATTTTCTGTATGTTCCATTTGGAGACTGCTTGCCATTTAAATTGTATCCATTTCCGGGTTAGGGGGGCGTTGAGATTGTTGTCGCCTGTCCCTCTGAGCTAGTAATTCCGCCACCCGCTTTTATTTTCAAAAAGATGATGATAAAACAGTTTCCGCCGCTGCCGTGTCTCATCGAAGCTCAACGTCGGACTCGAAAACAGCCAAACAGCCACGATATTTTCAATTTGTATCTTCACCGTTTTGAAAAGGCCGGACGGGTGTCCTTTTTTTTTTTTTTTTTTGTGAGATCGCGTCATAGTTAGTTCCACGCTGACCCCAAACTCCTAATTATGCTGCCATAGGCTTACACTACTGAGGGATATGCACTTATATCTCTTCATCCCCGCGTGATAGTAGCCTCCTCGCTTCTCCCGAGTCCCTAGGCGCTCTCATCTCGCATTTTCCCAGGGGGCTTGGCTTGATCTACGCCAGCGGCCCTGCCAGGCACACGCCATTATTTCTTTTATGACTATTAAAGCTATAATTGCATCATGTCAGCTAGCACCATGTAAATGTTAGCGCTATTGTTATGACTGAGCCTGTCGCTCTCAACCCTCAAACCCTCCCCAGATCTCTGTCCTTCTCTCACGCTGACTTTTTCTACCCCGACCGGTCGAGGCAGAGAGCCGCCCACTTTGGGATGTTCTCTGTCCGACACGGCCTGGTAAAAAGGCAGTGTTTCCTCACCCCTGTCGCCAAATGCTTGCTGATATGGGAATTTTGGGTTCCTGTTATTCAATTTAAAGAGTCTGGTTCACACTTGTTCTACATCAAGGGTGTTAAACTCATTTTGGTCCGGGGGCCACATACGGCCTAATTTGATGTCAAGGGGGCCGGACCGGTAAAATCATTACCTAGAAGTAACACCGAGACCAAATTTTTCCTTTGTTTTAGTGTAAAGGAGGTAAACAGGTCAAATATAAAATTCTTCATATGTAATGAACTGTTCCTCTAAAAAATGCATGGCGAATTAATATTAAAAATGAATATTCAAAAAGAATTGATGAAATTACACCCTAAAATATATGATTGAGCTAAAAGAGAAAATCTTGTCACTGTTGGAAAATTTGCCACTAGAATTTATTAGAAAATGGTTTGGTAGCATGTATAAGAGGAGGTATCATGTTTACAAGGCTAATGGTGGCTATTCTGGTTATTAAATCAATCTTTTTAATTTTGCGTATTTTTTTTTTTTTTGCTACCATTTTCGTGTTTTTTATGGAAGTAAGGAAAGATCGTTTTAACAACGTCTCTAGCCGTTTTTTCGTCAAAAAATCCTTTAGCAAATTTTGAAGCAAAAAATAAATTGCAGAGTTACTTTTTCACTTTTTCCTTGCCCGTTTATTTGAAAACCCACTGTATAAAACCCCCGAGATGCATTAGAGAAAAAAACTAACTAACACAAAGATTTGATTTCAGGCAGGGGGCCACAAAATATTGTTCCAAGGGCCGCGAATCTGAGACCCCTGTTATACATAGAAAGGGTCATCAGACAACTGTGCCGTGGTTTGGGGTCGGATGAATGAAATCTGACTTGACGCAAGGCAAGTGTCCGTTGCAGTCAGGTCTCCACCTCTCAGCATTGCAGAAAGCTGCCGTTGTTCAGGGCAGGGAAACAAACAAAAGAAAGAAAATAAGTATTCTGTAAAACTAAAAGGCCAATCCTGACGGGACAAACGAGGTTTCTAAGTTTATTGGCCTTCAGATTCCAGACATGAGTTCAAGGTTGCGCCGGCGACTTTGGCTCGCCGGACGCCTGTAATTCCCGACGTGCACTCGACCAAAAAGCCACATCCAGCAAAAGCCTGCACCCCTTTCTCTCCGAACCCCCCACTGGTGGAGTGAAAGCTGTAGTTGGAGTGGCTTTTTGCCTGCAAACCAGCCACAGGGATTTTTATTCAGTTACATGTTGTCAATTTTAATTAGAAATGCTGAAGCAAAATAGATGCGCCGAAAGCCCATTTGGCCATTGTCATCATTTCACTTCCCGGTTCGTGCACATCCAATCAGCATCAATAGGCCAATTTTTTTTTAATGTGATTTCATGTCTTGCTTTAAATGTTTCATATCATTCATTTAATTGTAATTAAATGAATGAATCAGCTCATAGATTGTCAGTGAAATTGTCACAACCATATTCCTACTAAAGTTATGTTTTTTTATTCATTAAACCTAATGATACATTCATCCTTAATGATGATGTGATTAAAAAGGAAACATCTGTTTTTTTTAATCAATCACGACTATCATTGTTGTAGGTGAGATTTTTGGAAATCATGGATTTTTTTCAGTACAAACCTGTCACTTTTCTATTGTTCATAACAAAATAGAGAATCATTTGCCAGATTAAATTCACCCAAATAGATGAAGGAAATCAATAGATAACAAAGGGTTTGAATCTGAATAGAATCTTAACGTGCGAAAATGCTCCCGCAAAAAACAACAAACAAACGTGCTGTCGTGAGAATTCTGAGCGAGAACATTTATCCATAAATTCCCATCAGCATAAATTTACCTCTTAATATGGCGTCAGCTATTCCCCACCCCGCTGATGGACTGAGCGCTAGAAGTTAGGAGTGGAACTCATCGGTTCATATAGCTATTATATGAATTAATGTCAGTGTAAGGTGGTCTAGCCCGGCCGGGTCCGGGTCCAGATTGAAGCCACAGAATGAAAACCAATCGCCCCGGGCTGATATAGAGTAAGAGCGAAAAGACGGAAGGAGAACCATGAGAGGAGCAATAAAGCTAATGTGATCAAAGAAAATGGCTCTCCGAGTCGAGGTGGGATGGAAGCCGTACTCCTGAAATCGGGGCGTGCAGGCCCCCGCAGAGGCGACAGCGTGATGAAGTTTCTATTGGATTTGCAGAGAGTGGAGGCAAAGTAGCCCGAAACCGCCGTCACTCACGTGCTGGAATTGATAGGCAATATGTGTTCAGGAGGAGAATTACACCCGGGGAGATTTACGTGGGCTTTTGTTAAAATAACAGACCGGGACACCCCAAAAAAAAAAAAAAAAAAACCATCATCTGCAAAATGAGCAGGCTAACAGTATCTGATATTTCTCTAATGTTATATTATTATCATTTAAACATATTCACGTTTCGTTTGAATGGGTAATAAGATAAAATTGCATTTCAAATAAAAAAAAGAAGTTAGCCACCAGTCTGGATCAAGTTCTTTTTTGTCTGACAAAAGATTTACTTTAGAGAATGTTACGTTAAAAAAGTGGAACTTGTTTTTTTTTACAATTAGCTTGAATCATTTAAAAAAGCACACGTTAAATTTAACAAATCGTGTTCGTCTTTATAAAGGAGAAATGAACTGTAGTAAAAGGCTTACAAATGACTGCTGACAGGGGTTGTTATTCTATTATTGACATTTATAAGCGATAGTTAAGGTGGGTTGCAATTTGCCGTGGCGACCCCTGAAGGGAAAAGTCGAAAGGAGGGGCCGAAAGGAGCTTTTCATTTTAAATGATACATTTCTAAGGCGACATGAAATAAAATTACTCCATTTTAAACTCCATTTAGAAATACACCTCAAATGTTATCTTGTTTCCGACCAGTGACTCCAACCTTTGTATAAACTGATAAAAAGAATATTTGTACTATGTAAACAATGACTCTTTGATGCTTTCTTTTTGCACATTTACGCTGAGGGCTTTATTAAATATTTACAAACTCTTTCTAACCTCATTTTAAGGCACTGTTGGAATATATATGAAGTCCACTAAAGTTATCAAGTGTACTGTGGTTGAACACTTTATAATCAGATCAATAAATTAACATTTTAGGACCAAAGATAAGCCATAAACTAAATGTCTGAATGCTTGTTCACAACAACATTTCAGCCGTCCATTAAGGTGGACCTTAAATCAAAGAGTTAAGTTTAAATTCGTTCCAAAAAAAATCTGTAGTTTAATACGTGTATTATCTAAAACAGACGTTAGATAATTTGTAAATACAGTTTCTCTTTACATTCTTTCTCTCAAACACCTATTCGGCTCGGTAACAGGAAAAAAAAACATATCGGGTTGCTATAGAAACTTACAGAACATTTTAGTTCAGTAGTTTTAATATTCTCACATTAGGCGTATTATAATCAACAAATATGCTGGAATGAGAGTCTTGCGAGGCAATTTTTTTGACCTTTTATATTCGACCTAGCATGATGCTAACAGTTTTTCCAGGACACGCGGATCCTTTTATCATGGACACAATGAACTGGAACGGCAACAGTTCCTTTTTCTCATATTATTAGATGGCCACCAGAAGCACATGACATCCAGCAGCAGCTAGCGGGGTGTGTCGAGGTCTTGTTTATCTCCCATTCAAAGGCACTCTCAAAATGCCCACCAGTCTGCGGCCGCCGTCTGTCCGCCCTCTCCTTCCCCAGGCCGCGTTTGCAGGTTTGCATCTGAATCAGGGGCGGATGGAAAGGGGTGGGGGGGGGAGGCGGAGGCCCGAGCACTCAGCCACGTGGAGCAGATTGATGTCATTGTCTCGGCACACTGACCTTTGCTGTAATACCCACGGCAGACATCACAAACTCTCACATCAATTTAGCCCAATTGGATGTGGCATGTCTTGGCTAACTCAATTTGTGGAGAAATGCACCTGTCTCTGCCTTCCCTCCCTATAGATTTACTGAAGGGGAGGGGAAGGGAAGAGAAAGGGAGAGAGCAAGGAGAAGGCGGAGGGGTGGTATGAGTGGAGTCACTCCCCCCCCCAACCCTTAAAACCCTCACTTACATGCATATAAACACCAACTCTTCTCCCTCGTACCCTCTTTCTCCCTGATTTTTTCCCCTCTATCATACTTTGCAGATGTAGCTTCTCTGCAGCGGCACACACACACACACATTGAAGCACACACTCTGAGTATACTGCGTGTGTGTGTGTGTGTGTGTGTGTGTGTGTGTGCATTTTCCAAGGTCTGGGCAGAGCGAGCGTCTGGGAGGAGCAGAAGGAGAGCCATTAGCCCGGCAGTAATCAGATTAGAACGACGTTAAAGGGGGATGTGAATTTAAACAGCCAGCAGAGAGAAGAAGAGAGAAAGTTGGAGGTGTTATTAAGGTTGTTCATTACTCATATGCTTGTGTGTGTGCGTGTGTGTGTGTGTGCGTGTGTGGCATATGTCACAGATTGGTGGGCAAGGTCACTTGCACGAGACACATGTGTCTCGTGCAAGTATGGAATTCGTTCACCACACAATTTCAGCCTTCTTGACAGCTTATTACATACATGTTCATGAGCGTGCGTGTGTGTGTCGTTGTTGTTATTTTGTGTGTTTTGGTTTTTTTTTTTCATTACCTAGTGAGCGAGCTGTCAGATATGAATAATATGTGCCGGATCTGAGCATCGGGTAATGAGCGGCAAGCTGTGAGGTGAGCCATGAGCTCCTCCGTCTGCGGCGATGGTGTTTACTCACAAACACAATAAAACCCATTCGCAACCTAAATTCAATTCTATATTAACACTGAATTCATTAGGAGCGGAAAAGAATTATCACATCATAAATAACCTGCAGTTGCCTTTTTTTAGGTTTTGAAATCTGTTTAAGTTGGAAGAAGTCTGTTACAGTTACATTGCGTTGATCTTTCACTCAATGTTACAATTTCCCATTGATAACACATGTCCAAAATACATTGAATGTATTATAAATGACTTAAAATGTATCTTTGAATCTTTATTTGTTCAAGGAGGCGAAATGAATACAGCGTGAAGATGGAGTCAGATGATGAAATCCTTGACGTAGACACGCCTCAGAAAAGGTGAACATCGTCCGGACTTCTGGCGCCACTCTGAGCTCCGGACACCTTGTTAGCATCCGTAAGTGAGTTGTGACGCCTTTGGAATATTTGTGAACAATTCGAAAACATCCGTCCGATAGCGGGGAGAGCACCTGAGGCGTGGCAAAGCCAAAAACACAAGAGGGGAGGGAGGAAGACGTGGACCTGCACTGCGGTTGGTTTCGATTTCGGTAAGGCCGTGGAGGGGTTTTTGTGAGGGTTGGTTTCGGAGGGTAATGTCACCGCTGACGCCACGCTTCGGGGTGGCTGCGGCTCCGATGCGTTACTCCTACGCAAGTTCTACTTGAGTCGTTTTCTCACAGGCTCTGCTCGAGGCCTCAGATTTGCCCCCGGGAGGCCAACTTTAGGCCACCTGGACAGGAGCGCGGCGCCGTTGGCTGTCATGCCGGCGTCACGCTGAGTCACACGTTTTTTTACGTTCACCTAGAGCCGCTTAGGTGACGGGTTCACATCTAAATCAAAACATGGAGGTGAAGAAGCGGGATAGATTCAGCAGGTCATCTGAAGACTCTGTTGGCGTGAATGACAGAGTGGAAGGTTAGCTGTTCCAAAAAGCGCCTCTTTGATTGACAGGTGACCTGTCCAGGTGAAACCCCGCCTATCGATGCTTCGACTTGGTAAGGATACAGAGGCAGGGGGAGGATTTAACGATAATTGGACAAAGTCATTGGCATAAATAAGCGTTAATGCTTGCCTTTAACTAGAATATGTTGTTAAAAAGCATGAAGAATTGCTATTTCCTTAAAAATCGCACTTTATAATGCATATTTTAAGCTACCAGCGCAGCCATTATTTTACGAGTGCAACGCATGCTGGGTTAATGACATCAATTGGTTGCATTGTGTCAACTTTTGCTTTCTGTTAGTATTAACTTTCACTCTAAAGAATATGATAATAATGCCAATAATGTGCGGCTTTTGGGTGCAATTTCCAGTCTGAGGGAAACAAAGGGACTGATGCTATCATAGAGGAACCTGATGACAAGTCATCCGCCAAAGTCATTAGATATATTTGTTTGTTATCCTCATAATGTACAAAACACACAACAGCGGATGATCGTAATAACGGAAATTAGTTGTGACGGCATTCATTTAATTAAAGAAGAGTTCACACTCTCTCCCCCTGTTGGCATAGCAACACAGTTGCCGCATACACACTGGCGACTTTGGCCGACACTTGCGTCCGCGTCTTTGTTCGTCTTCATTTTGACTTTTGTCCTCTGTGTTATCCTTCTCTCTCCCTCTTGGGTTCAAATGGGAAGGGTTGCACCGATAGCATGGTTTTGCACCGTAGGCTAAAATGAATGGGACGGAGCCCAATGCAACTATATGATGTCAGCACCCAGCCAGTGTTGCAGTGTAAACAGCGGCAGCATCCTACAAGAAAAAAAAAAAGATGTTTTTTTAAATTAAAAAAAAATTATATATGTCGAGAGATTGTATTTTTGTTTTATGTAGCCGGTACACATTTTGATCAAATAGGATCCTGTAAACGATTATAATGTAAATGATTGCAAGTGCCGTTAGATTCTGCGGTTGCCGTCTGTTAAGTTGAGGCCAAGTATTCTTAGGCAGGTCATAATGTTGTCCTCCAGTGTGTTTATATGTCACCATAACATCCAATTACTTGCCTGGTATAAGGAGAAGATCTTCCATATTTTCATCAGTTTTGACAGAGCGAAAACAAAACAGCCCTTATTTAACAAAAGAGACTCCAGGGTTATTTAAGTCCAATGCAATGAGTTTGTGCATTATGCAGAAATACGTGATCTGGATATTTAAGGGAATTTAATCCCATTTAAGGTAGGTCAGCGGGGAATATGTCAAAATTGTAAAATATGCCATTATATTGTCATGTAAGACCTTTAAAATCTCAAATGCATGGGGGAACATGAGCACGTGCGCCAAAGGATGCTGCGATAACACCGGAAAACCTTATGGATTTTTCCCTGGCGGGAAGGGGGTGCAAGGAACCGGAGGGTGGTATTGACAGGCCAGTCAATAAGCCACCGGGGTAAATACAAATGTAACCATAATATTAACTTAACATTGACTGAGCTGGGATCTCCCGGACAACACAGTGAAAAGAACACTTAACATAAAAATACCAAAATGCAAGAATGTTAGTGCCTTTCATGCGATTAACGTCAAAATATGAAGCATCTCAACACGACTAATCGTGTTGCTGTTGAGGAACCGGCTGACAGACTCCTTAATTCTGTTACATTTCAATAAACCTCGTGTCTTCGAGGCATGCGGTTGTGTAGAGATGGCTCCTCGATGAGGGTCATGGTTTTGACTGGCGGTTAAGAAGGATCCCCATCCGCCCACTTTAAACTTCTTTAAAACCCCTCTGCAAACAAGCAATTTTGCCAATCAAAGGGCGTGCAAAGTCGACGCCGCAGAATCACATACCCTCGCAGATTTCAATCTGTTCGAGCGGTAAGTGACAGGACGGGTCTCCTGGAGGCTTCCCATCGCAGGAATCGACAAACCCTCTCGCCCTGATGTTTTTGTTTACGCTTTCAAACAGCTGAGCCATCGTCGTTATTAGCATTAGCCATATTGACATTAGCAACCTGTTTAAAACAATACCAGCGGGGTAAATGGCGATACAAAGCAAAAATGCAAACGTGGTTACAAACCACTGGATATAATCTATATTGACAAAGACACCGATTGAGAAAGTCAATCACCAGAACTGAGCAGGCATTTGATTTCGTCCTAGTATACACACGAAAATCTATTGAGCTAAGTCATCGACGTATCTCGCGAAAGATTAAATACGCGTTTTTTTTGAAACAACATCAACAAGAGCACATTATTTAGGCGCAAAGGTAATTTCCCGTATCATCCAAAAGGTATTCCGGGAAACATCGGTAAACCAGAGATGCCGATACGACTTCAAGCCGAGGAAAGCGTTATTCGGGTCGGAGCCGAACGTTAGCGCGCAAAGTCCGACATCCACACATGCGGCCATTTTTTGCCCCCTCCTCCCCTGTTGTTCCCAGCCAAAGGTCCAGTCGCTGACCCCTACGGCCAGGCTGCCCGGAGTGACCCCCGCCGCCCCTCGCGCCGCTCCCGCCACCCGTCCCTCTGCCCCGCTCCCCTCCCCGAATGCTGAGGCATCACTGCTCCAGAGCACACAGTCCTGTAGTACCCCCTGACCCCGCGCTGTCCCCCATTATAGAGCAGTCAGAAAGCTTTTAGGGGCTCCGGTAACGCTGAAAGATTGATGGCGTAAAATGAGGTGGAGGAGGGGAAGAGCAGGTGGTTAAGAAGAGAATGTCCTGCTTAATGGGTTGCCAGGAATGTAATTCAATAATTATGAAAAGTGACTCAGGAGAGTCGGATGGATGGATGGTTCGCCGTGTTACCGAGTCTGCTGGGCGTCTGGACGTGCCGGAGCATCCCCGCCGTCTGCTCCGGCAGGACCAGGTGAACGGATCCCTCCTTCCGTGGCGCGGATTTTTTTGAAGTTTTTTGACGAGCAGGCTCTGCACCGAAAAAACCGAACGCTCCTTCGTGTTTCTTATCGAATCTCGGCAACTTACTTCATCTTTATGATTGTCTAGCTCTCTCTTGCCTGAGAGTATAGAGCTCAAATTAAAGTTATATCGTTGGGTCTGGCTAATACACCGTCTTTTCCTTTTGCCTTCAGACGCTCGGCCCGCTGATTCGATGACGTCAAGGCAAGCAAGACGAGCTGCTCCTGAAAAACCTGGATTCGGACGTGGACGGGGATGAAGGTGTCCGCAAAACCTTTCACTCTTTGACCTGAAGTTGGTTTTAAACTGAAAACATTTTCTCTCATGCGCAATACGAGGGGCTTAAATTAGTCAATGGTCTTTAAACTTGTTTCAATATCACGTCTCCCTCTGGCTCCCTCTCACACACACACACACACACATGCACAGCTATGAATCAAAAAACCTGGGGGGAAATTCTGTCTCATCTTGGATCATGAACATCTAGAAAACTTGTGGTTGACATTTGCACTCCTTAGCAGGTTTCTCAAGGTCAGGGCCATGTTTTGTTCCTTTTAATGCAGACGAGACATATTTTATTGTCTAATTCTTAGGTTTTATTTCCCAACTCCTTGTCATTGTGGATGTGCACTTTTGCTAACGGGGAATTCATACGGGGATATTTAAACGGGTCCTCCCAGCTGCTTTAAACACTGAAGGGCCTTTAATTCAGCTTTTATTCCTGCCTGTTTTTAAATATCATACACGCATTCCTGTTTTGTGCGCCGGCCTCGAGAGCGGATTTCTTCTCCCGGTTCATGTTTACTGTCAAGAGTTCACTGATTGAATTCAGGCTATTTGTTTGCCTTGAACTCGGTGTGTCATCAATATTGGCCGAACCAGATGCGAAGCCCTGCAGACCCGCCGCATCGCTGCGCGGCCTGTAGTAAGAGCAGGACTCAGATTGATGCATTTTTATTTTTATTTTGAGATGTCACAATCGTTTATCGGGTGAAAGAAACCAGCGTCTGGAACTGAAGCTATGTTTGTAGCGCTTATTGCGTTTGGGGATGTTGAGGACAACAGATGTTTGCTTCCATATCAAATTAAAAGAAAAAGAAAAGAAATAAATGAAGCAAGGCAGAATATCACATGCTGTAATTTTGCAGCGTTTTGTCTGGAAAATTATGAATAAATGAATAAAAGACGTGGCAATTTGTCTCATAAATGAGTTTTGAAAGTTTTCGCAAAAACCAGAGGAAGACGTTAAAGGGAATTAGCATTTTTCTTTTTTTTTTTCTCATTTGTCGCTCTACTTTTGTCTTCGCTTCAGTTCACTCTTCCCATCAAAGTGACAGATGACAATAAAATTTCCTCCACATGCAGGAGAGGCATGTTTTAGTTTGTTGATGGTGACGTATATATCTACTGCGCTTTGTCAATAAATCCCTCCGCCAGTTGGTGAAAGTCTTCCCATCAGCTCATCCTCATCTTTCATCTTTTTATTTATTTTTTTTATCATTCTCCTCCGCCTCCCCCTTCATCCACTCAGGGCCCACTTTTTTTATATGTTTATTTTCATTTTTTTTTCTTTCTCCCTGTGTCGTCCTACTCTTGCTCTCCGAGATGTATTGATAATTTCCAGCAACAATGCGATTTCGCTTTATTCTACAGAGCAAAAAAAATCTAATAGCGGAGTCCTCAATCCAATTGTGTTTTGCGGGAGTGGAGAACAATAAACAGGGAGGAGGGCTCCGTTCCAGACGTTCACCATGAGATTATTGTACAAAAGAGATCTGATATGATTACAGGAAGCAATAGATGATAATTACATCAGAACATGCGTTTGTTTTTTTTTTTCTTCTTGTTGTTTTTTTTTTTTTTCTTTCCCTGGGTGAACACTTATATTCATCTTGGTTATGCACTGGCCCAAAGCTGAATGTGGCGATGCATGAGGCCTCCCAGATGCAGGGAGGTGGGGCCGGGCCGGGCCGGGTTGGGGTCGGAGAGCCGAGGCTGTGTTTGCAGTCGTCGCCGGGGTCATTTATGGTGTTTTTGCCCACTTCCTAAACCGGAGGAATCGACTCACAGCTCTCAGTCTGGAGATGAAACCATCACTCAGTCGGCGAATGCGTTTTTTACCTTATAAGTAAAATGCAATTGGATAATACACCCTTTTATTTGTTACCGTTTCATTAAAAATGTTAACTTTTTCATTGTCAAAATAAGCAGGTAAATGACTAATTAATTCATGTGAATAATTGTATCATGCTGATAGTATTACAGCCTTTGTTGTTATTCTAGCATATCATATAGTTCATATGGCATACAAAAACGTGTCAATCATATTGTCATGATGACTCGTATTATGACCTCTTTTATCAATATAAGCATCAGCGCTAGCTTTTTACTTGTTTTTAAACTGTAAATAGCGACCTAAAATGCAACAAACCGATGAAAATTGCAAACTATAGTTAGTAGTTATTAACATGTAACAAGGCATTTGTTGATTGTCACACTGATAGATGATTAAAACAAAGAAATGATTAAAGAAGCGGTGAATATACCAGGGATGTGTGGGGAACGGATATGTTTTGTTTTGAAATATGTTTGTTAAGGCTTTAGCGACGACCGCGACGCTTTGTCTTTTTATAGTTTCTAACCGCCCTTGAAAAGTTGGCAGGGCAGTCAAGAAACAAAAAAAAAAGGCTGGGGAGGGAGAAGAAGAAGAAAAAAAACACCGAAAAAAAAAAAAAAAAGCAAAACCCCCTAAACTTGGAATAATGACACTTGCAGCTTGCGGGGACTCCGTCGCTCACTGAAGGACCAGCGGCGGCGGCGAGAGCCAGGCGGTGAAAGATGGCCACTTTTACAAGGCAAGACAATGCAAAAGAAAAATAACAAAACTGGCCAACTTTGATGGGCGCTGAATATATTGGGTACTCTTCCCCCGTCTCTTTGTGTGTATTCGTATGTGTGTGTGTGTGTGCGTGTGTGTGTGTGCGTACGCGCACGCCTGCAGCAGCGGGTGGGGGGCAGAGGGGTTAAGTAGGATAGAAGGCACCCATACTTCAGATTGGCAGCAAGCTGCTGCAAGGATAATCTAATCAGGGGATGCAATTCAATTAGCCAAGGGTCTCCAGGGCCATGGAGCCAGGCAGCCGGTGGCAACGCCGCTACAGAGGGGGCTGCTGCCTCCACACCCGACACCCAGACGCTGGGCCCCGCCAGGGCCCCGGCCGCTCCGCATGAATACAGATGAAATTTTAAATATGAAAATATCCAATAATTTATGGAAGTTGTCAGGAGCGCAGAGGCGATGTGCTGCCGCTGGTGGTCGGGAGGAGGGGGGGGGGATTGTCACTGTGCTGGTGTTTGAATACACACACCGACTCTCTCTCTCTCTCTCTCTCTCTCTCTCTCCATTTGTGTGTATATATATATATATATATACATACATATATTTGTGTTTTTGTTGTGTGTGTGTACACTCGTGCCCATTCCAGCTTTTGTCGTGTTGGCTGAGCGGTGTTAAAAATCCACGAGAACACAAATGTATTTAAGAAAAAAAATCAAACATAACATCTCAAATTATGCACCATGTGGTCAGAGCTATCTCTGAGTGGGCTGATTTTATCTGCCAATGAAAAAGCATTTTCTACTCTCCGATCTTTTATACACACATAGTCAGAAATCGACCGGGACCAAATGTGCCTGAAGTTTATTTGATTTCTCTTTATTTTATCGTTTTGGTACGCTGCTGTGTGTGTGTGTGGGAACGGCAGTGGATCTGGGGAATTATATAGCAATCATGGTGAGATTGTACCTCAGATTTAGTGTATAATGATATTTATTATAGGAAATACTGTTTAATAAAGGAATCCACATAGAAACAGTTGATTTTCCTCGTAGCTCTGAATTGTGTCAGCCAACGTATTTCATTTTTGCCTTTGTATCCTCTTCAGTCCCACGAATCCCACCCTGGTGATGAAAACAATGCAGTACACTGGATTATGCAACTGATTTCTTGCTGTCTGTTGGTAGTCACTTCTGATCAGGCTCAGTGACACGCTCCCGGGAGACCTTTGACCTTCTACTGATGTTGAGTGACTCACAGCAGGTACGTGTTTTGTTTTGGGTATTATCCCCCTCAGTCCTGTATTCATGAGTCACTTTGTCTGGAATGGTAAGAAAAAATACTCCATCCAGCCACGGGCAGCACATCAATAGAACATTTATTGTCAGAGACGATGAATTGGTCTGAGAAGCAACAAGAAATACAACGGAAATTGCAAAGATACTGCAAACATTTGTTGCACCTTTGAAATAACAGAGAACTATCGAATCCTTCTGGACATGCCTCTTGAGTTCTTTGTTACGCGTCACTTACTACTTCACAAGCAATACTACATCAATGTTGTTATCTTTTCTATACAAATGACATGACACCATGCATATTCATGTATTCACGAAACCTTCACCAGATGAGAATTTCCCTTTTTTTACTTTAAAATGCATTAAATGCAAGGGGGAAATCACAATAACACAGAAACAGTTTTACACGTGTGTATGTGCATTATGTGTATACATACGTACATGTCAATATATATACATATATGTATATGTGTGTATATTTACATGTATGTGAATACATATATATGTATTTACATCCATGTAAATAATCAATATAATACATATATATGTATTTAAGTTCAGTAGTGTATCTGTATGTATATAGACATATACATACACATATATGTAAATAGTCAATATAATATGTCTAGGTTCAGTAGTCTATATGTATATATACATATATACACGTACATGTAAATAGTCTGTATTTTGTTAGTGTGACCCGGTTGTGCCGATGAAAATGTAAGTAATGAGATCTTTGTTAGATCATAATCTTCAAGGTGACTTTAGGACAATAGTAAAACCTTGGAGAGCAAGTGATTTCAACAGTCAAATGGCGGGCCCGTTACCTTTCAAACCCCAGAGTGACCATCGAGTTGACTCAGCGCCCCGAAACTGAAAAACAAAACACGGCGTATCGAGTGAAAACAGAACCGAGAGCAGAGTTGATGAGGCCACATGTCTAGTTCCCTTTAATCCAATGAAATGACGCACGGCTATATTTTCAATTCTGCAGCGCACATTAAACATCTGGGCAACGCGCTTTCATTGAACCCTCCTCGCTCCTTCGTATCTGTGTCACTGAGCTACGAGATGCACCTCCTCGGGGGGGGAGGAGGGGATCAGGGGAAATCAAGCAGCAGAAACACAGAGAGAGAGAGAGAGTAGCTCTTAGACAGATTATTGCTCATTAGAGGCTCGCTCGCACCGTGCCATTATGTCAGGAGGAATCCTTTTTCATTTGCACAAATTTGCCTGGAATTTTTCTTATTTAGCCCGGCCTCCATTATCAGAGCTGGAAATCGGATTAGCCTATGATTATTCTCCGGCTTGGCTTGCCAATATCTTCCCCTGCGCGGCCAGCGACTACGGCAGGAGATTCGTCACGGCCTTTTCTTAACCTCTGCCCGCCGACGATGCACACAACAACGGTCGTGATGTGAAATAATTCAATGTCGGCTAATGGCTCGGCCACTCGAGATGACACATGTTTGTGCGCGATCTCCGGGTCAATCGCGAGAGGAGGAAAGATTTATGCGTCTTTTGTGTTCGTAAATGCCAGTGTACTAATTCTGGCGATGAGGCTCACCCAATATCGCTCCACTGTGAAATTGTATCGCGGAAGACGTTTTACATTGGAAAATACAACACAGGTACCGACACCCGTATCATTGTTGCCCCCTCCCTTTGGCAAGCTGTTTTGAAAATAATGGGAAAGTGTGACTAATAAAGAGGAAATAAGTCAAATTAAAAATAATCATCAAATACCTGAGAGGGTGTCAGGAAAATTATCTAAAATCGCCTTAATGCCAGCAAAAAAAAATGACTGGAAATTGCCCGAAAAAAAAATAGATAATAAATATCCTGGAAAATAACTAGAAACACCTTAAAATTAATGACACATATAAATTACCTGATTATTATCTATACATTACTTTAGGTTGATGCGAATTACCAGTAATTCTGTCATTCACAGCCCAAAAAGCCCGATTAGTGAAGTGTGTCTGACATCCACGTGGATTATGCAATGTATTGTGATGTGATGTATTATGCGCGATATATTTATGGGATGTGGGACGTTGGGATGCCGCCGCACTCGCCGACAGGATCGGCAGACACTTTCAGGAGCGCGGGGGATGGCGAACAGGTGGAACGGTTTCCCATTGCTAAATAATCACAACAATTAGCCAATTAAATCCCAAGGCGGAATTGTGTTATGGATACCTCATGAATAAGCCCCCGGCACTAATCACAAATCAATAAAAACATGTTTGACTGTTGTGTTTTCATTAACCCGTTGCTTTTTAAAACGCTCCTCCAAATTTTGCACAGCTCTAATTACCCATAAAGCAATAAGCTGTCATTTGTTGGTAGTTGCAACATTTTTAGGTTCATTAGTAAATAGCAGCAGTCACTGATTAATCACAGAAACTTAGTAATGGCCCAAATATAAGCAGGGATGGGCGAGGATGCCATGCAGCCTTGAGACTGCATTGTGAACACTGGGCTATTCGAACAGTTAAATTGGAAAAAATATGAAAATATTATAGGGGAAAAAAAGTAAATTGCACTGAAATGCGTCTTGAATGAAATCCTACTGTAAAATGTGTTCAACAGAAAATTTCCAGGAATTTCGTGTGAAATATCTATTTTAATTTGTAAATGGTTCTCGGAAAATGATGAGAATAAGGGACCTAAAGCAACGTAAATCGAATTCCGAGTTTTGATTATAAACCCCGGGACACACCGTAAACGTTAAGCCTTTGTTTGCCTTTTGTTTAGTTTATCTTAGCCCAGAGCATTAGCATGTATTGCTAACATGATTGGGCTAATACTTGAGCATGACAGAGCTTTAGCTTAACTAGGCACAGTGCACTAGAATACATTATTAGCATCACAGGCTAACACTAAAAAGTAATGGTGTTTTAGCTTACCTTAGTACAGTGCACTAGCATGTACTATTAGCATCACAGCTTTACACTAGAACTTGATGGTGCTTTAGCTTATCTTAGCACAGTGCACTAGCATGTATTATTAGCATCATAGGCTGATACTTAAGCATGACAGCGCTAAGCTAGCCTGGCCACTAATCCAGAGCGAGTTGATCTAAACTCTATGTTTGAACAGATTCGAAAGGGAAAGTCCTTAATGATTTGAAGTGCTTCTATAAAACACCCTCAGGAGTGTTTTCCGCTGACATGAATAATTTGAACTCATGAAACCTTAAACTGCGGAGGTTCTTCGGCTGAGTGCCTGAATAACAAGAACGACGGGAAACGGCCTGTCACTTTAGGAGATTTATTTTCGACGATGACGTGACAAAATGGCACCGACGGCAACAAGTAAACAAGGCAATTGCTTGTTCGGAATGCAAAATAATAAATAAATAAACCAAACTTGAATTATAGTTTTTTTCTGGACTGAATTGAACAACACATTCGGGACCTTAAAGCCTTTAAACTCATTTGATTTTCGTTACCTGATGCCAGACTTTTCAATACACTTCATTGGAAAGCTTTATAAATGGTCATTTTATGGGTAGAAGATCTGATCAGATTGTTGTTTGCATATTCTCAGACACCGATCTTTGACTGGACGACGGTTCCAGGACGTCATAAATCAGGGGTAGGTGACACAAACACAGGATGCGACAACTTGAGCAGGTCCCGTCTTTGGCCTCTTTGGATCCTGCAGAGTAACGCTCTCTCCCAGACCTCCGTCCTGCCAACTCCAGGCAGGAGGGTCGGCAGGAAGCCGTGTCGCCGCCTAGGAGGAGCAGATTGACGCCTAATTGTGCTTTTCAGAGCCGCTGTGCGTGTGACGACGGGGGCCGCGTGAGGTCCGGGGCCGCGCCTGCGCCGGACGGCAACGCCGAAGCAATCCGACCTAGCGGGGATCTCATTGACGTGCCGAAGCAAAGGTCAGCGCTGTTATACGGCGGGGAGCGGCCCCAGCTAAAAGCAGCCCTTCGTCGCTTTCTCACAGTCAACTTTAGTTTTGAAGTTTTTACACTCATGTGAAAACACCCCCCCCCCCACACACACACACACACACACACACACCCACACACACCATTATGGATCCTGAGACTTTGATGACCCCCCCTTCTCTTCATATAACTCCCCTTCCACCATCACCACCGCCACAAAAGCCCCCACAAGCACTCCACCAGCCAACCCCTGCTATTTTCACCCCGCACACATCCGTCGCTGCACTTATCCGGCCTCAGACGGCTGCTGGCTCGATAGCTAAACGGATTATCCCGCAAACAGAGCGCCTCTCCTTCTCCCGCTCTCTCTCTCCATGCTCTCCTGCAGCCGCGGGTCCTCAGAGGCGGAGGGGCCCTATTGAGCGGGGCCCGGGCTCTCCACTAGCCAGGGTCTTTATTGAGGCATCTATGGGGCTTTATGCTGCCGGCGCGCGGCCTTGCCCTCGCCGTCATCAATCATCCCCCGGCTCCGGGGCCGCTATCACCGGCGCAGACAGGCAGCCAATCACAGCCCTCCAGGAAGCTCTATAGGAGACGGACAGAGAAGGGAGGAAAAATAGAGAATCACTGTTTCTGCGGCTCCCCCGTCGCTCGCCTTACTTGACCGACGTCCCTTCTACCTTCTGTACAAGATGAATCAAGGGCCTCTCTCAGCCAAAAATGGCTGGATTAGAACATCGGTCACTTACACACTAATTTTTGTTTTCCAAAAGACATTTATTGTTCTCGAGTTTGAATTTAGAAATAGAAAGATTCGATTTAAGGAAATAAAAGATGAACGGGGACCTGTACGGAGACAGCGTGGCGTGTTCCCCGCAGAACTACAAGCGTGTCGATAAAGGTTGATTCAAAAGAGAAATAAAGGCGAGCATCTGCGGTTCAGCTCACCCCCTTCTCTTTCATCAACCCTCCAGACTTCGTCCAATTTCTACTCGGAGCTTAACTTTTTTAATAACGATTGTTTTTCCGCTTTTTTTTTTTTTTTTCTCTGTTCTTTTCTTCTCTCTCTCTCTTTTTTTTTTTTTTTTTTTTTTTTTTTTTTTTAAGCCCCGTCTCCCCCCGGCAGCCCGGAGCTCTCATCCCGCTCCAGGAGGAATAGGCGGAATCTGATTACAGACCTATTTTACAGCAGACGCCGGGGCGCAATAAAGGCACAGAGCACGGAAACGGGACCCGGCCCATCAATTAGATCTCTATTAGCAGCCGATGCAGACCTCACCTCAGGAAACGCCAGAGCCCTGAAATTAAACAATTCTTCAAGCTCGACAAGCCAGTCAACTCGGCTGCGTCTTTGAGTGGGGGGAGGGGGGGGAGGGGGGGGGGGCACGGGGTGGACTATCCTGCTGTTGATATTGTAAAAATAAACAACAAAAGCGTGGATATATATTTAATATATTTATATAAAAAAAAAAACAGACACACACACACACACACAGCGGGGAAGTCCAAATGTAGAATTTGATCTATAATGTTTTTACATCGATGGGATGCTGGATGTTTCAAAAGCCTGTAAAGGGCGATCCATTGTTTTTCTTTGCATTTCCCTTTCTTACTGTTATGATTATTATTATTATCGTGCGTTATTACGACACTAAACTCACAGTGACTTCCTTACAGGAGCCATTACTCTCCAGCTGTTGACCCCGTGACCTGAGGACCAAACGTCAATATTGGATAATTGGCTGCGGCATTAAGGCTGTCTAAAGGTGCCGGGGCGTCTTGTGAGGTACTTGCATTGTAATATATTCATAGAAACGCTTTCGGGGAAACGAAACGTGTCGTTTTTAAATATATTATCGCAATTCCTTGGATTTCACCCGGGGTCTTCTCCGTATCCTGTGGCTAATTGGGTTTGGCTCTTCATGTCGATAGGATGCATCTCTGTGTTAACAGCCTGGGGTCGGGGGTTGGGGGGGCGCCGGGGCTCCTCGGTTTATGCCTCATATTAAAACCCCAAACCTGGATTTCGTTCCGGCCCCTGAAGCGATCATTCCCCGAAAGCACGGTAATGGTGATGTCCAAATGAAAAGTGATTAAATGCGTGTATTACACTGTTATAAACGTGTTCGGTCTTTGATATTACATCTCCTATGAATTATACCATCCTTTACCGATCCCTTTTTTTTTCCTCCCTGGTATTTGCTCAATCAAAGGACGGCCATTTATCATCGAGAGGGACAGCTTCGTATTTTCTACCTTTTTTCCCGCTTCGGTTCCAGGAACCAAATTCAGCATTTTTATGGAAAACCGCAGTCATTTTGATTGATGAAATCCAAAGATGTCCAAAACAATCCTGGGGGATCCCCGACTGCGGCGCACCGTCGGGGTGCTCCACTGTTGTCATTGTTCCCCGGGGGAAGAAAGGAGCGCGTCCGGGGAGCGCCAGAGGGGAGAGGACGGCGAAGGAGGAGAAGTGGAAGAAGAAGAAGAGAGAGAAGAAGAAGAAGAAGAAGAAGAAGAAGGAGGAGGAGGTAAAGGAGGAGGAGGAGGGGGTCGAGATTTTCCGTTCAAAGGCGCCAGAAAAGCAGCGTTTCTTTACAGGCAGTGGGAAAGTGCAGGAAAACCCTTTTCCATTTGCAGAGGAAAACAATACCCCCCCCCCCCTTCACCCCCACGTACACACACACACACACACATATATATATAAAGGCATTAACCGATAGAACCAGCCCGGAATGATGAATTGATTATGTTATCCGGTACTGTTGAGGTTATTCCCGTGTTTAAAGATAGGGTTACAAACGAAGAAAATTCCTTAAAAGCGGTTTCCCGCTTTGCTTTTATAAACTCCCAGCCTTGTTTACGCCGTGATTTATAAGGCGACCGCAGAATGTCACCTGTCTCCCCTGATCGGCCCCTCCTTTTATTAATACCGGGAGCGGCGGCTCCCCTTTGCGCCTTGGCGCAAATAAGCCAATATATTGCGTACTTAATCCCCCCCGTCGCAGCCTACAGGGAGATCCAATAAATCTCCCTTTAACGGCGGTTTCCCCTCAAAAAAAAAAAAAAAAAAAAAAGAAAAAGAAAACTCCTCCGGGCGAGAGGAGGCCGTGTCCCCACCGCGACTGCGCGCCGGCGCTTAGGAGCAGCTGCTCCCAGGACAGACAGGCCCTTGTCAATTAGCCGCTGACAAGCGGCTCCTTCCAGAGCGCCTGCAGGCCAGCGGCGTGCACGTCACCCCCCCCCCCCCCCACGCACACACACACACTCCCACTCCCACTCCCACTTCCACCCCGCAATTAGTGTCCATTTCTGTCCAGACCTCCTTGGGAGTGTGCGCGTTTACGCGTCCTTGCGCTCCAGCGTCGCGTCGTGCAGGAACCCCAACAGGGAGCGGGGTTTCTGTGCAAATGTGTGTTTTCGGTTGTGTGTGAGTGTGTGTCCGGCCGCTATTTCCAATTGAGGGATCCTCATGATTTAAAGTTTTCATTAGGGTTTCCTGATATTTAAAATTTCCTGAACATATATCTGGGGTTTGGGTCAGGGTTTATGTTAGTGCTTGTTTTCTGTGTGATTTTGGGGGATGGCATGCAATGTGATGTGGTTCGGCGTGCAATGAATTCTATTTTGTTTTTGTTTTTTTACCTGGAATTGAGCAGGAACAGTTAGTTACAATGCATGCTTGTGTGGCGAGATTGTGACCAACAACTATTGCTCATTAAACACACGGTTTACCGTCACCCGGGTGTTTCCCTGATTAAAGGGCTACAATATTTATGATATTCTTTAATATTTAAATGTTCCTTGACACTGAAAGATGCCAATACTTCAAGGTGCCTTAAAATTTCAGTCTCAGGTTCAGAGATATTCATGGCCATTTCTTAATATTGTAGTGTTTTAGTCAGGGAAACACCTGGTTGACGGTAAAACATCCAATAAATAAGCAATAGCTGTTGTTGGCCGCAGCCACGCCACACAAGCTTGTAATAAGACTAACTGTTACCGCACTATTCCAGGTAAAAAAAAGAAACAGAATTCATCGCAGCCCAAACCACACCTACAAAATTCCCAGCAACTCCAAAATCACACAGAAAACGCTAAAATATTTATAATATTCTTTAATATCTAAAGGTTCGTTGACACTGAAAGATGCCTTAATACTTAAGGGTCCTTAATACTCAAAGGTCCACTGATACACAGAGGATTCTTTGCCATTTAAAGGTTTCTTAAAACTTCAGTTTCAGGTTCAGTGATACTCATCGGCATTTCTGAATACTTTCCTTAAGAATCACGCCTAATACGTTAAGATTCCTTAATGCTTCAAGGTTCCTGGACACTTAACAGGTTCCCAGAGGTTTCTTAAATCGTAGAAGTTCCTCGATAGTTAAAGGTTTATTGAAACGTAAACATTCTTTAAAGGTTTTTCCTAAAGGCTCCTTAAATTCAAGGTTTCTTACGGGTTCCTTGATACTTAAGGTTTATTAATACTTCAAAGTTCCTTGATATTTGATAGAAATCCCAAAATACCCAAACGTTTCATAGTACCCTGACATTTTTAATACTTTTTAAATATTAAGACTTAAAGTTTCCCTCATCCCCAGAGGCCCCTCCAAAGATGCACTAAGGACACCTTTGCAACGGGACAATCGTCAATCTTGAAGTAAACTGGCACGTGCAAAGGGAAACTCTTCCCGAATGCGATCTTTCTACAAATGCATTTACATTTTTTGATTTTTGACCTGACGCTGCTTCGCCTGTGCCACGGGCGTCTTCCCGTGACGTCACCGGTCCGGCACGACGATTAAGTTCCTCCTTCCCGCAGCGAAAGGCTCCCCACACGTTGAAGAATAATTATAAAACAGTCCCCGACTGTGGAACCCCACGCACGAATCGATTCACCTAAATGAATTATCGCGCCGGCTAATAAATCAGCGGCAGGTTAAAATCATTTCAAACACCGGTTTGATACATTCTATTGAAGACTTGTCAAGATTTACAAACTACATCCTAGTTAAACCAAGACGTAGTCCGAGGAGCGTTACAGACAGACATTTTATAAACAAAAACACAACACAACAAAATCAGGCTTAATCAAGTTAAGGATTGCAATTTCTTATCATCTCGAGAATACCTATTAAAATATTATGACCACCGGCCAACCCTTCACAGTTGCTGCTGGGCATAAATCATTTTTACATTCACATTTAGCGCCGGTTATTAACGTCCTGCGACCGCGCGTCTGAATGTTTCGACCAAAATGTGCATTTTTTTGGGTGGCGGAGGGAAAATAAATGTCAGGCCGGCACTGTCACAACACTGACAGCCCATAGAGGGATTGCTCACCAAGCCCCTTTTGTACGGCGTGTCACCGCTAGCAGCTGGTGGTGGCATTCCCGGGCCTTGGTCGCTGCCCTTTGACCCCCGGGGGTTGGACTCCGGACAGGGCGGTCCGGCCATCTCCACGGCGCCTTGATAGCTCGGGTCAGCAGGGCCAAGTTTCCAGCAGGAGAAACCGGGGAAGGAGCGGGGAACAAAAACCCGAACGCTCCCCAGGCCAGTCGGATCATTAGTTTGAGCGTTTGTTTAACTAATTAGCAAGCTGGGCAGCCAGAGGGGAGGCTTGTATAGGCAACACGGACGTCATATACGCCAAGGTACGCGCATACGTCAGTCTGCGTCAACGCGGCATGAATGCCAAGTGACTGATGCTGAAATTTGGGAGAAGCTGCACGCCGTTGACATGAGAGCTGCAGCATGGGGGGGGGGAAGAGCGATGAAGTGTGTGTGTGTGTGTGTGTTGGGGGAATTAAATCGCAGCCGGAGAAATGACGACGTCTCGGCAGTGCTTACAGTCCTCGTCCGGAACGCGAGTTCATAACGAGACGATATTTTCCCGAGGCAAAGATGGCGCCGCCGGGTTCAAAGTACAGGATGGGGGGACTGAAGTTCAAGAACAGTGCAAACAGCACATGCCAACAAAGGGGACCACAGCGCATTCAGCTCGGGCCAGAGCGGGACATCTCGGAGGGTGGGCGGGCGGGGGAGGAGGGGGGCGCGGAAGGCTCCGGGTCCCGCGTTAAATATGGGAAAGTTTGGGGAACGGGGTCGAAAGGTCAAGAAAAGTCAACAAGAGAGCAGTCTTGATGACAGAAGGAATTTAATATCAAAAATACATAAATCTTCAAGTGAGGGCAGGCGCATAATGGGCACAATGGAGGCGAGTGTTAGAGTCAACACAGATTTGTTGTTGGGGATTAAATGGATCGGGCCAAGTTGTTAACATTTAACACAAAAACCTTGGCAATAGAATAGAGGTTTGGCAGAATGGAAGGGGGGTTTTCCAAGATGGCGCTGGACGTGTTGAAAGACAGCACATGCGGTGGTCGAAGGTGGCGCTGCCAGGCACATGGAGTTTTAAGGAATTAGCGATACACTTTAATTCCATTTTGACGCGGCGCTTAAAAGAAATTGCGGCGAGAACCCGACGCCTTTTTTTTTTTTAAATCCACGTATTCGACGGGAGAAACGTGTCAGAAGTCGAATCGGGCCGTAATCGTCAGACATTTGCCGTAATCGGCCCCTGGGATCATCCAGCGGCCACTTTTTGAATCCGCATTGGCCGGGTAAAGCAGTGCTCATTTCAAAGTATTCCCAGAGTACTTTCTAATATCAAGGGTGAGTATTTGCCGCCGAGCCGCCTGCATGTTCCCTTCGCCTCTCAGACAAATACAAATATCGCCATCGATCGATCCGAGAGGCCGGCGTTTCTTGCACGCTTCCGCTCTGTTCCTCTGCTGTGAGAAATAGGCCCACTTTTGTCTACTGTCACAGCGGACACGGCGCTGAGAACTCTGTCTGACCTTCGCCCCGGCCCCCTCGCGAAGCCCTGCAAGTACCCCGGCAGTGGCAAACAACTCTGAATTCCATAATTCTTCACCAAAAGGCATTATTAGGGAAAAAAATCCTTCCTTTTTGACAATTTAATAGTGCAAACTAATCATCCGGTTGACACGGGCCATTCATCTCCCGGTGGGCGGACAAAGACAAGGCCTTTTCCATAGTTTCGTCTGGATCCTGCAGTCAGACCGGGCTCTATTTTGAGATCAAGTGCACAATAAAAGCATTGTGACTTCTTAATGGCTATGTTTGTGAAGCCACCCAAAACCCAGTGTATTAAATGCATTTTTTTTTTCTCTCTCTCTCTCTCTCTCCAAAGGATGAAAAATAGGCTTCGCTTTGCAGACTTTTTGGCTGCAGGATAAACCTGTCTGAAAAATAAAAAGAAAAAAAATTCAACGCTGAGAAAAAAAGGAAGGGATAGAAACGGCGGGCGGTGAAATTGCTCAAACCCCTCAAGTTATGAATTCGCTTCTGAATCAATTTAGCAGTGCAGGCATTTTCCAAACATCCTCTTGCGGGAGTAACAAGACAGGGAAATTGATCCGGTGAGACCTCACCTCTTGGTGCGCCTCAATAAAAGAGACATCAGCCTCTCTCGACGACTGTATAATTTTTAATATATATGCAATAAATGTTCAATTTGTTTTCCAGAAAGGACGGGAAAATAATAACGTCAAATTTTAAAGCCATCCATTACGGCCGCAACAATGCTCATGCATACGTGCTCCGCCGCCGAGCGCTTTGATTAATTCGCGTTTTGATTGCGTTTGATAAAGCAATATAGCGCCTGACTTTGGACCGCACCCCCACAGCCATCTCTCCATGCGACACGCACACGACGCCGGCCGTGTTTCGATTTTCAAATATCAATTATTCATTTAGAAAGCCCGGAGATTCATTTTTTTTAGGGTCAGTTCTGGTGGTTATCCAGGTGGGGTCCTCTGACTTCCGGGCCGACCTTTGGGGGTCGGGGGGATGTATTGTCGGTGCCACCGGCCCCTTCTATTATTAAGAAATAATAATGATGATAACAGAACTGCAAACATGGATTTAATCAGCCGGTGATTCACACTCTTTTATATCAATGTATTTTTTGATTTGGCAGATGTATGACTTTCAATACAGCAAAACATGATTTTCTTCCCTTGAAAATATGAAGGGAGAATAAAAAGGAGGAAAAAATAGAAACATTTTGTTGAAAATATATATATGTAAATACACAGTCAGGCCAGAAATCATTCATACTCCTTGGGTATGAATAATGTTGGGCTCCACTGTATATCGACTATTGCAATATTCCATCGGGGATTTATAATTGGGATTTTTCATTTTGTCGTGAATGTCATGAAATGATATGAAGACATGGTCAACCGCCTGGTAAGCTCTGTTTTTAATGTGATTAAAATAAATAAAAATCATCTCAATATAATCTACTGTCTTGGAAATTGTGGAAAATGCCACCATTGGATTGAAAGAGACTTTATTTAAATGAACAAATACACATATAGGATGATAACCTGTGATTAATGACCCCCAGATATTCCAGAAATGGTCTGAAATTGTTAGAAAGAAATGAAAAAAAAAACAATTTGCAAGGAACTTGCAGTAAGACACTCCAAATTGTCAAAAAACGTAACAAGCCATTTTGAAAAGCTCGAGAATTAGAATTAACAGTCTTTTAATCGGCATGGGGGTTCGGGGAGTAACTATTAATCACCCAGAAATTGTCAACAAGTAAAACTACGGCTTGAATTGTTTGTGCATGAATTGTGATTTCGTATACTTGAGTGCATAAGTGTGATATATATATACTAATATCAAAAAGGGGCTTCTTAATATCATGATATTAATTGATTTTCCCATGTCGCCCAATCCTCCAATCATTTTTTTCAAAATAGCGGTCACTTCCTTTTATTAAATGTCGTGACAGTAACCCGACTGCTGCCGCCGCCCGTCGTCGGGATCTGTGCAGGTAGAGGGAGGCCGAGGGGCCGGGTTGGGCCGGGGGTGGGGGGGGGGGGTCCCTGCCAACGCCACAGACTTTGACACAAAGTGCATTAAGTTGGCCGATCTCTCTCAAACCATTTGATTAATTCACTCCCTTTCAAGCCCAAGCGAGCAAGGAGTGGAGGGACGTGACCAATGACATAATAGGCTCTGTCAAACAGCCTCGCAAAACGCCCAGACCATTTGTGGTGACAATCCTGATGCCATCAGATCCATTATGGGCCCCCATTCAGCCCAGAAACAAACATAGCTCAACCCCCCCTCCCCTTCCCCACACACACACACACACACACACACACACCCAAAAGGGAAAAGTCAGCTTTCTGCTTGATCCACTCTGCTTTATGTCACTAGTTTTCTGACTCCTGACTCCTGTGGGCACAGGAGACCTTTCAGGCCATCCGACCTCCTCTTCCCGAAAAAGGTAAAAATTATAAAAAAAAAAAAAATGAAATGAAAAAAAAACACGATCTGGGTTTGTCGTAGCAATTTGAATGTGGTAAATAAATTAATATATTTGTTGTTATTTTCGGAGGCAGTAAAGGTTGCTGCTCTCTGACATATCCTGTGTAATAACAGCGTGCAACAATGTCATTATCATTGGTAAAGAGCAAACAAAGGTTTACCCGCTCGGGAACTGATGGATTTCATGATTTCCAGATGCTGAAAAATGATTTTGCATCTCAATATTTCAAAATGACTTTGTAACTTAATGCTCTGATGATGAACTGTGGATAACATGAAGAAATTGAATTTTTAATAAACTTCTTCTCCAAAAAGGAAAAAAATAAAGTAAAATAACATCCTTAATCATAAAGGCCAAGATCTCGTAGGAAACCGATCTGTTTATCAAGCAAACCGGAAATATAATGATGCTGTAGCCGTAACCCTCGGCGGCGTTGCTCCATCAGCATCGTTTAAAAAATAAATCTTTTTTTTTTTAATTTAAATGACTAAACTGTACTTCTAAATGCATAAGCGTGAAGGCAGAAATCCAACATTTTGAATTCCCGCCGGAGAAGAACCGCTTTTCCATGTGGCCCCTGATGGACAGCTCGAATCACATTTCCACCCACCCCAAAATAACCTCCTCTTAACAACAGCCTACTTTTATTTCTGTTTCCCTGATAAAAAGCAGTACACTTGCAGCCATCCTGATAAATATATTAAAAAAAAAAAATCCAAAAAATAAAATAAAGAAGTGTGGGGCATGAGGGGATGGGGGGGGGGGTTGCAAGATATGACTAAGCGTCATAAATGTTTTCTGTCCACATGCTCCTAAACACCACCAAAAAGGCCTTTATCTGACAAGCCGTGAATGAGAACCTGTTTGCAAGTTGCAAACTAAATTAGCAGGATGCAGTGGAGCCAGAAGCAGAATGTTAAGCAGAACCTTGACCTCTGCGGGGAATAATACTGTTAGGAGGAAGATAAATGATGCAACTTCGATTACTCCTCGTTTTTTTTTTTTTTCTTTTGTTTTGTTTTTTCTTTTTGACTCCCTTATTATTTTCTGCTGCAAAGATGAGATCTTGAAAGTGAATCTCAATGAGTCGGTGCGTGTTTTGTTTGTCTCCTCTTTCTTTTTCTTTTATTCTTCCCCTTCACCGGTGCATTTGAAAGGTCGAGGACGATGGAGGAGAGGGAGAAGTAAAAAAAAAAAAAGAAGGGGGATGTTGATAACTCGCTTGTAAAAGAGGGAAATGCGCCGTGTCCTCCTCTTCCTCACTATCAAACTTGCTCTTTCTTCCCGTCGTCTTCCTCGCTTGTCCCGATTTTCAGCCCCGTCAACACCCTGTTTGTTTAAGGCCCAAAAGGGAGAAAAAAAAGGGGGGGCCCTGAAAGACGTGGTGCTTTATTTCTTTAGAAAACAGTTTAACTTCGGTCTGTCACTCACTTTTATTTTTTTTTTTTTATATAAAGATGTATAGATATTTAATACTATTTTAGATGCAAATAAGAAGCTGGAAAATAAGACGTGGAAAACGTTTGAAATTAAAAAAAAAAAAAAACGAAAAAAGGGATTAACGCTGAAAAGATATTAGATTATAAAGGGATTTTCAATTGGTGAACGGTATTTTTTATAACCCAGTTTCAAATAATTACAGCAATATACTATTAAATCGATCTAACAGGAATGCACTAAATCCCAGCACTTTTTTGTTTAATTGCGTTTTGTCTATTTGATATAAAGTGGAAAAGAATTGTAAAATTGTTCGTTTGTTTTTAAACAGAACATGTTTAAAAAGGGAAATATCCCATTTTGGAACTTTTCATGAACAACATTATCTTTGTTTCGGGACTTGACACACTTAATATATCGAGAGAAAAATATTTTATACGAGAGGATCAGTAAATAAACCTCTTCTCATGAAGTCATATCGGTTCATTTCCAATTTCCTTGAAAAGAAGATATTATACTGGTAACTGCAATGTAATATGCTTCATTACTGCCTGATGTTCATCAAAAGAAAGGGGGGGGGGTTCCTTTTTCTTTTTTTTCTTTTTTTTTTTAGCATAAATTCAGACAAACATCTGCATTATTTATGATTTTCTTCATTGGACGGCAGAGGGACAGATTTCTTCCTAAACATGCGCTCCGGCAATTTCCCTCCCCATTCTCAGTGACTTAAAACAAAAAAAAATCCTCCCTTTTTTTTTTTTATTGTAACTATTATTATTATTTTACAAGACGAAACCGACGAATAAAATAATCTCCGGTGGGAGGAGGGGTTATCCACACAGTCCAAGCTTCAAACACACATTTAAAGACATTTAAGACCAAAACGAGAGGTGAATAAATGTGTACCATTAGAAAGACAGAATCATCGGTGAAATAGAGAAAACACATGCAAAGCAGGAGTCTGCAGCCTTTTTACTTACTTCTGTGAGCGGGCTCTCCGCTGTATAATTAAAGCTCTAATTTCCCAAACGCAAAATAGAGTGGAAAGAGAAGAAAAAAAAAATCTGCGACTATTTCTCAGAGATTCCCCTTTTACAAGTGGAAACTTTGTGTCCTCCTGCACCATTTTATACATGATGAGCCGTCAGTAATGGGATTATTAAACAAAAACGTTTCAGGCGCTGGCGTTAACCTTTTTTAATGGCTAATTAGGTTTTGGCAAAGAAATAATTAGATTCTACGGTGCTTACACTGCCTATATTTTCAAAATGGCATCCGACGCGAAACACACTCGTCCACCACGACACTTTGTGACGGTCGGCCGCCGACGTTCGCACTTCGGCGGCGGTCAGATGTGAGATTTTTTAAAACATGTTGAGACCAAATAAGGTGCACTTAAAGCTAAAATAATAATCCGATGCGCTGCTGCGGCCGCAACCGAGCGGCTGCACGGCTGCGAACGCCTGGTCAACTGCGACTCCTAGCGGCAAAAGGTGGTATTGCAACTGCGTACGGGAACGGTTTGGGCGTTGACCGCCGCGCATGCGCACGCTTGTTTTCTTCCCTGGTGAAAGCAGTAGTCCTTTTGCATACAATTTCATTTGATTCTGAGTGATTTGGGGGATTTGCGTTTCGTGATTTCGTGATTTTAATACTTTTACGGAAATGTCTTACTCATCCTGCCATGGGGTGACCTCTTGCCTACTTTTTTGGGTCTGTGGGTTTCAATTATAAAAGCTTATTGTGTTTCTTTTTGCATCTTTCCCCCAATCGATAGCAGATCCATTACCACGTACTTCTGATTGGAATTTTGCAAGAAAGTGCTACAAGCTAATATCTAGTGCAATGTTTATATTCTATTTTATCATTTATGCTCTGATCTTTACAAACACATGTGTGCTGCTGTGAAAAGGGCTGCTGTAAAACAAAAAGTCTCTATGGGAATTTCCAGTAATCATAAAGAATCTTATCTTATATTAAAAGAATTTCTAAGTACTGAGAAACATCTTAAAAACTGTGAGGAAATTATTAAAAACAATGCATAAAATGTACCATATGTCGTACCCCGCAAGAAATTTAATTTCCCCCAATGTAAGTCAGGCAGAGAAAAAAACACAATAAATAAAAATCAACCATTTACTCTGCAGGCAGTGAATTAATTGATTTGCAACACAAGTTTTCATACCCATAGGATGATATATTTATTAAAATGGGATAGAGAGCTTTGGATTATTGTTGTGTTGAATTGTTTGTCTCTCTCATCTGGCCATAGAAATGTTTTTCAGACTAAAGCTGTTTTATTCTGCCAAACATGAACTCCATGCTAGAACCGGTAAATTTAAAACTGATTTTTTTTTTACAATGAGTAGGTCATATCAAATTGTGCATTCCTGGTTTCTGTAGAACCTTAAATTATTGGATAAGGAACAGCTTCAATGAGTCCTTTTGACAGTAAACAGAAAATAAAGTATTTTTAGAGATGCTTTTTTTATCATGACACTTGGCTGATATCTGCTGATACACCTTTTTGTGCACTGAATTCACCCCTTCATCAAAATTTGTGAAAGTGATGTCTAGGGGAAGCGTCCTCGTGTAGCTGAGCATATGACTTGTCCTGCTGGGAAACTATAATCAGCAGCTGCAAGCTCCTTCTGAGGTGCACGGTACGAACACGATGTCTCCAATTTTCTCATTTACCCCCCCCCCCAAATACCCTTGTTTGCAGAGGAAGAGATATTAGAAATGATATAATTAGGAGAGCAGGCCAGTGGGTATGAGCCCCCCCCATGCATCTAAACAATTTAATAATAGGTTCCCTCAGAAATCTCTTACAGTAATTGGCCTGCAGTGGAATACATCCAAAATTTTGCATATTTTCTTTATACTTCCCTCCCCAGTGCAAATGTTCCTATTTCTTGTGAGTCCAACCCTCAATTTTAATGAATTGTTCATGGTTCATATTATATTTAAAAAAAGATTATTCCCTGAAGTTTGTTTTGTGTCAAGTGCAATGAGGTCAATAAAGGATGCTGTGTTGGTGCAAAGGTCAAGTCTAACAATGTATAACTGTAACTTAACAGATGAGTAACTGTAACTTTGCATTTGATCCATAATCCCCTATTTAAAGGTTTAACAGTTTCAATGAAACCTGTGGTGCAGGGTTTGCACTGTCACTTTGCTGGTAAGTTACACATATATTAATGTATTATAGAACAATGTTATCACTCAGTTTATATAGCCAAATAAACAGACATTTTAAGGCAAGTAGAAATGTTGAGCGGTTAGGAGTCATCATTACTGGTATCTGGCTTGTTGTTTGTTTTAGACAACTTCTCTACAGCCCGGATTGGGTTTCTAGGCGTGTTTTTACCAAGGCACAAGGTAAAAACAAGGGACATTAACACCATGCCCTGTGTATTAATGAATGAAACTGTGCAGCAATTGTAATCAAGACTAACGTGTCACCTTTAAGCTGGACTAACACCACAGTACAATACATTATAATTTTATTTATTTGATTTTTTTTCACATTTTTGTCTGTTTATGATTTTTGTGTTGGAAGCACAGCTTTGAGTATCATTCTTTGCGGCAATGGTATGCGTCACTCAAAAGAGCTCTCGTGAAACATCGCGATAACTTAAGCCTTTACGGCACAAGGTCAGCTGATCATTCACTTCGATGTGGAGAGGAGACAAGCATCCCTGTAACTCAGCAGTACAATACGACGCAGGAAAGCCGGTACGATATATACCCTTTGATTATTTTCAGTGTAGTGATTTGACTCTAAATTGGCATGTTTAGAAAGCAGAGTCAGTTAGCCTCGACCCGGCGCTAAATTCAAGCGTTCGTGGTGCTTTGTAGCTATCGTTAGCGAAGACGGTTGCTCCCCCACGCTAGTCTAAGTAAGAGAATATTCTAGATCCACCTGCCGCTAATGCCCGCCGGTAGAAGGGTAGCATTAAAAACATATTTAGAGAATTGAAGGCATTTTACACTCGTTGGTCTTTGGTAATCCACCTTTATTGTGTTCTGACGCTTTGTTTTCCTTTTAAAACTTCGTTACTTCATGGCGAGCATCATGTTAGAGTTAGCATATCGTAGCCACTTATCAAAGGGTCAAGTCATAGACGCCAGCAGTAGTTGTTTCTCCATTGCTCTTCGTATGACGATTAATTCGATAAAGGTTTCTCTCATTGACAGCTTATTGATTTATTTATTTACTCTAAAAGTCCGGACATTTTTAATTTCATTCTACCATTCATTTAACTGTATGACACCCTCAAACTCTCATTTTTTCCTGCCTATCATACCTATGTTGGATTTAGGCCGTTTGGTTGTGTGTGTGTGTGTGTGTGTGTGTGTGTGTGTGTGTGTGTGTGTGTGTGTGTGTGTGTGTGTGTGTGTGTGTGTCATTTCTTTTATTTATGGATAGTAAATTTAATTGATAGGGCAACACATTGTGCTTTCATAGAAATAAAGAAAGAAAAGTGCTTCTGTTGACTTCAAAGTTATCTATGATCACATTTTATTTTGATTTAATTTTATGTTTGCTAATCAACAAATTAGATGAAGCCCTTAGTTGGATAAATCGGTCGCACCAGAGACCAAATCTTCTAATAATAAACAGTCATATCATAACTGAGACTTGTTTAAAATTAATCATTTCAGATTAAGTAATGAATGAATGTGAGTGAGAGAGAGAGAGAGAGACAGACAGAGTGAGTGAGTGAGGGTTTCTCTCTTAAATACCATTTTTTTGTCTAAACAGGACAACTCACACTCCAAAAGATGGCAGACACCAACCACCAAAGCCCTCCTCCTCAACAAGGGCCTGTGGTAAGCGCTTTCTTTACTTGGCAACTTAATCTTATGACTATTTGCTCTAATATATAGACCTACTCGAACAACTTTTGATGCAGCTTTTGAAATCATCTATAAAAACATGTGACAGGTCATTAACCAAGCACTAGCTAGTAGTGGTACAATTTCAAGGTTGTGAGATTTTAATAGAGGTGGAGGTAATTGTTGTGATATTGAACTTTATGTTAGATGTGTTACGTCTCACTCCCATTAAAAATAAATCAATAGATAAATCTGCAAAATATCAAGGCTCATCTTGTGTAAAGGGGTTCCAACTCTGTTCTGCTCATTAGGGCAGTCTGGTCACTTTTGACATGAAGCACTTGAAAACATTTTGATTTCTTTCACAGAGTCAGTATTTAAAACTCTTGATTCATCTTGTTTTTTAGCATCTCTCAAAATGCTTTTTTTTTCAACTATCAGGATAACTTTATTTGATCAGTTGAACTGAGGGAGCAGGGACTTTCATAAGGTATAATTTCATCTTGTCAGCTGACTTAATGAAAGGGTGCGAGAAACAACTCTCAGATTAAGTTAACTTGTTTTCCAGTTTGTTCATTTTGTGCTGGCCTGAGACATCGAGTCAAGGCCTTAGCCTTTCTGCTAAATTTGCTTTTCAGAATTGCAAAATCATGGGTCAACAAATTAGCATTACAATATAGATGCTTGTACAACACATCATACTTACTAACCAACAGAGATAACAAACATAGGTGTGACAGGGTCTCCAGCTCTGAAAATGTTGTGCATGGTTTGTATCAATGTTCTCTGCTCTCCCTCATCAGCAATTTTTAATGAGTAACAAACTGGAAACTGCAATGTGGCTGTCACGGCTCTTCACTGTCTACTGCTCCATCATGTTTATTCTTCCAGTCTTGGGGTGAGTGCAGTGACATGTGAAAGACAAAATATTTTTGTAATGATTGATCGGATGTCAAGGAAGACTAGCAGCAGCATATCATTTGTTTTTGTCCTTTTTCCCCACCCAGTATAGATATCAGAATATTTTTCACTGTTTGTATTTTTCAGACCCTATGCTGCAGCAAACTTCTATCAGCGGGCGTTATTAGCCAATGCTCTCACTAGTGCTCTTCGCTTGCATCAGAGGCTTCCTCGATTCCAACTGAGCAGAACATTCCTGGCTCAGGCACTTCAGGAGGACAGCTGCCATTACCTTCTGTACTCACTCATCCTTGTTAACTCCTACCCAATCACAAGTATCCTTCAGATACCGTGAAAGTTATCTAGATTGTGTTGTTGTATAATGAAACAGGCTCAAGTAATTTGATTATTCATACCGCTTGTATTTTTTGAAACCTACAAAGAATTGCTTTTGCTTATGTTTATATGGGGTTTTCTCCCCCATTCAAAATTTGGAAAATGTTTCTCCCCCCCCTTATTTCAGAATGCCATCCTTTGCTTTTAATTCCTTTCACATGGAAATGCTTTGTGTTCAACTTCCAGAGGGATTAAAAATAACAAATGCTTTTTCATCCCAGGATTTTAATCTTTTTTTTTAAAACTTAATCAGATTTCTGTTACCAGCTGTGCAGCTTGTAACTGACAAGAAATGTTGGACTTTTGTTTCTATATTTATCCTTAACAAATGTCTCCAGTGAGCATCTTTCCAGTTTTCCTCTTCTCCTTGCTTCACGCAACTACCTACACTAAAAAAGTACTCGATGTAAGTACAAATACATTTACTTCCTATAATTTACTGACAAGGTTCAAAACTATATGGTTGAAAAGTTTGAAACACACAAGTGGAGTATGAACGCCTGTCAAACGGTGTGCTTTTGTGCTCTACCCAAAGTGAGGTCATGATTTCTGTTCTGGTATCCTTTTGACTTCTCTTTCAGTCCATGGGCCCGAGCAGCCTGATGTTTGTCAGGAACCTCTTGGACAAACTTTCATCCAATCAGCAGAACATTCTCAAGTTTATTGCCTGTAATGAGATCTTTTTGATGCCTGCCACCATTTTCATGCTCTTCAGGTTAGTACAGTGCACATCTCCACTGAAATGTCATTTTCACTCACATTTTAGCTGAAGCTAAATTGATATTAGCTGAGGTTAGGGTATCAAATATTAGACGAAGGCAATGTGTTTCATCTGATCAGCTTTTATACTCACAAGTCATATTCAGAAGGAAGCTCCTGTTATAAGAGTTAATTGAAATGTATTCAGACAGTGTGCAGAACAATTTATGTACATAACACTGACAATCTGAAAATTTTCCATGCTCACAAAATAAGTTTTCTGTGTCAACCTCAATCCAAGTTAGATGTGAATACATAAGTTATTTTAATAACTCAAATGCAAATTTGTAATTTCAGCACAACAAAATATCAAACAAGAAGGGAAGATGTTAATGGTCCCATAATCTACTCAGATGATTGCTATTATTCTTGTGAGGAGACCCTAACAGAATGTATATGAATAATTATATGGTCATTCATTTGATGTTCATCACCTATCTTACAATCTTCCCCAGGTTTTATTTAAAGTTCTTGTTTGATATCTGACATTGATCTTCACACAATATAGTTCTGTTTTTATTTATTTATTACTAATTTTCTGAATAGTTTGCTGTAGCTCCTTTTGTTTATTTGACTCTTCAACTTATACACGTACTCCCGCACAAGTTTAATTTTGCCTCTCAGTCAGTCCTATCTTCCAAACTCTGTGAATAAAATTATGAACACCGCAATTAAATGCCTTTTGTTTATCATGTTATCAACGGTTGTCATTGACATAACTATTGTTTGTCGGCACCTGTAAATATATCTTAAGCAAATGTGGCCCAAGAATGAACAATTTATGTGGGATATGAGAAAATCGTGACAGTAGATTGATCATTCAAATTTTGTAGTGTTAGAATGGTTTGTGTAAATGAAGATTCACTTCGAAAGAAAGAATATTTTAATTTTGTGAATTTGGATATTTTAATCTGGATATTGATCAATAATTTCCAATATTTAGATATTGACATTTGGGATGGGTAACACTTGACTATTAATATGTGCATTTCAGCAGTAAGTCAAGCGATCTGCAGGAAATTTTTCATCACCAAAGTAACAGATTAAATGTCTTGCTGTATTTTATGCGCAGACTTGGTTTTGGAACATTTACCATTTATAATCTTTTAATTTCTCACTTATTCATGTCATCCTTCCAGTGGCCAGGGAAGCCTGCTTCTGCCTTTCATTTACTACCGATTCCTCACTCTCCGCTACACATCAAGAAGAAACCCATACTGCCGGTAAGATGTTTGATGATGACAGTATAATGGAAATATATGGCCAACTCCGCTGGGTATCCTTCCAAGGTGCTGTGTAGCCCTCATGCAGATGATGCCCGGGAAATTGACAGCATTTTGTTTGGCTAGTAAAATCTTATCAATCTGCTTCAAAGAGCATGAATCCCAGATTGAAGAGATATCCATTACATCATTGTAATTGTACAAAGTAGAAGCATGGAGAAATGCTCGGCTCCAAAATACATTATGACCCAAATATTAACTTTAGAGGCAAATCTATCCCAAATAAGAGCATTATTTATTGCCATTGGGTACCATCAGAGGGTCTCGCTTACTAACGGCAGTCATGAAGTGTGATTAAGAGAATTAGTCTCTTATTATTTTTCCTGATTGACCTTAAGTGGTTATTCTAAATCATGCTCTTAGGGAGCCTTACCTTATCAACCATGTCCCTGAACACCCACCACAATTGTAAGAAAAATAAAGGATAAAGTTTTTATGATTGTTCAACAAATTGCCCAGAAATTTGATACAAAAGTTACTTTTACATCTTGCTAGTGATTCTTACAGCAGGCAATCACAAAGTGGCCGTTTAGTCTTGGTTCTTGTGATGTTTACAATTTTATCAAGGCTGTGGAATTTGGAGATACTTAATTTTAATTTGCACTTTGTTTAAATGTAAAAATAAGACTTCACATATATTCGTGTGCATTTCGGTGTAATGTACTCTGGCTTTCTACCAAGTGTGAAATTCTTGAGCAAAAAAAACATTAATATTCATTAGACACTAACTGATGGTTGATTTCTAAATCTCCTTTAGGAATTAGATGTCAGGACATTGAATTATTTTAACAACACCAGTCGCCAGCTGTGTGCCTGTTGGTAACACCTTTAATATATATCTATAAAATGCCAATAATATGGCAGATCTAGTTAGCCAAACGATGGATCAACAGACTTTAGTAAAGTTAATCATGTTTGTTGAATTCAGTGGGCTGAAAAAGGAGAATTCAATCTTTATCAAAACTAAGGGCTAACAATGACTGTCCTTGGAACTGAGCTTTCCTGGTTGGATTCCCGCAATATCCCGAACCTTTTGGAACGTTGTTGAGCAAAGAACCCCTAACTGCTCCCTTGAGGCCGCTAAGTGGCTGCCAACTGCTCATGGTTCAGCCATGAGAAATATGGTTATTTATTTATAGCCATGGTTATTCTCCACTTCTATTTTTCTATTACTTCTTCTTGCTTTAGTAACTATTAAGTTAATTGAATTATTCTTCCCTCAGCCGCAGGGAATCTTCAATCTTTGTAGTTAGTGCTAACAGCTAAGACAATTTATATTTCATTATATTTCTTATTCTTCCTCCTTTCCACTATTGTCTATTACTGTTATGTTTTTACTTGAAACTCTGGCACAACAATTTCCTTCGGGATTAATAAAGTTGTTCTCATCTCATCTCATGATGGGTGAATAATAATTTCCCGCAAGGGATTTATAAAGTATAATACAATAAACAATAATAACAATCAGTTTGCGCATCCATATTTCCTCCGTCCCACTACTTCTGTCCCACTCTCTCCCTCAGTCCTCATCCCTGGCCCTGGAGATGAAGTCCAGATGTTTTGAGTGTTTGAGCTATGCTCCAAAGTGTAGAAAGAATATGCTGTATTTTATGCATATATGGCACTGCATGTGTATATATAGGGGTGTTTCATGATGGTCTGCAGAGTATAATTTTGTGCATTTAATGTAAAATGTTACCATATAGGAAACCAAGGATCCTGTTTCTTGGAATAGAAAAGTCAACCAAAAAAGATGAATGTACACTTAATGTGATGTCAGAATGGCCAACAATGCTTGAATATTTATTGACCTTTTTGCTTGTACCAACAGAACCCTCTTCACAGAGTTGCGAATTCTCTTGGAGCACTTTATCATGAAGCCTGCTTGCCCCATCTTCTTCAGGAGAATGTGCCTCAACAGTATCTCCTTTATCAGCCGCCTCGCACCCACGGGGCTCTGATTGCCTGAAGGCTTTTCTCTAATTTTGTTTTACCAACATTTAGGATGTGACTTACACTTTGATGGGGGAAAAAATATCCAAATAAAAGAAGGAACTTTTTTTCTCTCTTTTTTTTTTTTTTTTTTTTTTTTTTTTTTTTGAATGTCAATTTAATAGTCTGTGCGCCAGCTTCTGTACATCTGAGAGAAGTTGAAGACCAGCCTGTAAAGCACTGAAGTCTCCTTGTGATCCTCCTTTCCCCCGGTCTTCTAAACACGACCTCATTCAAGCAGTGGACACCCTTAACTTTGTACATTGACTGAGTGGAGCACAGTGGACATCAACTGTCCTCTTTTGCTGTTTGTACCATTTATCTCCTTATTTATTCCTTGCCTACTCAATTTTGAAACACATATTTTTAACTTAATGAAAATGTGGTGCATAATTTTAAGGGTTTTATTTTAATTATGCTGTGCTTGGGGGGAAGGCGGGCGGGTATGTGTGACGCTTCTATTTAGTTAGGTATATTCTTTATGTGCAAATTGCCACTATGATCTATCTAAATGCCTAATTTTCAATGTACTTTGTCGATGCCATCAAGATACACTTGAGATTTTTGGGAAAGCAGTCTACTTAAGGTGTTGAAATGAAATGTACATCTGCTGTATTTTATCAAATACCTTTAAACTATCTGACAAATTGCTGTAGGATTCATTCTTTAGATGGGTTGTGCAATGCATGTCAGTAATAGGGAAATATACTGCTGTTAAATGCATTCTTACCTAGTTTCTACATTTCAACTCATTTTGGAATGGTTCACGTTTGTCTGGCCACTTTCCAGCTTTGTGCATGCTCTCAATAGTTTCTGCCACCTTTTATGTGTTTCATTTGTCTACAAATCACATTTTTATTACAAATTTATCTCAAATTAACCAATAAAATATGGAAGAACTCTAACATGGTTGTGTACTACAATTGACTGTTGTGATTGAAAAGCTTTATTAGGAACGATTTACTTGACCCTTACGTTTAAATCTGTTGTCTCAATATTGTATTGAACTACTTTCTCTAGTACTGCGTGTATGTAGCAGTAAAGCTGTACTCTGAGCTGTCAGCGAACTAAGACGCATATACGAGGGGAAAGCATAGTTTTTATTTGTCTGCTGTACATTCAGTGCTTCCTTCGTATTAGCTGAATTCTAAAATACATGACTATTCAGTCTTACGTCCCTCCTCTGCTAAGCCACTCCGCCAATCGAAGCACCGCCTTGTTATTCCGCTTGACTATGACATCCAATGAAATCGCGTTTTGTTGATGGCTTGATACGTTGCCATGGTAACATCCATTGCTAGTCCACTCGGTGTATTTTAAGTGTTTAGATGAGTTGTGTTGTTCGAGCCCCATAAACGCGTCGACTAATAATTTATTTGGATTTTGCGACGTTGAGTTTTCCCGTCAATACGTTTTATTATCGCCCAGGGAGCGACCGACGTGTCTCGAGCCGCCATCTGCCGTGCGGATAAATCGTGTACAGCCAATTAGCTTGCTAGCTGGCGTTAGCATGCAGAGCTAATCTGGATAATCCCAGTGTCTTCACTAATTATGTCGATTTTCGTTTCCTATGTATGAAAAGAGTTTGGAATGAGGGCTTGCTGCGAATGGACCTCGATATGTGATGTGAACAGAGATCTAACCGGATAGAATTAACAATTCGAAGACTTTCAAAGGGAAAAGACGATGGAGATCAATTTAAATCGCGTCGATTATGTCCAGGTAACAACACTGGATCATTGTATTAAGTTCCTGTTTCGTGTATATCTGTTTCGTGGGAAATCACATTATTTCCCCAGTGCGAAGTACAGAATTCGGGATATTACACTGACAGCGTATCCTTTTGAAGAAACGGAAAACAAACCAGAAATGTTTTTTTTCCCCTTCTGACATAATTTGTCATTCCTTTTCAGACCTGTTTAAATAAAAGATCTGATTGTTGAAGTGATCAAATTAAATTGAGAAAAATCTTTTTCTCATGCTGGTAGTCATTTTTTTATTTAGCATTTTTAGGGATGTCTGAAAATATAAAATTATTTTTGTGTTTTCAAAGTTACTTCATGTTATTACTATGGTTCCCTGCCGATGGCAACTTGGTCACAGTGAGCCCCTCGGACAAGCGCAGACCTTGCATTCATCGTTCATTCATTTTGTTCTGATGCAGGTCATAGTAACAATCATCTACCTCTAATCCTTCCTAACAGGTGGGTGTCACATCCCAGAAAACCATGAGGCTGCTCCCAGCACTGGGGAAAAAGGCAACTCAGAAGGTATTAAATCTACCTGACATCTCTAAACTACAATGTTTTGATGGCTTGCGATATACTAATAATGATACATTAGAGGGGCTGTAAATCATGCAGTTGTTAAAATATTTTATTTCATATGAAAGGTAACGGGTATCTTTTTGTTGTAGGTTGCTATCGCGGACCAAGATGGCGTACTCATGTGTTTTGGAATGAAGAAGGGAGAGGCAGTAGTGGGTGGTTTTGAATAATCAGCAGTACTTGTGAAATGTGTATCAATTCACATGTCTCTAATAGCTTGTTTTAATATTCTTTATTTGTTGCAGCCTGTGTTTAAAACACTGCCGGGGCAGAAAATAACCCGAATGGACCTTGGAGGGGCTGTTGGGACTCCTCAGGAGAAGATCTTTGTTTGTTCTGGTTCTCAGGTCCGAGGATTCACTAAGAAAGGCAAACAGTTCCTCACCTTTGATGCAAACCTCACCGAGAGCATTAATGCCATGTAGGAACAGCCTTTCTTTGTTTTTCACTATATTGAGGTTTAATTTTTGTAAGTCTGTAGACACAGTGCTTTTCTACACTTATTTTCAGGCATATCTCAGGTGCTGACCTCTATGTTTGTGCAAGTTACATCTATAACCACTACTGTGACTGCAAGGACCAGGATTACTACCTGTCTGGAGACAAAATCAACGACATCACGTGTCTATCCTCGGACAAGCTCACTCGCATTGTGCCGATCCTAGCATGCCAGGATCGCATTATTAGAGTCTTGCAAGTAGGCTAAATGACATATTACGTTCAATTTCTGTCTCTGTATTTTGACGTACAAAAGCAACGGAACCAATTTTGTGTTGTCCCGTTGTAACTGTAGGGATCTGAGCTCGCCTATGACATTGAAGTACCTGGTCCTCCGTCCGTCCTCGAATTGTACAACAAAGACGGAGGTGAGTTAATGCTCAAAGTGCAATGGAAACTGCTCTAGGGTGACCTTACTACCGTAGTGATGCATGAAACTTTTTTTTAACTGATGCAAACTGAAATCATGAAAATTTTCATGATCTCCCAGGAGAAGAAATCCTCCACGGAACTACGGATGGGAAAATAGGTCTGATTAAGATCGATGAGAGTGCAGGTGTAACTAAATGGGAGATCGACAATCAAAAGAAGAAAGGAGGTAGGTTTGTCTTGAATACCTGCCATTTTCAGCATAGAAACTGAGCTTGAAGGAAGGTTTTAAATCATTGCTGTAAAATCCTATGTCTTTTTGTATTTATGATTGCAAAATCACCGCAACACATACTCTTCGCCCATCCTTTTTTGGACCGTGTTCTGTTTCCAGGAGTCCTTTGCCTTGACACCTACGATATTATCGGAGATGGAGTAAGCGACATCCTGGTGGGCAGAGATGATGGGACCGTGGAGGTGTACGGTTTTGACAGTTCGAATGAACCCATTTTGCGATTCGAGCATGTGAGTTGCTGTCACTTTGCACAGACGATGAACTGGAGCGAGTTGATACTCCTATCGTTTCAAAACAACAATACTATGAACAATGTACATTTTCATATAGATCTCTTATTTTTCTAAATATTTTTTCTATGCATTCAGTTACTAGTTGTTTCTATATGCAAGTCACATGCTAGTCATCCCTAAATGAAACAATGATGACATAGAGTCTGTGAGCCATTCGACATTTGAGGTTTAGATATTGGTCAGTGTGTTGTTGTTGACCACAGGTGTTGTCAGAGAGTGTGACATCCATCCAGGGAGGCTGTGTGGGGAAGGAGTCTTATGATGAGGTGCTGGCTGCCACTTATACAGGTTAGATGAAACTCTTTCTAGTTGAAAAGTGATGAATTAGAAACAAGAATCATTATTGGTAAAAAAGGCAAATTGATGAATGCAGCTTACTTGAGTGTGAATGTTACTCTATCAAAATATTTACTGCGGGTAACGCTATGGTTAGCTGCAGCTATTTCCATCCATCTATTTTCTTGAACAGATTCTACCGTTTGCCAATTTTTTACTAAATGCAGCTCAAAGGCTCAAACGATCCACGAGGAGAACAATTCCAACAGGGTCTAATATAGATTAATATAATGAAGAATATAAATATAAGAACATGTTGCCATGCCAGACATACAAATGTGACACATTCACTATCTCCTACACTGCCACTTCCAGGGTGGGTGACAGGTTTGACCACTGAACCCCAAAGGGCTGAAGTTGGCCCTGGAGATGAAGTCAAGATGAGTAAAGAGACACAGTCTAAAGTGGAGGCTCTCCGGTATAGTTGTTCTCACTAAACATACAATATCAAGAATAAGAATAAGAACAACTTTATTTATCCCGAAGGAAATTGTTGTGCCAGAGTTACAAGAAAAACATAACAATAATAAATGATAGTAGAAAATTGTATAAACAGTAAAAAGTCTTGTTCCCGACTCTTGTCTGACTTTTTGACAATAATTTCACATGATATTCCTAAATCTACAGGGCTGAGCTGGAGCAGCTGCAGGTGAAAGTCCTGCAGGGACGTGAACAGTACCAGCAAACCTCCCAGTCGAGCACGGCTTTCTCCGTCGTGCCCGTGTTCAGCATCAATGACAAGTTCACCCTCTGCCAGGACGACGCCAGCTACAGCCTCACCCTGGAGGTGCAGACTGCCATAGACAACCTTTTGCTCCAGGTAGCACGCTGCAAGAAAGCCCCTCAATGGTGCAACATGTGTTATAAACTTTAACCGAGTGACCCTCCCCTCCGATGCAGAGTGACGTCCCAATCGACCTTCTGGATGTGGACAAGAACTCCGCTGTCGTTAGTTTCAGCGAGTGCGACTCTGAGGTCAGCAGCTTTTTGGTTTAAACCCAGTGTACTTGTGTGTCTTTCTACTGACTCTCTCTTCTCTCACAGCAACCTAATGGGAACTTCCTCCTGGCTACATACAGGTGTCAGGCCAACACCACCAGACTGGAGTTGAAGGTAACTTTTGCATACAAACTCTGAATACCATGGAATTTTTTTGGTCCCTTAGCACCATTACTTGAACAAGACGTGTGTGTGTGTGTGTGTGTGTGTGTGTGTCACGTGCAGGTGAGATCCATCGAGGGACAGTACGGCACCCTGCAGGCTTACGTGACGCCCCGACTGCAGCCCAAGACCTGCCAGGTTCGCCAGTACCAGATCAAACCTCTGTCTCTGCACCAGCGGACACACAGCATTGACCAGGAAAGGTGAAGACTGACTATGGATTTATTACCCATAAATCAGATTGATGTCACTGAAAATCAGGAAACCACCTGAAGAAGATAGCATATCAATCCAAAATATTGTTGAACTGTTATTTCTTATTACAGGAAATTACAATTTCAAGCACTTTCAGTCTTGTTGTTGACAGTTTCCTTTGTTCCAGTCTGTTTTATTCTTCATTTAAGTCTTTTTATCCTTGGATTTGTTAATAACCTTCAAAAATGTCCCAAATATTAGTTCAAAGATATGCTGCTTTTAATAAAATTATATAGTTATTGAAAATAAATGTTCACATTGTTTTCATGAAATAGCTTAAGAATATCAGCTTCATTTATGTGAAAATAGGCAAGAAATTGCTGAGAGCTTACCAGTCAAATGCTCAGAAAGAGATCAGGGGCCATATTAAAATATACCAACTTATTGAAATTATACAATGTCTTTAAATGTCAGGGAGGCAATACCAAGCCAGATTTTTTTCCGTTATCGAAACGGATAATGTGATATAAATCATTTTTCTATTTCTGCTCTAAATAATACAAGTGAACTCTGTGTTTTACTACCGGGAACAGACCCATGAACAGCCTAAGTCTAGTGGGGCAGTTCAGTTTCGCAGAGATCCACTCCTGGGTGGTTTTCTGTTTGCCTGAGGTGCCCGAGAAGACGCCGGCTGGGGAGAACATCACTTTCTACTTCCACAATACCTTCCTTGGCACGCAGCTGGAAGCCACCTACTGGTAACCATGAGCTCGGTTTTCTGTTTGATTTTGGCTCCAGGGCGGACAAACTCACTACAATTGCACAGTTTGGCGACAAGCAAGAAAGAATTGCAAATGCTGGACCTTAAAAAAAAGTGATGAGTTAATTGCTAGATTGAAAGGGTAAAAATATATATATGAATGATCTCAAAATAATCTTATGAACATGAATTATTTGATAGTAAAGAGCTGTAAAATGAGAATTAGTGGGGTTGAATAAAGTTGCACAAAAATGATATATAAAAAAAATTCCCAATCTTAATCTCTTGGAAAAAACAAATGATCAGAAAATTACATTCTTTAATATTTGTACCGCATGTCCAGCAGTTAAGGTCGGGGGCGATTGGAGTCTATCCTAACTGTCGTGGGGTAAGAATTGCGGTTCACGGCCACATTTAGGGACGTACAATCATTAACTCACACATCTTTAATTTATGGACTCTAGATTTTTTATATCTAAATGTGTGATACCTGTATGACACTTTTAAAGATTAGTGTTTTTTTAAACTGAAGATTTTAGGCGCTGCAGTGGTGAATCGGTTTTGGTTTGGGAACCCACCCCGGGTGGGTTCTCTCTCTTCTGTCCAAAAACGATCTTCAGGTTCAATGAACACTGAATTGTCCAGAGGTGTGATTGAGAGAGTAAACGGTTGTATGTCTCCATGAGATTGGCTCCAGTCTTGCTAATTCTTTTCTAAACCCATTTTATTGGCCTTCATCAGACAATGACTTTTTATCAGTATCAACATGTATGTTGATGCATTTGAAATCATTGCACATCAATACCTTAAAGTATCCGATCATCCAGCCCAGCTTCATGACTGAGTTTGGTTGGATGGGAGTGAAAATAAACTGCCTAGAATTGAAGGGGAATTTATGAGGAAAAGCACCAAAACAGAAGCATTACGTATTTGTTACAAGATACATGAAATGATTAACTGCCTGTTCTGGGAAAACTCCAGGAAAATTACCTCCTGAAAGAGACCCTGTCTTATGTTTGACTTTGACTCAGTTCCATGACTTCTGTCTAATCAGGGCACCAGTTAACTTCTGATTTATTACATTGTTCTCACAGCAAAGGGGAGGGCCACTTCAAGTCTGATAACATATCCACCATCTCCATCCTGAGTGATGTTCTGTCGAAAGAGGCCACTAAACGTAAAATCAATCTAAACATCTCTTACGGTGAGTTGTGTCTGATCCACTTTCTGCAATCTGACATCCTGTACTCTTTGATCAAGATTTTAATCCTGCTTTCGTGTCGTTTCTTATAATTTGCTAAGATATAAATGATGACTCTGTGAGTCACACCTTGAAGATGATCCATCCCAAACTGGAGTGTCAGTTACTGCTGGCCAGAAAAGTCCAGCTGATTGACGCGCTCAAGGTAAGCGTACAGAAGGTCAATCACCTCTGTGAGTGTGTACATCTTTCAGCGCGGCTGGTGATCAACTCCGTTCTCCTCCTCACCCCGTAGGAGCTTCAGGTTCACGAGGGAAACGCAGACTTTCTCATCGCAGAATACCGCAACATCCTGGATGAGTCTGCCTCTCTCCTGGAGGAATACAAAAAGCAGCCAGCACACTTGGAGAGACTTTATGGTGTTTATTCCCATCCACTAACTTTCTCTGAAATATGTTCCTGGTGTTTTCTCAGGCATTCTTTTTACATTTTTCACAGCCCCACTTGCCATGTACAGAAATTTTCAGTCTTCCATTTCAAACACACAACAGTATCCAATAACATAACATCAAAAAAACAACAAATAAAGGGAATTGAATTCATAAAGACAAAACATATCAGTTGAGCAAGGATCCTTTCAGTTATTCCCTGAAGCTTTTACAATCATGGCAAGACTCTCTGCAGACCTGGGCATTTCACATCTGGCCTGTTTTACTTTTTTATCCGGCCCGCCAAACTATTTTCTTTGAACATTTTAATAAGTATTTTCAATCAATATTGAACATAGAAACTCCTTATTTTTTCCTTTTGTTTAATTTTGTATGGATGATTACATACAAAATAGTGCTGGCACATTTATACAATCATGAATGATTTTAAAGTTGAACTAAAACGCCAAAAAATTGAAATATTTAAATTGCAATTTTCATTTAGTTCAATTTACATAATACCTAGTTGGCCCATGCATAAAGATGAAATAAGAACCGTGGCCCACCAGCCAAAATAATTGCCCACCCCTGACTTACTGCATTGTATTCTCTTTGAAGTTTTATTCAGCTGCCACCGCTGTAAACTAAACCATTCTCACCATAATCCAGATTAAACGAGAAGCATTGAAAAGAGGTTGAAATTACACTTGTTACTTGGCATGGCTAAACATCATTTAGGATTGATTATTATTGTTGTTGAATAATTCAGGCAAAAAATACTCACGAGACATCGAATTATTTATCACTTGCCAGCATCATGTCACAAATACCAGGAAAAAATAGATTGCCTTCAGCATTTTAGGAAAAATCAATATGGAGCACAGACTGGTCCAGTTTATTGATTAAAAATACCGTTTCCTAGAGTAAATTTCATTTTGTGTTGATAGTAGAAGTAGCAGCTTGTTAGTCAAGTTACAATGTATAACCACTTTTTATTTTTTATTGCAGGAATGATCACAGACCTCTTCATCGATAAATTCAAGTTCAAAGGACAGAATGTGAAAACCAGGGTGTCTTCCTTGCTGGAGATATTGGATAATTATGATTTGAATTCCCTGTTAGAATTTTTCAATGACGTATAATTGTATGTAGATCAGCTTTTTGTTTTTTGACATACTTTTATAATGTAAATACCGTTGTCATAGTGTCATTATATACTGCTGTTTCAGTCTATGATTTATCATATGTAAAGGTTCCTCATAAATCTTTGGCTTTTGAAAAATAATGTGATTAATAAATCACTATAGTTAGCTCTAGGCTGTTATGCCTTGTGTGTTTGCTTTCCTGCGACACGCGTTTTCTGGTTCTGTTATTAAATATGAGACCAGTTAAAAGCATAATTATATATTTTTGGGGACTTTTATATTCCCTTTTTTTCTTGTGAATAGATGATGCTGAAACTCAAAGATCTAAAATACGAGAAAGGAAACTGCACTGAACTAGGACATTTTTGATTCCCATCCATGCATCGGATCAGATTGAACCCTGTATTTGCACACGATTCTACAATGCCCAACATGTCAGGGAACTTTTGAGAATGTTTCAAACCCAAATAAAGGCCAATAACCTATAATAAGAGAGAAATAAATATATTTGAATATGTAAAGCATTTAGTTGACTGGTTAACAGCCATTCAATAAAATAACACATCACAAAAGCCAAATTACAACAAGTATGTTCAGCATGAAATATAACTATGACTGACCATCATTGTGGAAAGAATTAGAGTCTATCGTTGTTTGCATTTGCATTGCAAAAAAATGAACTTTCCGGAAAGAGTGACACCCAAAAAGTCCAGCAACCGCCGAATTCAAACGTCAAACCGGTTTTCAATCCACAATCAGACAACCGGTTCTACGTCGGCTTCCGTAGTTGTTTTACGTCACTGCCGGGACGGCCAGTGATTGGCCAATTTCAATCCTCGCGGGCTACTTGAACTGAAAGAGAAGCAACACCACTACATGTTTGCCCGCAAGTCGGTAGGAAAGTGCTATGGCAACCTAAAGTGACGTTTTATCTCTTTCTTAGCAGAATCGCGAGACTGTTCATAGTTGTCGGTTGCCGACGCAGATGCCGTTTTAACCGTTTGGTTTTGAAGGTTGCACCTACCGTTGACTCTCGCCTCGGGCCTCTGTTAACGCTAGTTTTTTTTTTTTTTTTTTTTTTTTTTTTTTTTTTTTTACTTTTTGTTTTACGTACAAGAGCATACAGAGGTTACTGTTTCGCAGGAGCTCGGTGCAGAAAAGGCCGTATTTTTTTCTTTTTTTTTTATCCGTATTAAACTGAACGATGTCGGGGGCTAACCGGGGACAGGCGAGCGTGGCGAGTGACCATCACAACCAGGAAAACATGCAGCTTAGACTCAGAGATTCTTTAAAACCCCGGGCGGCTGCAGGCGAAAACCAAGAGAATTTCCCACCCAAACCAGCGGGGACCCGAACCACCCTGGGTTCCCTGCAGAACAACAACAACAAGCAGGGGAAAAACCAGAATCAGCTCGGAACAAAACAGGTTGGTCGATAATGCTAACTAGCCGTCGCTAGCTTCGTGGTGGCGCTTTTTTTTGGAGCCAAAATATAACTTATGTTGTCTATAGAAAACGTTAACCGTTTAATCGACATTGGATTTAAGAACTTACTTTTAGCACCTATAGACTTTTAATGTAGCGGGGTTGACCCATGATACTTTGTCCGCCATTTTAGCCATGCAAAGTCACAACCGCGTTCAATGAGCATGTGTCCTTTTATATGTATTATACTGATCCGTTACCTCATGCATGGTAAAAAAGAAAAAAACAGCTTAATGAATTACTGATTCACTCAGACAGGAACCAGTTTTTGACTCTTGTCTCTGTTGCATTAAGCACATTTTCACTGATGCACAATTAGTGCTTGCTGTGAAACTCTTTCCCTTGTTGCACAGCTTAACTTATGTGTGCTTCCAGGACTCGTCACCACCATTGTCTTGTAAAAATGGAGATCTCCACAAAGGCTGCTTTGCAAAGCTGTCCTCAAAGCAGCCAGCTTTCCAGGTTCACATGGATGAGCCTGATGGCCCTAGGAAGCCACGGGTGGTGGAAGCTGTCAAAGTTAAAGCCATCAGAGATGAGTCCCCCCTGAAATTAAATGTGGCAGCACAGCTTCGACAGCCCCTGGCCACACTTGACATCCCAGCAGCAATGGAGATCACTCTCGGTAAGCGTTTCTAATGCCGTGTCTCAAACAAAACTGAATTACAAAGTTGAATCGGCGTTCAAGACTAATGCTGAATTTTGTTTGAGCAGACTCCCCAATGGACATGTCCTTGATTGAAAGCGAGGAAAAGTTGGTCAATGTGAATGAGGTGCCCGACTATGCCGATGAAATTCACACCCACCTGAGGGAGAGGGAGGTGAGCCTGCTTGCCTAACAAACTAACTCCTTGGAAAAGACCCTGAGTCACACTTGACCTCTCTGCCGCAGCTGAAAAGCAGACCCAAGGCTGGCTACATGAAGAAGCAACCAGACATCACAAACAGCATGAGGGCCATTCTGGTGGACTGGCTGGTTGAGGTTGGGGAGGAATACAAGCTCCAAAATGAGACCCTGTATCTGACTGTAAACTACATCGACCGCTTCCTCTCTTCAATGTCGGTCCTGAGAGGGAAACTTCAGCTGGTTGGAACTGCAGCCATGCTCTTGGCTTCGTGAGTGCTTTAAAAAAAGAACTCCAAAGATGATTTGCTACTTGCGCTACTATTGCTGTGTTTTTAATTCAGGAAACTTGAGGAAATCTACCCCCCTGAAGTGGCAGAGTTTGTTTACATCACAGATGACACGTACACAAAGAAGCAAGTGTTAAGAATGGAGCATCTGGTGCTCAAAGTGCTCGCGTTTGATCTGACAGCACCGACAATCAACCAGTTTCTCACTCAATACTTCAACCATCATGCGGTTAACAAACAGACAGAGAGCCTGGCGATGGTGAGTAGTGGCTAATAAAATCAACCACTTGTTAAAAGCAAAGCCTTAACGCGTTTGAAATCTCCTCAGTACCTGTGCGAGCTCAGCCTGGTTGACTCCGATCCCTTCTTGAAGTACCTGCCGTCACATACAGCGGCTGCTGCCTACCTACTGGCCATCTACACAGTGACTGGACACTCATGGGTGGGTTTGAAAACTCAAATGTGGACTCTTGTCAAAGCTTGGCTATGCACCCTTTTTAATGAAGAATATTCAAACATAGCTCAGCTAGTGGCCATGACACTGAACTGAGTTTAAGAATTCATCCAGGCATGTTGGGGGTTAAATGACATTAAGCTGTTTGGTTACTTACGATTGCTTGCTCGACATGATGTTCCAGGTATCACTGGAGTTTACATGCAGATTACGGAGCCAGAGTTGACTTTTTTTGGGTGGCTTTTTTTTTTTTTTTTTAATGGAACTCTACTCACTGGTTCTTTATATAACAAACACCTAATTAATCTGAACTGACTTCATTATCCTGTTGGTGGGGCGCATCAGTGACTACAAATTCTCCAGCTCGCCTCGGACTTTCCTGAAAAGTCTTCCGTTGCTATGAAATGATTTATTCCAGAAATGAAAAGCTAGCCTGCAGTTTAGGCTCCTGGACTTCTCGAGTGCAGGTAAACAGTTTGTCTGTCTCTCCAGCCGGAGCCACTGATGGAGCTGACGAGCTACAGCCTGACTGATCTGATGCCGTGTGTTCAGGATCTTCATCAGATGCACCTCAATGCATCACAGCATGCACAGCAGTCCGTCAGGGAAAAGTACAAGGGCTCAAAGTAAGTCTGCTTTTTTTTTTTTTTTTTTTTAATAGGAGCTTCCTTTGGAACATGACTCTATTTCTCTTCCAGGTACCACGAAGTATCCCTCATTGATGCTCCAGCGACATTGCTGTTGAACTGATGTCCCCATTCTCAGATTTGTACCCCGTCGGTCTTTTGAAATGTAACGTTTTAAATTGACATGGCCTGCTCTTCTTGGAGTAGCGTGCACATAGTATTTTTAACTTTTTTAATTTCCTGTTACCGTTGAGGCTCCAGCAGTTTTAATCAGACCATTGTGGGACTTTATCACTTAGCTGACTTGGACAACATGAAACCTTTTGCGGGTTTACAATGATGAAGTTGCTGCTGAATGTGTCACATAAGGACCGATTAAAACGAAGTCAGCTCTTGTCTGGGAAGTACATGTCTTATTGGCATTCTCTGCACTGTAATATAGGCTCTTGTAAATAAACCATAACTAAGATTTCTGTTCCATTTTGTGACTGGACTCATGGGGGCAGCAGAGTACCATGCCTGGTCCTACGCTTATCAGGACCGGCAAATGCTTTTGTCCTCATGATCTTTAAATGTCTGAATAGTAATGTTGCTAGGCCAGACTTAAGCTTTTAAATTCACCAAATGTAAGGCAAAAATGGAGGCAGCTCTACTATGAAACTTAAAATTAGTGAAATTCAGAATGCTAAATGTAATTATCTAGAATTAAGGCCAGGCTGTACTAGTGGTCATTGGATTGACGACAACCTGAGGGGAGGGGGGTGTCATCCTACCATTAAGCTGTATGATGGAAGTCTGAGACAAAAGCTGCTTTAAATTCAAGCAAGACTGTTTGAAATGTTGGCGGCTGCGTGCCAACAATTGCGGGAGCGGATGGTCGAAATTGTGGAGTCAAGGATTGGCCCATCCTTTCAATCAATTGTTTAAGTGGAGTAAAGGCAGCCAATGGAATTGAAGGTCTGTTCCCTCTTCGCCCCCCTTTTCTCTCATGACAAATGGGGAAGGCTGGCTTTGTGCAAGCAGTCTGACAGGAGAGGGGAAGCTCAGCCCAGCTGCAGGGGAAAATATTCACTGTTTCATCTGTGGAGAGACCATGCTGACTAGCTGCAGGTTTGCCTTATCTCTGACAGCACAAGTCTCACTGAGGGATTAAACCATGGGAATTCTATAACCTTAAAGCATCTTGGCACCCGTTCCAACGATGGCCGTAACAGCACATCCTTTAAGCCCCTGAGAAGATCCGAGAGGGTTGATGCCTTGACCCCCCTCCATGCCGGCGCCCAGAAAATTTTTGGTGGCGTCCACCTCGCTGCCCCTCTCGCTGGGCTGGGGCTGGAACCTGAGCTTGTACCTGGTGATGCTGCTCGGGCTCTTGATGCTCATGTTGCTTCTCCTCTGGATGCTCATGAAACAGCTCAGGAACTCGATCGCAAAAACCATGCTGCACCCGGTCCACTCCTTCAGGCAGCCGTGCTTCGATAAAGGGTTCCAGCAGGTGTGATTTTTTTTTTTTTTTTTTTTTTTTTTTTGGGGGGGAGGAAAAAAGGGACCGTTCTGAAAAAACTGCCAGTCTTGAATGTACCTTTTGCATTTTCATGTAAGGAAATTGCTTCAACTTATTTATGGACTTGAGTGCTTAATATTCCCTTGTCCATGTTGGTCATACAAAGCATTGCTTATTCTATCCATCTATGTTGCAACCGCCTTATTTCTTGGACCAGTCTGTGCCAAGTAATTAAAACGATTTTTGTAATGCAAGATCTAATTCTTTCCATCCCTCCGATGACACCGGGCTCATCAAGCAGCTCAATTGCAGAGTAAAAACAAACAAAAAAAGCATTAACTGTTGTTTAACCTGCATCTTTGTTCATGCTGATACAAGGAAAACATCCAGGAGGGTAATTTGCACGTCTCATCTAATTGGTGAATTGGCAGGAGGGTTATTGAGGATATGTTGCTGATGAAAATTACAAAAGGGGGTGCCGTCTGTCACTTGTTTCTCCATTCCCCCGGTCCTTGCCAGTGCATAGAAAGTAAACAAGACCTTTTGCCTTACATCAAGAGCCTGTCTGCTATTTGGTATCTCTTAGGTAATTTTCAAGTGCAGGGACAGCGCTTGAGGAAAGAGAGGATTAAACTTCCCGTCCATCATGGGAGTCGGAGGCTCTTGTTTGTTTGCAAAGGGTTTTTTTTCCCCCCCTTGTCTCTTCAGTCATCGGGCCTTGTTTGAATTGTCTGAGAGGAATCAATAAGCTCTTAGCCCCGAGGGGGGTGTGTTAATTACACCATAGATGATTCCATTGTACAGCACTGCAATAACACACACACACTCGGTCCTTGTGCTGTTGCAATTACTCGGGATGTAAACCTGTAAGCATGTGGAGAGAAAGCCGAGCTGATTTGGAATGGGTGGCAGAAGTGGGAGGTAGAAGCAAAGCACTGGATTCGATTTGGGAATAAAAGACAGAAACGTCTCATCTGTGCTCCCAACCAGCAGGTTCTTGTGCGACACTGACGCAACGTGATAACTTTTCTCGAATTACAGCAGAAAATCAGCAAAGGCTCATCCCGAACATGGCAGGATGTCAACTCCATGCAGGGCAGTGGTGGTGTTTTGTGCTCATGATACCCTTCAGAGTGAAAACATTGGCTCAGTGGTCAAAGGAAAATATTTTTAATGCAAGCTAGACCCCTAACAGTATGATGCACAAGTCCTAAAATATGTGATGGGTTGGCACTTCTGCTTCACAGTAAAATATTCCCTGATTCAGTTCTGACAGGGAGCTTTTATGTTGCAAGTTCTCTATGTCTGCATTGGTTTCCTCTGAAATTCCCCTTCATTGGACTAACTTGTCCAAAAAAAAAAAAAAAAAACTAGCTTGCTTGCGAGCCCTATCTCACTGGTTTGCAAGAGATGTGAAAAAGTGTGGACCACTGTAGGTGACATTAAATGATATTATACCAAATTTTAACCAATGTTTACTTGGCAGAATACTTTCATCCATATTGTTTTTTGTTATCCAAGGGCTTTTGCTTTCCATGTAGATGTTTGCAGTTGGACTAGCTGGTCCCTGGCTGTTGTTTTGATATATTGCGTATCAACCTTTTTATTTTAATGTGCATTTTCAGTGATAACAACTGCTGAAAAGAGACCAGGAAATATTTATTTTGCATGCAGTTTTTCCCCAAATATTTTGAAAATTCCCATATTGCCCTAGAGTTTCATTTCAATTTACGAACAAAAAAGCCGAATATCTTTAGTTGCTGTGGATGTAGTGTTAACACAGAGGTAATAGTACAAATTCTGATTTATACCTGCAGCTTGGGTTGTTATAAGACAGACAGAATAGGTCTATTTTTAGTGTTCACGGGGTCTGCAATGATATTACTTTTCAAAAACTATCAAATGTTTTTTTTTTTTTTTCTAACATGACACAGCATGAGTAAGCTAAATATCAAGACATTGCTCTTTGACAGCTTAGGTAAATTAACTGCTTAGATAAAAGTATATAATGGATGGAAGATGAATCAGGGTAAATATATTTCAGAAAGGATATACATGTTTTAATGATGTTAAAAATGATTTATTATGCTACATACAATTGAAAATTGTCCAACAACTGCAACTGGCTGCAGAGTTAAATTTTGAATAATTTTTGCCATCTATGTATATCACTTAAAGATGATGAGCACAAAGTGACACTAAAGTAATGTTAATGTGAGGGTGTTTTAGCTTTTAAATATAAACTGATTCAGGTTATAGATCATGGCATTCAACAGTGCTCTCATAGTACTCACTTTCAGATATAATAATGGTAATCTAATTGAGTTTTGCAAAAAAAAAAAAAAAATTATACAATATATCCCCTGGTTATCTAATTAAAATTCTTACGATACAGACTTTTTTCCTCCTCTCTGATTAAAAAAATAGATATGAACTGCAGGGCATTAAAAGTCTCAAGCTGCAGGATGACATTGATTTTCTGTGCATGTATTTACCACAAGCACTAGGTTTCCACATCAAAACTGTCAATACCTGACCAAAATTGGCTTCTGAAATATTTGTGGTGTCACTAATCACTCCTGTGGACACGCCACGTAAAGACTGCATTTCCGATGAACGTAGAGTATTTACGGTATCATCAATATGTGTGAAAGGAAGCCTTTGCTGTTGCATTTATCCGCAAGATGAAGAACCTTTCCGAGCAATAAACATCCCCTGATTTTAGGGAAGATGACATTGCTCGGTTATTTAAAATGCAACAGGAAACATCATTCTACTTAATGCATATGAGGAAAAAATAAGCTTTTATCTACAGCCAGTCTGGTGCTTTGCAAGACAATAACCCTGAAAGGGCAATATGGGAGGTTCATATTTGTTGAAGTGGACCTATCAATATTTGGCAAGTGTTTGAAACAAAGGATGACAGCAAACAGAGCTCATCTGCTGCGGCTCCGGAGACCCTCAGATGGATAATAGAGTTTATTATCTGTCAGTCAACACCTGACAAATTGAGTCCACACCTCGGCATACCGGGCTGACTCCAAACGCTCTGCTCGTGAATTAAAATCCCCAGAGAATTCAGTTTTCGAAGTGTCAACTCAGGAATGTCAGCTGGATGTGAAAGCAACTGTCAGCACTTTGCGGGCTGGAAACAACCAATATCCTTTTCTCATAAAAAACCAAATTGATTTCCAGAGTGGCTTCATCCGTGCCAAATAATCTCCCAGTTTAGCTTTGTGTGCGGGATCCCGATTTTTCCTCTCATCATAAAAAAGATATTTTTCACCGCGGAGGTTAAAGTAAGAACGTGTGGACGTGTCATCGGACACCACAGAGCCATCGGCCTCCAGTCATAAGTTACGGTTTGTGGAAATAATCACCGTCCGTTCAGCGATAACAGAGTCTGCAAAAGATCGGCTCAGTGAATTACTCTTGCTTTTTCCTCTGCCTGCCTTTCTCACAATGACTTAAAAGAAATCCAGACCGAAGCGCGCCGCATTTGCTTCGTTTCCGCACCGACCGGAAGCACGGGAGGACCGATAACTTCACAGAATGAGGGAATTCGGAGAGTTTCGATAACGGCCGAATTCGATGGAGCGCCAGTCGAGGCGTCCTTGAAGGCACGACGCTGCGCGGGCCGTCGCTGTCTGGAGCTGAAGCTGAAACTGAGGTGTGTGTGTTTTCATTGCATCCAAACCTTCATCGGGGTCCACGTGACACTCGCCGAGAAATCAATGAAAATGTCCGGAAGCAAAGTTAACTTGATGAACTCATTGAGATGAACACAAAAGGCAGGACGCGATGCCATTAGTCAAAGTAACACATGATCAAACACTGTAATTAATGAGTTAAAGGTGGAGTGATGGAAATGTTAGTCAACGTCTGTTCACACTGCTGACTCACAGTCTCTGCAAACCACTGTGGATTTTTTCTATGCTCACACACACACACACACAGCAGAGAAAGAAAACAACTCCCTTATCAGAGGGGAAAACAACAACAACAGTACAATACAAATGTAGTGATGTCATTAAGGTTAATGTTGCAGCTCTTTTAATATGATTATTATTCTGTGTTGAAATGACTTTTCTTGCAGGGTTGAGTGTAAAACCTATTTTCTCAGCATGGCTCATTAGTCCTTCCTTGCTGTCAAAATAGAAAGTTTTGGGCAAAATTTGCAGTAAAATTGAAATAACTCCCTTTTTTGAAGGGTTCCCTGGTTACCAAGACATTATTATAATTCTATTTGATCAATTTTTGAACCCGCTGCACAAAAGCGATGATGAAATCCCTTGATATGTCTTAGTTTGTATAACATTGGAAAAAAAAAAACTTTTTGTGTAAAGATGCCACTGGAGCCTCGCATACTCTGAAAAGTTCCTCACGGCTCCTCGGGTGTGTTAGACATGCTATGAAATAATAAATATTGAGTCAACACGCTGTTTACCCCTTTAGACTAGGGGTTTATAGGCCATTTGCAAAGACGTTTACGTTTATGTTTGTGTCAACATCAGCGATCCATTTCACACCTCTTCCGCATATATTGATTGGTTATTATATTCACCCGTTCACCCCGGCGGCTACACGGTGAGGGGACGAGTTGGGAAAACCTAACTTTTGTTGACTTTTTGTTGATATTTCTAAATATATTTCACTGAGAGCCATATAGTATTTTTAATATATGATAAATTAAATATGTCTTACTTTTAATGCGACCTCTGGTGTTGCGTGGTTTTGTTCGAAGTGCCGCTTTATATTTGACTGTTTCGTCGATTTCTGTTTTGTGCAATTTTATCATAGCACATTAGACATATCGCAGATCCAAATGCAAATTTCTCTTTCCATGCATCTTTTCGGTTACGAGGGTTGACGTGGATAAACCAGTTGGCTATGTGATAAAATTAATTTCTTCACCTTTACCATGACCCAGACGTGCTCGGAAGCCAACGGTTCCCGACCCGACCGACAGGTGACCTGTGAAATTTATCTTCAAAATGAATTTCTGTTTACTTTAAAATGACAGAGTATGATGGAGAAATATCACAAGTGTTTTAAAATCAGTTCCTAACCGATTGTTTTTTTCAATTCAAAATTGTCTGGGAGCCGTATGCCGTCACCCGAAGAGCCATATATGGCTTGCGAGCCATAAGTTCCCGACCGCTGTGTTATATAAGAGACTTATTGGACCATATCACGCTGTGCACGGATTGAATGTGTCGTTTTCTTATGGAGGCGGAAAAACAAAACTTTGCTGGGGTATTGTTGTGCACATCACTGGGTGAAACGGATGAACGAGCGGAAAACAATGGGCCTGAAGGGGTGGAGGCGAAGCGAAATGTCAAACTTACTGCAAAGGCCTTGGCAAATATCTGCAAAGTCTGCAAAAGAAAAGTTAAGATAAAATAAAAGGCTTCATACCTGCAGTGAAGAGGCTCATGGAACAAAATGAAAACGCACGAGAGTTGAAATCTCAGTTGCAAACTCTCACTCCGCTCCTCGACACAGCTGTTAACCCGCATAAAACAATAATTCCTCTCTTACCCGAGGATGAAAGAGTTAAACAGAATGATCGGTTATCAAGTTTTGAATATTCAATCGGCATATTAAAGAATGATGTGATTCAGTGTTTGGATAAAAAGGAACATGTTCCCAGTCCTGTTTGAAAATGATTCGGTTGCAGTATCAAAGGATGTGCGTCTCTTTCAGACGGATGACACCCCACCGGCAGCGGCACTGGACCCATCAAATTTCGAGAAGGCGTCCAGCAGGTGTGCCCAATACGTCGATCGCGATCTACCGGTCGATCGCAAAGGTAGTGTGTGTAGATACCATGGCATTAAAACGAAGACGTCAGGCTATCATCCTATAAAATTTGTCACTTGACTGACAGTCGGTCTGTCCAATCGGACCTTTTCTGACTCGGCGTGTTCTAGCAAGCTAGCGCGTTAGCCTCCAATTTATGTCCTCTAAACTTATGGGTATAAAAATGATAGGGGGAGCCGGACCGAGTAAAAAAGACCAAAACGTATCAATTCCATTCGGAACGGGAGGTGGACTTTTTTTTTTTACTGTCATTTTCAAAGCGCGTTTGCCTCATAAAAACTACGACGCCGACTTCCCTTGGGAAAGTGAACCGAGAAGGAGAAAGGTAAGGGAACTAAAATCCCAGCTGTCAGGACAGCAGTCGTTTTTCTCCCAGCTACCTTCAACTATGCTGTTAAGTCCATTCAAGTCATCAGAATAAGGTATTTACCGAAAAAGTACACTGTTGTAGTGTGCCAACAGGGTTCATTCAGTTATGCAAGATCCACAAACTTTCATTGTGTTAAGTATACTCAGTAGATATATCAATAAATATATATTCAGCATTTTTAGTGGAGGTAGATCATTTGAAAAGTAGCTTACAAGCCGAAAAAGTGTGGGTACCCCCGGCGTACAGGATGATGTGTAGCCATGTGATAGTATATCAAATGCGCAACGCAGACGATCTGCATAAAAGTGTTGCGAGTGGAACAAGTTCTGGAAGTGGTAAAAGGTCCTGTTTCGCAAGGAGATGCTTCAATTGGACGAAGAAATTGCTGCAAGCTTGGCTAAAGTGCGTGCGCTACTGCACCCACTGCACTGCTTCACATCCACGCAAAGGAAAAGGATCCAGTGGCAAAGGGAGAACCAGGTGCTGCAAGGCTGTGCTCTGGTAGCCAGTCGGCTTATTGGCACTACTTTGATTCGCCCGATCCATGCCAGTGGATGAGGGAAATATTCTGTGGCAAAAGGATCTTCAGAAGTGGCCTTACTTGGGAGATGTTCACTTACCTGAGATTGACTCCGAAGTTGAGCCGTTGATCGGAACAAATGCACCAAAGACGATGGATCTTGTGCCATTAAGACTTTCCTTGGTCGGACCGTTGATGGACCACTGGGAGGAGACGGTGGTGATGGAATGGATTTTGTGACTTAACAGAATGTCAGTCCTGAACTTGGAGCTCAGGGAGCAGCAGTTCAGTGAAAGCGACCAGCGTGTAATAGAAAATGCCACACAGAGTGGAAATAAAAGCTTATTTCCAAGGAGAATTAATATTATCATTGTAAGTCAGACTGTGATAGCGCTTTCAGAAACAAAAACTGTCTTCAGGAGAAACTCCAAGGTAAGGCTGGACGGCAGTTCTAGTGTTGCAAACTTTCGGTCAGAAAAACGGCTAAAAATATTGTCACAGGACGAAGACCCGTTGTCTGAGTCTGATTAAGACGTTAAAAATGCTCAAGATGAGAAATTTCTTTAACAGTCTCAGAAAAAAAGGAGAAAAAGAAAAGTAAAAAAACACAGAAAGAGCAGAGCACATTGATGGACTGTAAACAAGGACAATTGTGATAACTCATGTTTCTTTGTTATCATATAATTGTGACAGTGAATTTTTAGGATCTGTGTTATAGAGGCTAAGATATTGATGTTTATGTTTTTGTTGACATCAGCTGTCACACGTGTCATGGCGGGGGGGGGGATGGCGCTCGAGACGCGATGATCGAATGATAGATTTGGCATTTTTTCGCCCGTTCACCACGGCAGCTGCAAGGTGAGGATAATTTTTGTTGACCGTAAATCGAATCGACAACTCTAACCACAAACCAAACGTTTTGTACGCTTTTCCTTGTTTTGCCCGGTTGTTTCCCCCACTTAGTCTCTCAGTTTTAGTTTTTCAGGTGAAAGACCCCCACAAGAATGGAGACAGTGTTGAGACCCCTTGCTTTTTATATTAAGTCGGGGCTGGTGTCATGTGGAAAACATCCCTTGTTATTGTGCATTCAATACTAAGCTTTGCAAATAACACAGGTAAAACCCAGGTTCAAATATTTTTTAGTTTAAGCATGCAAGGTAACAGTGAGTAGGGTGGCCAAGCTACTGCCTTTCATAAACATACCGTATCAACTTACTTTGGTGCACATTCAATATTAACATTTACGTAATTATTTTACACAAATGTGGAAAGGAAAAAGAAGTAATGGCCTATGAGTGCTACTTGCATGCATATGCATGCACGTCAATTTGCATACAATAGTGAGCAATTCTAAAATAATGGACACATTTTTTTTTTTTTTATGGCTGGTTTGGAGCTGCAAGCGAAGCGATGCTCAGCTTGAGAGAGCTCCTGCTCGTGGCTGTATTTCTGCATTTCTGACTGAAAGATAACCTCTACTATCCTGCCTATTTTTCTACATTTATTTAAATCATTGCTATTTATTTTTGTCGCTCTATTTATATTGCTGTTTAGTTCTAGTTATGAATTTTCCCGCACCACTATTCCTTGATGTTGTCATCCCTGATGTTGTTGTTGTCTGCTGTCTATTTATTTACAGAATTTTTTGTTTGTTTGTTTTTTTGTCTTGCGTCCGCCCTTTTATTTCTATTTCTATTTCTATTTTTATTTCTATTTCTATTCATATTTATTTCCTTTTTTTGACATAATTTTCACGCTGCGGTGACAAAGGAATTTTCCCAATGGGGATCAATAAGGTTGATCTTATCTTATCTTATCTTATCTTATCTTATCTTATCTTATCTTATCTTATCTTATCTTATCTTACTACCCCCATTTGTCCATTCATTACAATATATTGGACTCATGTTGATGCGTATTTGAAGACTTTTGAATTTTGGGGGAAAAGTATTGATTTAAAGAAATCAAAATTGCTTAATTTACCAAATTTATGGGTATTTACGTAAAAATTAAATTCTAACATGACTTCTCACTGCCTGTCACACAAGCTCTACTAGCTTGTTGAGAAAAAAAAAATGCTGAGATGTCCCTCTTCATCTTGCCAACATTGTAATTTGGCCAAAATCAAGTTTTTGTTGTCTGTTTCTCAAGAGATTTAGTCTGAGCCCATTTGACAAGATAATATTAAACAATCAAAGCTTAGTTATTTGGGAAGAAAATCTTAATTTAATCTTATAAATGCTCTTAGCTGCATGTTTGGTTGTGATTAATTGGCTTGGGTCCCAGCCAGCCAGCCAGGCTGCAAGATGAAGCAGTGAGCGTCTGTAACTGGATAACATGAGATGGCGTTCGCTCTCTCATCATCTAACAAGTGCTGGCTTTAATTATGGGTTGCGACGAAGCCGACAGCAGCGATGATATTCGAGCCTGCACCTCCGTGGTTTGCTCTGCTGATCCCCTGGCATCGAGCATCTTCCTGTACTTCCTGTTTGTAACACACACTCGTCTGAGATTGACCCGACTGCGACACACGTAGTCTAACATAAGAAACTTTATTGATCGCCAAGGAGGAATTCTTTTGTAACACCAGCATAATACTGATAGTGTCAATAAATATAAATATAAATATAAATATAAATAGAAGGTAGCAGAAAACATCCCCAACAAATAGACAGCAGAGAGAACAACAACGTCAAGGATAAGAATGGACAATAAAACGGATGAATAAATATATAAATATATGAATATAAATATAAGGTCGTGAAATACATCCCCAATAGAAAGACAGCAGACAGGACAACAGCATCAACGATAAGAATGGAAAATAGAATGGATAAATAAATACATATATAAATATAGATATAAACAAAGAGACTATTAGAAGGTAGCAAAAGACATCCCCAATAAATAGACAGCAGAGAGAACAACAAAAACATCAAGGATAAGAATGGACAATAGAATGGATAAATAAATACATAAATAAAATATAAATATATAAATAAATATACATTTAAAAATGTATACATTAAAAAAATAAATGATAGAAAAAGCGATTGACACAGGAGGCTTAATTAAAATGGCTACCAGTTAATCGTTTAGAAATAATTACATAAAAATATTGCCAGCATCCTTCAAACACTGGCTCATCAGGAAAGTGTGATTAAGACAAATGTTCTTCCTCATCTTCAGATGCAATATCAGTGGTTTTAAGTTTTAATGGTTTTTCATATTACAATATGGGAATAGTGCGTACGTATAGATGCTCTTCTGATCAATAGTTAATACCACGACAACTGGGTATTGAGAAAGCTGGCATGATATTTTAACGATCTACCAAACTCAATATATTATATGAACAGAAATATAATATAATATTAACAGAATAACCATAACCATGACAATGTGACTGAAATAATTGCAGTTCTACCCTTTTGAAGCTCAATGTCCACCTTACTGATGTAATTTGCGTCCCTAAGTTCCAATTTAATTTCTTGTGTGTTTTGTTCCAAGACCACATTATGCCGCGGTCTTGACATACATTTTCCAGCACTGAGCTTTTGTTTGGAAATGTTTTTTATTTGGAAACATTACAGCAGCGTATCGGTATAACAGCGGAATAATTATTAATTAAAAGATAAATTATTCAGTCCAACTTTTGCAGTTGCAAGAAAAACGAGAAAAAAAAACACGTAGTGTGTGTGGTATAAACCTTAGTTACACCATCCGACCCTCTCTTAAGTCTTCAAAAACTAAAGTAATTATAGGAGCAGGAAATGATACATACATATTAATCAAAGTAAAGGAATATATAACAATCTCATGAATTAGTTGGAGAATGGATCGTGAGTTTGGCTGCAAACACCGCAAACGTCCACTCATTAAAAAAAGAATAAACACAAGAAATAGAGGAATAACAATGTAATTTTTGAGGCAAGAATAAAATAAGATAGTCTGGGCTAGAAAGAGAAACAAAAGAAGGGTAATGCATTTTAAATGCCCGGTCCCAGAGGAGCGGATCTGCGGTGTGTTTCATCACCTCCTCCATCATCCAGCAATGCTCCCTGTATTGTGACTTCAAATGTCAAACTTCACTCAAATTTAACAGCAATTTGAAGTCATTTTCCTTCATCATAACGTCGGAAAATCCTCATTATGCTTCACGACAAAAGTGCCGAGCTGGAGATGTGGAAACGTTCGCGTCCGTTGTCACTCAAAGAGCCGGCCGAGTGAACGAGGTCACGTATCCTTCTCGGCTGACAGGCAATGAAAGAAAACACCGCCGACCAGGAAACCTCTTGTCGGCTTTGCCGCCCTACAAAACCGCATCCTCCAGAAAACCCTTTCCCAAAGTGCGGGTGTGTTACAGATCCAGATCAACAGCTGGCGAGAACGGACGGCACTGACACAGCAGAGGCCGCAAATAAGGTCCTTCCATTGTCTCACATCATTTATTTCTTCTGTCTTCCAGCTTCCATCAGCCGAGAGAATGGTAAGTTTTCTTTTTTTTTTTCTTTTTTGCGCTATCTATCTATCTATCTATCTATCTATCTATCTATCTATCTATCTATCTATCTATCTATCTATCCATCTATCCATCTATCCATCTATCCATCCTGCGCTGCAACAATAGTCGATGAGATTTGGTTTTCTGTCCCCAGACAAACTTTGTTTGTGTACTGAAGTGTCTCTTCATGTTGTAAAGGTCAGTGGCTTCTTGAGCTGCAGTGATGGTGCCGCGTGATCAGTCGTAAACAATGTGCGCTGACAAAGAGCTTTCCTCGGAGCACCAGATGTGAGCTTTTTTATCCCAAAAATGTCCTCGGGTGATCGCCCAAGCGCGCATGCATGGAATGATTAAGATATGAAACAGATCCTTAAAATGTTTGGCGCCTCGTCGGTGAAAACGCGCATTGATTTTGAATGTCTGAGGCCCCTCGGCGAATGAAGAAAACTCTTTTTTTTTTTTGCCTTTATAATTGCATCGAGCTAAAAACCGCCATATTAGAAAGTTGCTGAAGATGTTCCTTGAAATGAAAAACCCGATAGTTGCAAAAGAACAAGAGGTCACTCGAATAAGCCATTATTAAGAAAAATGTTACGTCGGAGGACGAGCTCATCCATTCTGTGTCTGACAGTTTTTGAGCAAAGACGCATTTTAAAGTTTAAAAAGTCCAACTTCTTTTCGCAGCCAGTGGCACCACGCTGTTTCACCGGCGTCCGATTTGCATTAAACTGCAAATTCCCAAGAATTCAAACGTAATGACGTCCCCGCGTCGCCCGAACATTATGATTTCTACCTGTTAACTCTGTTCCCAGAGGCGCTTTCTGCACGTACAAGAATGCATTAACGCGCCGCACGGATCCGTCAAACTGACTTTTTCGAGGAGATAGGGAGCGGCTTCATTTGAAATCCTTGATTTCATTCAATCCTCTCTGGCTTGATTAAAGACGAAGCTGATGACGATAAGCCGATTTCGGTCGGAGTGCCATCCTCGGGTGTAATTTGTAACATATTGTGTTACGAGCCTCTATCGTACTGCCACTCGGTTTCAGTTTCATATGAAGAGAGCGGGAAGACAATGTTTACTGATGGAATATATACTGCTCAAAAAAATAAAGGGGACACTTGAACAACACAATGTAACTCCAAGTCAATCACACTTGTGTGAAATCATAGTGTCCACTCAGGAAGCAACACAGATTCATTTTGACTTGTTTTAAGGACATTACATCAAAGTTGGATCAGCCTGGAGTTTGTTTTTACACTTTAATTTTGAGTGTGATTCCTAATCCAGACCTCCATGGGTTGATACAATTGATTTCCATTGATCATTTTTGTGTGATTTTGTTGTCAGCACATTCAACTGTGTAAAGAGCAAAGTATTTCATAAGAATATTTCATTCATTTAGATCTAGGATGTGTTTTTTAAGTGTTCCCTTAATTTTTTTGAGCAGTGTATATTTTTTTCCATCACCCATTTCAAGCGCTTTGCACCAAGTAACGACTTCATTTTCTTTTTCCATTCGTCTATCCATCCTCCGCTCCTTATCCTGCACCTAAACATTCATAAACAGCAACAAAAGATACAGATTTTTGTGAAATTGACAGCGATACAAATCGACAAAGATTTGATGGAGGTTATTCCAACATACTTTGTCCCGGAGTGACGACCAACCCTTTCCGAATCCGTTTTGGGGCTGTGACGGCCTCGGGACATTTCTTTATGGTGCTGCAGCCAATAAGTCTTTTCCTTTGATATTCAGGTCCGTTACATTTTTCATATCTGAAAAATGAAATATTTTCATTGCGTCTGATGATGTTTTATTTCCACTAGATTAGAAAAGCACTTAAAACACACCCAGGTGATAATATTTTATAGATATATCTGATTTTATGGTTTTTAATTAAGGATGAATGGGGGACAGCTTTATATAGCATGGAGCCTTGAGGTGGCCCCCGAGAACCCCTATCTTAAATTTTTTTATTTTTAATTTTCTACTTCTAAATAATGTTTTGGAATCAGGGGATATTTTTAGGAATTGCTTGTCCTCCTTATAAGCATAATTCTAGGTAATGTGTTGCTGTTTTTAATCCCATTAATCATATTTCTGAATTCAGCATTTTTTTTTTTTTTTTTTTTTTTAATATTATCATTTTGAGTTTGTTTAAGGAATTGGTAGATTTTTACGGTCATCTTGTGATGACTTCCATGTATTTATTTATTTATTTATTTTTTTTCAATCTTGCTCCGACCTGGATTTTGAATATTGTTCCCTGCTGTGGTTTTTATGCCCAAGGATCTTATTATTTTACATCACTTTCATCCCTGTTGTGCCCTGGACAAGCTGTTGCTCATGTGACTGCACTATTTGTTTTTCCATATCAGATTCTGGGGAAAACAAACATGCTTTATTCTGCACGTGCAGGCGAGGCAAGATAATTCTGGGTCGGAATAAAGCAGGACATATAGGTGAAGGAGGAGACCAGCTTTTTGACTTTTGCATTGTAGTTAAAACTATTGTTCTCATCTTGCAAAATGTTAAACTGTATTTTTGAAGGACTGAAATTAACCATTATATGGCCAAGACTTGCAGTTATTTTTTGGACGGCACAATCTTAAACATGTGGCACACCTCAATGGCGTTCACTAAAGGTGGTCAAACTTAATCCATCAAATGACAAAAGTTGAAGTTGTTACTCCTTTGTGACTGGACTGTCAAAAACCTATCATTCTAAAGAATGGGTGTCAAACTCATTTTGGTCCGGGGGCCACATTTGGCCTAATTTGATGTCAAGGAGCCCGACCAGTAAACTCATTACCTAGAAGTAACACTTGAGTCCAAATTTTTCCTTTGTTTTTGTGCAAAGGAGGTAAACAGGCCAAATATAAAAATCTTTATCTTTAATGACCTGTTTCTCTTAAAAAAATACACAGCGAATTAATATTAAAAATGAATATTAAAAAAGAATTGATGAAATTACACCCTTAAAATATGGCTGAGCTAAAAGAGAAAATCTTGTAAGAGTGGGAAAATTTAGCACTAGAATTTATTAGAAAATTGAGTTGGTAGCATAAGAGGAGGTATCGTGTTTGCAAGGCTAATGGTGGCTATTCTGGTTATTAAATGAATCTTTTTAATTTTGCCTGTTTTTTTTTTTTTTGCTATCGTTTTTGTGTTTTTTATGGATATAAGACAGGAAGATCGTTTTAACAATGTCACTAGATATTTCTTCATCGGAAAATGATTTTGTTTTCAAATTTTGAAGCAAAAAATTCATTGCAGAGCTACTTTTTCATTTTTTCCTGGCCTGTTTTTTTAAACCCACTGTATAAAACCCCAAGATGCATAAGAGAAAAAAAACTAACTAACTCAAAGATTTGATTTTAGGCGGGGGGCCACAAAATATTGTTCTGAGGGCCACAATTGGCCCGCGGGACGCGAGTCTGGGACCCCTGTTCTAAAGCGTATTTATGAACTGCTCTCTAACCTGTTCAATAAAAACTTTCTTATTCACATTTTCCCCCCAACTTAGATCAATGTACTCTAAAAATGTAAGACACTTTTCAGTTTATTGCTCATTTATTTATGTTGTTGTCTTCCTTTAGGCGCACCGAGGCAGCGTTAGACCCTTTGTTGGCTTCAACGTCAAACAAGACGCCGAGCTCCTCCACAAGGCAATGAAAGGAATAGGTCAGTGTGCCCAGAATGGTTGTCTGAATTTTTATCCTATTTTGGCTTTGCACAGTTTTTTTGCAGTTGTTTTTTTGTTTGCAAAGATGAAAAAAACATCCCGGGACGAAGTAAACAACGGAAGGCCTTTTTTGGAAATTCAAGGCAGAGACAGAAGCGAGGTACAGGTTTTCAGATGCCCATCAATAGTCAGGAGTTTTTTTTTTCCCTTAATAAAGAACATTTAAATAGGTAATAAAACATATCACTTAGTGTGATAAATATATTTCATACTAGATTTGTCATTGTTTCTTTATTTTCTAGTTGCTTTTTGTGTTAGGTAATACCAAACCATGGGTTTGCACCTTATTAAATATTAATCAACATTTAATCATTGTCTTTTACACACTTTTTTTTTTTTTTCACATGTCATCATTTGTTAGGATATAATTTCTGCACATCGACGCTGTTCGAGGCAGTAAAGACAAATATCGCCATTAATCATGCTTTACCTGATTTATTTATGGGACAAAAATGTTGAACATTTTGTACATTTGGTCAAGTAAGAAGAAGGGGTGAAGAAGTTCTGGGTGATTTGTTTTAATTCAAGATTTGTTTTTTAAATCATTTTCCAAATTCTAGCCACATTTATTGGTTTAAGTTTATGAATGTCTCTATGAAGTCAAAGGAAAAAAAAGAATTAGAATTGGCTTTGCAGCAGACTCTGTGACGTGACACTTTTAATGTAGTCTTTATCAAATTTGACAGATTCTGAGAATAAAAGGTTCGCAACAAATAGCTAATTTGTATTCTAATTTCCTTGTTGTTGTTTTCATGTTACAAATTTATGTCGGCGTTCTTCCTCATTATTTAATCGAAATATAATCCCCTGCTCTTCCCCGTGTTTTGTGTCTCAACAACAATATTTAAACAATATTTTGCAGTATAGTTGAAGTTGTCAGGGAAACTTTTTAAATATGTTTTTCCACTGTTTTTCCACTGCGGCTGCAATAATTAAACGTGGGTTTGGGTGTCGGTTTGAAGTGACGATTCCGCAAACAGCCCACATTTCACTTCCACATATAGTGTGCAGAAACACTCCGCTAATGAGCACTTTGGTGAAGGAAAAGTGATATGACATTTCCTGTTTTTTTTTTTTTTCCTTAATTCTGTGAGATACTTATTTATGAAGGAAAAACTCAATTGTGGGCTCTGGTACATTCACCAAATTCTGACAGCTATAATATATAATAAAGTTAATTAAATTTGGGCTTTTCAAATATTGTCCGTAATGCTTTTGAGTTGAAGTTGTTCCTTTTAAGGACAACAAAATTCCGCGGCTAAATTGGTTACAATTAAAGTTGCATGGTGTAAAATATGGTTAATGTTCAAGTCAGTTGCCCAAGTTGTGCTTAAACAAGTTAAAAGTTTGAACTTTAATGACGGAGTGCTTTGAAACTGACAGTTCTGTACCGGACGGCCGAAAATCATCAGCTGTCAACTTCCACCTTGAAAAATCTTGAAACGACTGGTTTGTGACAAGACGTCTGATTAGATAATTCATTTTTTTTATGTTTGTTTTGCCAAGTGAACTCTCCAGCTTTTCTTCTTGGATTTATTCATTATAAATAATGCAATTTCACACCATTCCCACCGTTCAACTTCCTCCGCTGAATGATTTCTCCTAAATAAGGATGCAAACCCTGTGCAGAGAAAACGATCTGCAGACATGGTTTTAGAGCACGGATGTTGGACTTGTGGCCCTTGGAACAATATTTTTTGGCCCCCTGCCTGAAATCAAATCTTTGCGTTAGTTTGTTTTTTCTGTCATGCATCTGGGGGTTTTATACAGTGAGTTTAAAAACAAAAAACGGGCAAGGAAAAAATGAAAAAGTAACTCTGCAATGTATTTTTTTGCATCAAAATTGGAAAACAATATGATTTTTTGATGAAAAAATTTCTAGTGACATTGTTAAAAAGATCTTTTCTTTTCTTTTTTTCTATTTAAACCACAAAAACAATAGCCAAAAACAAACAAACAAAAAAAAATGTCAAAATTAAAAGTTTGTATTAATAACCAGAATAGGCACCATTAGCCTTGTAAACATGATACCTCTTATACATGCTACCAATCCTTTTTCTAATGAATTCTAGTGGCAAATTTTCCCACAGTAATAAGATTTTCTCTTTTAACTCAATGATATTTTTAGGGTGTCATTTCTTTTTTTGATATTAATTTGTCACGTATTTTTCAGAGGAACAGTTCATCACATATAAAGATTTTTATACTTTACCTGTTTACTTCCTTTACACAGAAAAAAAGGAAAAATTGGGATTTAGTGTTACTTCTAGGTAGTGATTTTACCGGTCCGGCCCCATTGACATTAAATTATGCCGTATGTGGCCTTTGGACCAAAATGAGGTTGACACCCCTGTTTTCATTTCACATATCGTGCATTTGTCCGGCAGTTCTTGTGTTTTCCAACGCATGCATGGTTCACCTCGCTGTATTTTTTTATGCTTTGACCTCTGACCTTCTCTGCCCCGCCAGCGGATCTGTACTCAATTGCTCTGATATGAAATGGAAGCCCTCAATAAGAACGCCTGCGTTCATTAATAAAAATCTGTGGAGTCGATCACAAGCGGCGAACTACCCGCACGGACGAATGCACGCCGTGCTTTCGTGCTGTTTTTCATTGACATGTAATGCGAAGCGTTCCGGCGTTAAGTCACCGATTAACGATGATACCAAATTTTCAGACCATTTAATTTTTGTCATTAATTAATTCGAACGTTTCAACTCAGACATTAGTATGTACTTCTTTTTTTTTTACCATCCCTTTACTGTTTTTCAAGTAATTTTGGTTAAAACCAGATTTTGTAGTCTCTCACTTTCAACCTGTTAGGACCCACGTCCTCATTATGAGACTCATTTTTGATGTCACATCACCTTCAATTTCAATCTGTGTTTAATAACTCCTTGACAAACTGAAAAGGCTCCAGGTTTCTCCTCTGGTCTCATCAAAACGTGGACTTTCTCATCGTTTGACACCACGAAGGAGAGACTGATTTTGGCCAACTCGGTTCTTGGATGTAAAAATGAGACGTGCCTTTTTTTACCTGCCTGCCTACCTTACCTCGAACTATTTTTAAAAAAACAGGTCAACAGGCCTTTGTGTTATAATTACCCAGCCGTTTTGATCCCTCAGAGGAGAAAATTCATGTCGCTCTGTAACTTGTTTACCGTCCCGGCCCGAATCCCTCTGCGGAGCCGCTGTTGATTATCAGATCCGCAGCTTGACTGATCCCTCTGGATCCCTAAACTCCGATTCGAAGAGCTCAACCCTTCATTTGGAAAGCCGACATTTATTCTCAATGGGCCAAATCAGCGCACTTTGCGCTCTATAAGAGATTAAAATGATTTGCAAAGACAATTTGATTTAAAGTCTCAGAAGAATACTTGCTGCAGTGAGGTTTTTCATGTTTTTTTTAACATTTGTTTTGGTATCGTCGTCTCCCCGATCCAGGCACGGATGAAGACGCGATCGTCATGCTACTGGCGGCGCGCAGCAATGATCAACGCCAGCAAATTAAAGCGGCTTACAAAAAGGCCTATGGGAAGGTAAGGTGAGCTGGTGGCGAAGGAGCAGGGGGCCGACGTTACATTAATGGATGGCTGCGGGTCTTTTCACTCGCCGACATTACCTTCATCAATCTCAATCCGGCTTTGAGATGAACATTTAGGAGCATAGATTATTACTCGCACCTTCAATAATTCTGCGTGTATAAAATGTGGGTTTGTCAGAACTTTCTTTCACAAAATGCACCGCTTGTGCCGAATATTTTTCAACGAAAGTATTTATCCTTAATAATATAAGGCGTGTTACCAGACGCCAGTCGATCGCGGGGCGACATTTCGAGAGAAACGACCGTTTATTCTCTCGTGGCCGATTTTCCACTGTTTCCAATTAACCTTGTGCATGTTTTTGCATAAGAGAACTCAGAGAAAACCCACAACAATGGTCCTTCTCGCTCACCACTGTGCCACCGTGCCGCTTAAAGATGTTACAACGTGTGAAAAATTCAGTGATAATAGATGTACATCTTCGCTGTCGAAACAGCAACAGTGACGTTTTTCGCTGTTGTCGGATGTTTTTAGCTACACGCCGCCCTGAAAACAAGTTGTTAAACCCAAATTCCGTGCCGTTAAGAATTGAATACGGCGCTATATGTGGCACCGACGGTCGTAGTGAGGAAAAAACCTCATTGTTATAATGGAAAAACGAGAAAGAACCGCTCGCCGCCTCCACGGAGGAGATGCTGCGCCGTTAGTTACTCGGAATCGTGGCATTTTATGCTCTTCTGTGCGCCACGTTCCGCCATAACGTCAAGGTGTTTTATGGAGACCCGTGAACAGAAAACAGCGAGTCAATTTATTTTCTACGGATGCTATTTAAAAGCGGTCTTGCTATCTGAGATGTAACGGGCGAAGCGGTTCCGAAAGTGAAGAGAAAAAAACAAATACATTGGAAAAATCACAAAGTACCTCCTATTGCAAGGTCTAAACATTGGTGCTTAATCAAAATGAGGCACTGAATGAGCCCATTTATTTTTAACCGCATCACCATGGGACGATTTCGATGGGTAAATTGTGGCATCGGAAATAACTATTAAGCCTCTCATTTGCAATAATAACTGACAAAAAGACTGCAGACTGGTTAGGACAAATCGAATAGTGTAAGTGTTATTTGTCTTTAAGATTGTTCCCATTTGTATGTTCAGAATTTCATTTATTTTTGAAATGCTGATTCTTTTTTGGACGGGGTTTAACTTTATATTGTATATTTTGCCAAACTCTTCCAATCTCAAATCCTTAAACAGAACTTTAGTTTTTTTGTTTTTTTTTCTGGGCTTTACAGAAACAAAAGATAACATCCATGCAGAGAATGTGCCAATAAAAGGCCTGGGAAAAAAAAAATCAACTATTAATCTATTTATCTGACCATCAGTGTGTCATATTCTGATTTTGTTGCGTTTCAAACAAGACATTTAGAAACAGACATCTTTTAAAAAACACTGAAATGAACTTTCAGTCTATATCAATTTTGCAACCACAATGGCCAAAATAGGCAACTTTGAATCAGGTTAAATTCTATTTGATTTCTTAGAATCTTCTTGTGCCCCGCTCCACATTTATGTTGAAAATTGAAATTAGTCTGTAATGAAGGCAATTTTCCAAGTTAGTTTTTGAAGGCAATATTACACAACAAATCTGTCCCCTCGGCCGTTCCTCTAATGATCAGCCTGCATTTTTTGAAATGGCAAGATAGCAGTGAATTGCTAATAATTTCTCCGCTTTTCAACATAAGAGCAAAACAAATTACGTCTCGTTGCACTTCTTCGGGATGACTGACTATTACAGCTTCTGGGTGTCCGCATCTCATCCGACCTGACCTGGGCTACTAACACCTCACGGACGCTCACAGACTTTTACAAGATAACAACAGAAAGCAGCGCTACAGTTTGGGCTCTATATATGCAACCGTCCCAAGTTTTCCCCACACAACTCCCCTTCTTATGTCCCTTGTTGAGCCGCATTTTGTAATAAAAGTGCATTTTGTAATAAACGTCCAAAATGTAATAACTTTTTCATTTCATTTTGTAATAAAGCCGCATTTTGTAATAAAGGCGCAATTTGTTACAAACTGCCCCAACGCATTTTGTAATAAATTTTGCCGCATTATGTAATAAGTTATTACATATTGAGAAGATTATCACAAAATGCACTTGCAACTTTTTTATTTTCTAGGAAATGTAATAACATGGTGCATTATGTAATAACAATTCTAAAGCATAAGTTTGTTAATTGTATTTTATTTTACTTAAAAGTATTTGTAAAAGCTAGGCCTATTATTAGTATCACTGTATTAGCCTAGTAGCAGTACTTAGCAAATACTATCAGTACACTATTCAAAGGTTGCATTAACAGAGAATATTCTATGTATCCATGTTATTACATTTCCTAGAGAATAAAAAAGTTGCAAGTGCATATTATAATAATCTTCTCAAAATGTAATAACTTATTACATAATGCGGCAAAATTTATTACAAAATGCGTTGGGGCAGTTTATTACAAAATGCGGCAGTTTATTACAAAATGTGGCCTTATTACAAAATGAAATGAAAAAGTTATTACATTTTGGACGTTTATTACAAAATGCACCGTTATTACAAAAAACGGCTCAACACCGTTCACCGGCACCCGGTCAAGTCCCTGGTGCTCGCCTATCGGGCGGTGAACGGGACGGACCCGTCTTATCTCCAGGTTGTGGTCAAGCTACATGTCCCTACCCGTCCCCTCCGATCTGCCACCTCTGGGCGACCGTCCACCCCGTCTCTCGGAGCTGCCGATCGAACCGGTCTCGGCTTTTCTCGGTCTCGGCTCCTCAACGGTGGAACCGCTCCTGAAAATAGTCAGGACAGCGGGGTCGCTGCCCATCTTTGGCCGTGAGTTGAAAACATACCTCTTCACCAAGCACTACCCTTCTAATCGCACTTTGCCCCCAACCCCCCACAAAAAAGGGGATGAAATGAATGTATGTACAGGTACGTATATGGTTTTGAGATGGATGTTTGGTTGAGTGGCCCCTTCTGACTCCAGACTACTGGTACTTCGGATCTTCGGTGACTGAATTGCACTTTTTGTAAGTCACTTTGGATAAAAGCATCTGCCAAATGACTGTAATAAGAATAAGAATAAAAATTAGAATGAGAATAAGAGAAAGAGTAAGAGTAAAAGTAAGAGTAAGAATAAGAATAAGAATAAGAATAAGAATAAGACTAAGACTAAGAACAACTTTATTTATCCCGAAGAAAATCGTTGTGCCAGAGTTTCAAGTAAAACATAACAATGATAAATAATAGTAGGAAATTGTATAAACAGTATACAAAAGGGGGGAGAATAAGAAATACAGATAAAACTATAAAGTGTCTAAGTAACAAGTCAAGGCTATAAAGTGAAAAATAAGGAGTGCACAAGAGTATGAAAGTATAGCACATGCAGCTGTTATGAAATGAAATATTGCACAGTTATGAATATATATACAGATAAATTATTACGATTTACAGTAAGTGGGTAAGATGTAATGTAATGCAAAAGAAGACCAGGAACATGGCAACACATCCCCCCCCGGACGGCACAACAGTCTGTTTGTGTCGCTCCCAGCGGGAAAACGGTACAATCAAAACCCACACGTTGCAGCTGAAAACCAGCTTTTATCCAAGATCTCTCTCCCAAACCGTCTCCCCATTGCGAGAGACCTCCTTGCACTAAAATGCACTTTTTTCATACATATCACCCTTCATGCCATCCTGCTGCTATATGTATAAATCATATTCACTGGTGTAAACCGTTCATCCACGCGGGGTCAGTCACAACATGAATGACCAAATATTATTGTTGAATTCTTCCTGTCGTGGCAGCTGGACTTGAATCTCTTTACTTGAAGAAGGGCTTCTTTAGTTCTAATGAAATGCGGCGAGTTTCCGAATAAAACCGCCAGGGTTTTTGATGGGTCTAGGTTATGGGGCAGAAACCGGGTCTGAGGGAGTTGTTATGTCTATGGGAGTTGTTCGTCGGGGACAAAGGGGCGACCTTTTCGACAAGATTTTCGTCACGAATTCACCTTCACCTGGATGACCGAGAACCACCACAGACGATGACAAAACATGTATTCTGTTCATGTTATACAAGCGTGTTGCTTTTCTGTTATCATCGGTTCGGCCCTCCAATGGCGTTCGGGTTTCTTAAACGGCCTTGTAATAATTAATTTCCCACCCCTGCTCTACATTATTGTCAGGGTCTCACACCTGGGATTAATTCGCAATCGGCGCCAGCCGCAGCAGCTGCCGCTAATCAAGAGCCCTATAAAGGGCAGCGGCACGCTCTGCCTGGTGCTGGGGGATTGTGGAGGTCCCAGACCACTGCGGAGCCCTGCCATGACCCTACCCCTACTGGAGCCATGCCCAACAAACCCTGTTACAACCGGACCCAGCTGGCCGGTGTAACATTGGACCTTGACGCTGTCCTGGTGAGACCCAGCCCTGTGCAACCCTGTCTCGGGGCCAGGGGCTTACCAGCGACACCCTACCTGCCGTTCAACCCAAATAAAGCGCTTTCAACCCAGATTCCTGCTCCGAGGTGTGGTTCCCTGCCCGAGTCCGCCCCCGTGACAATTATGTATATAACTTGTCTATTTATAATCTTGTACATACTCCGCTCTCACTACAAAATGTCATCATGCCTGCAATCTTGAATCTACAAGGACCATGGAAATGTAATTTCTCCCAGGCTTGTGTTGATCCTCCTTTTGGATTTTTTTTTTTTTGCTGATAGAATAACGCATATTCAATTATTTTTGGCTCTCGTCCTTTATCTCCTCACAGGACCTGGTGAGTGCGCTGAAGTCGGAGTTGGGTGGCCTGCTGGAGAGTCTGATAGTCGCCTTGATGACGCCACCCGCCTTATATGACGCTTCCCGACTCCACAAGGCCATCAAGGTACCTTGCGTGAAACTATTCTATTTCATGAAATGCATTCCTGTCATTATTGATTATATTGGTAAAACCTGATGAGACTCTATCCCAGTAGGAGGAGCCTGTTACTGTTGGGTTTGTGATGTCCAATATGGCTGCAATCAGTTTGGGTGTGAACCAAATGTGCCTCAACTGTTAAGGTTGAGAGGCACAAAATAAATCAAATAAACCAAATAAGTCCATTTACCAGATCGAGGTCCATTTAAAGCACGGGGTTCTATCATCCTGGGATTTTGGGCCTCCCTGAAAAGGTTTGCAATTAGCCAGCTGCCAAATTCACCTCATTTCAATTTTAAAATGAAAACAGTTAAAGTTGCCCTTGCCAAGTAGAATTCTTTTTTTTGATGGTTTTATTGCTCTTTTGTAGTTTCACCAATATCTTTGGCTGTCAAACCAAACAAGGATGATGCATATTTTTCACAATTAAATGTAATTTATGGCAAAGAACTTGAATCGATGTGGAAACCATTATCTTACGCCGCTTATTTTCCCTGCTTGGTTAAGTCAGGGGGCTTTGGGGGTTTACAGGTTAGAGAACTGAACTTGTTGGAAGCCCTTTTTTTAAATAAGGTAAAACCTCCCAGGTACCTTTGGGACCACAGTAATGTTATTTGGCTGCAGAGGCACTCACCAATTGAGTAGTAGTAGCCTTATATTGCTTTTTCCTGAAACTGTCAGGCTATATATAAACACATAAAAAGCCTCTCTAAAGGCTTTACCTTATTATTCATTTTGGAAAAACCAACAGTAAAAGTCTCCAAAACCTCCTTCCTCTCATGTTTCCCCAACCGGGGGGAGATTTGACGCTCACTTCGGCTACAGCAAAAATCACCCGAAGGCTCAAAAGTCTTGACAAATTTCCAGTTTGATGACACGTTCATAAAGAGGGGCTTCATTCTCTGATATTCCGACCACGTTCTCAAAAGGTGTGTTTAAAAATGGAAAGCACAGCAGGGCTTTTTGAAACACCTCAAATTCACAACTTTTGGCCTCCTAGCTTTGCAGTATATAGCCTTTTAACTCACCAGCAAGCTAATACATGGGAGTTATTACACTGGATTGTACTGGGATAGAACAAAAACAGGCAAAAAAAAAAGAAAAATAAGGAATTTACAAGCAATATGGCACTCTTGAAGGACCTTTCAGCCAAATAGTCTTTTTCCCCAAAGCTCCAACTACCAGGTGCGCCCCTGGAAGGATTGCTTCGGAAGCGCTGATTTTTTTTTTTTTTTTTTTTTTTTTCCCAGCTCAGAGGGTTTGGTTGCTATGAAACAGAAAATTTGTGCAGAAAAAAATGTGATTGAGCTCCTTATCTACATAAAATAATAGTTGGACCTGCTGCTCCGGGTTCATCTCCCAGCATTGTTTTTGTATTGTCTGCCCCCGGAGGGAAGAACTCATTTTGCGGTATTTGTCAGAGTGATGAGCGCAGCATCCACCAAAAGACCCTTTTCAACACTTGGACAAAAAGTCTGCCGACTGTCAAGGAGTCGCCGCTGCGCTGGGGTTTGTGCCGCAGCATGAAACGCGCCGCTCCCATTGCAGACAATTAAAAAAAAACCTCAGCTCTCGAAATAAATGCTGCGGCCCCTTTTGCTTTAGTCAAAAGGGCAAGTGGGAGCCGGATAGAGCGAGACGGCTCGGCTGTGCGGAGCTGGGTTTGCGCTTTGGGGGGAACATAGGCTACCTTTTAATCAGAACGGCAGGGAAACGGAGGCGGGAGTTCGGACCGATCCGGACCGAGGGAAACCGGAATTCATCAAGAAATGACTGACGACGCAGCGTAGAACGCTGGAACGTGAGCGACGGACTTGCATCGACGTGGAAACGAAGTCGTGATCTGACGCTTGCGCACACGATTATATGACTTTAGTAAAACACACTCACGCAGATGCCCAAAGGTCAGAAGGGTCCTCAAGTTCCACCAAAAGCCCTTTCACCAATTTTTCATCCTTCAACGTCTACCAAAGATTAAAACCTCCTCCGGGATATTTTTAAGGAGGCACCTCTGGATCCTCACTAGGTCATCCATAAACCCCTGGGTATGTAATGTTGTCTACAAGATAGAGGCCCTTATCATTTGCTGTGAAAGTTTGGTTTCCAACCCATCACTTTCATAGTTGAAAAGGTGAATTTGTGCACTTTTTCTGGTCCTTGTTGAGCCGCATTTTGTAATAAAGCCGCATTTTGTAATAAACTGCCCCAACGCATTTTGTAATAAATTTTGCCGCATTATGTAATAAGTTGTTACATATTGAGAAGATTATTACAAAATGCACTTGCAACTTTTTTTATTCTCTAGGAAATGTAATAACTTGGTGCATTATGTAATAAAAATTCTAAAGCATAGTTTATTTGTTAATTGTGTTTTATTTTACTTTAAAGTATTTGTAAAAGCTAGGCCTATTATTAGTATCACTGTATTAGCCTAGTAGCAGTACTTAGCAATTACTATCAGTACACTATTCAAAAGTTGCATTAAGAGAGAATATTCTATAAATTCCATGTTATTACATTTCCTACAGAATAAAAAAGTTGCAAGTGCATTTTGTAACAATCTTCTCAAAATGTAATAACTTATCACATAATGCGGCAAAATTTATTACAAAATGCGTTGGGGCAGTTTATTACAAAATGCGTCTATTAAAGTGCAATGAAAAAGGTTTTACATTTTGGACATTTATTACAAAATGCACTGTTATTACAAAATGCGGCTCAACAGTCCTACATCCAGAATGGCAAGGTTTTTTTGTGTGCAAAACAACAGAATACAAGCAGAAAGAAAATTGAAGGATCCGCTTGAAAATGGTTGCTGTCCCAAAAAGGTTGTTTGTCAGTGCTTCTGTCTTTTTATTTATATTTCTATTGATATTTATTTCCTTTTGTTTTGACATAACTGTTACGCTGCCGTGACGAAGGAATTTCCCCTATGGGGATTGATTAAGTTTATCTTATAACAAGCTGTGCATGAACATTTTCCTCTAGTATCATGACACAGTTCCTTTTGTTAAAACCTACTTTCAGTACCAATCGGCACACCTTTTTAAGAGGTGATTTTTATATTTAAACTTGTTTAAATTGATTTTCTAACTATAAATTGTTAAGATAGACAGCAGAGCTGCATGTATCTGGGCAACCGTCACATACAATGCAAATATGATAAAATCTTGCGCGGAAGTTAATTAAAAATAAGCACTCGGAGTTACAGCTGAGCCGAGAAGCGAATCTGCTGTTGTGCCACACTTTCAAAAGTGATCTCACTCGTTCTTTAATTATACACCTCTGGGCTCAAATTATAGCCGAAGATAAGACGAGGTAACACGAGAAAAGATAAGATTGCTTTGTGAACACGAACCCCGTGTCGTCTCAGACTGAGTTTGTGGTCATTGTTTTTGGTTCCCAGGGCATTGGCACAGATGACCAGGTGTTAATTGAGATTCTGGCATCCAGAACCGGCGAAGAGATAAAAGATATCATCAAACTCTACAAGAAAGGTCAGGAAACCGTTGCGCTCGTTGCTTAAGGGGGACAAACATCGGTTGTCGTTGGGTAACATGAAGCAAGCGATGGATTTGTTACATAATCTTATAATTTGTTGACCTGCCGAACCTTTATGGATTTAGACCGGTGGTTTAGCTGACTAGAAGAAGGATCACGATTAAGGTGATCGATCAATAGTTTCCACTTGGGGCTTGTATTTTGAAGTACACATTTAAAATGCGGCAGTAACCGATAATGTGCCCGTTTTTGCCTATCAAGTCTGACCTTGCAGCAACCCTCTGTTCTGGACTGGATTGGATCCCGGCAGTCTCTCTCTTGCCTCATTTCCTCCAGACGTCCCTCCATGCTGGTCCCCAATTTCCTCATTTTTCATTTTTTATCAACTTTTCTCCAAGTACTGATAAATGTAACGTATGAAAATGTACAGGTCATTTACACCCTACCGCATTTCTTTTTTTTAGATATACTATCTATATCAGTGGTGTCAAACTCATTTTGGTCCGGGAGCCACATACGGCCTAGTAAAATCATTACCTGGAAGTAACACTGAATCCCAATTTTTTTCCTTTGTTTTAATGTAAAAGAGGTAAACAGGTAAATTATAAAAATCTTTATATGTAATGAACTTTTCCTCTAAAAAATACATGACATTAATATTAGAAATAAATATTAAAAAAGAATTGATGAAATTACGCCCTAAAAATATGGCTGAGGTAAAAGAGAAAATTGCTGTGGGAAAATTTGCCACTAGAATTCATTCGAAAATGTATTGGTAGCATGTAGAAGAGGAGGTATCACGTTTCCAAGTCTACCCTGGTTACTATATCAATCTTTTTAATATTGCCCGTTTTTTTTTTTTGCTATCGTTTTTGTGTTTTTTATAGAAATAAGAAAAAAAAAAGATATTTTTAACAATGTCGAATCACTGTGGGAAAATTTGCCACTAGAATTTATTAGAAAATGGATTGGTAGCATGTAGAAGAGGAGGTACAATGTATACAAAGCTAATGGTGGCTATTCTGGTTATTAAATCAATTTTTTTAATTTTGTCCCTTTCTTTTGCTATCGTTTTTGTGTTTTTTATAGAAATAAGAAAAGATTGTTTAAACAATGTCGCTAGATGTTTTTTTTGTAATCAAAAAATCATTTTGTTTTCAAATTTTGAAGCAAAAAATACATTGCACAGTTACTTTTTCATTTTTTCCTTGCCTGATTTTTTTTTTTTTAAACTCGCTGTATAAATCCCCAGATGCATGTGATCTATATCTACCCCATTCCCAGACATGGATCAAGAATGCATAGCTGGGCACAAAATGACAGTCTTCGTTATAATCTGATATGAATCCGTTTTTTTGTTCTACTCGCTTTAAACAATATCTAGTGCCTGATTTGCACCCCAGTGATTACAAGACATTTTTTTGAAAATGAGTAATAAGAGATCTTGCTGTGAGAGAATTCAGCACCAAATTAGGGAGTCGCTGTCTTAAAAAAGTGCAGGAAATTACCTGACAAGTTAAAAAAACTGAGCAACAAAGCAGCGTTGAAATGTTCATATCAGGTTAAATGAGAAGAAAATTCAATGAAATCACCAAAGAAATGCGTAAAAAGCAAGCGAATGACAGATCGTTTTTCAAAAATGACAGGAAAAAGCATAGTCTGGTGAATAAACCAATGCAAGAAAATGGGAATAAAAATAGTCACAAATGATCAGAACCAAACGTTTTTGAAAGCAGTTAATCAAATTAATAGTGGGATTAATCAGATTATGGCTATAAAATGTGATGAGTGAGGTTGCATCAGTTTGAGAATTTTGCATCAGACATCAATAACTTATTTATTTATATGACTTCAAAACAGACCTCAGCAATAGAAGTGGTTGCAAACCTATGGTTGCAATTAATAAATATTAATTTGATTCTTGACTCCTTGAGCATACATTTATCATAAAAGTAATTGATTAGTTCTTTGGCAGTATGTCATTTTCTCTAGTTCATTATAAATAAATAGAAACTATCTAATCCATCACAGCAGGATCACACAGGTGACTGAGACAGTGGAAAAAAAAAACACTGAAAGAGTGCAGAAAAATACGGTTCATCACCATAAATGTTTATGGAGGGATTTCCAGACCCAAACGTTTCTTTATTGACATCCTCACAGATTCCCTGTGCTACTCCATTTGCCGCACTTTAGGCTGAATGTCATTTCTGTTTTAAACATGGTGCAAAAACAAAGGAAATCCAAGAATATACCAGGGAATAAAAGTGAAATGTACAGTAAAAGAAACATCACATCCTATATTTTTATTATTTTTATGTTGATAGAATGCATGTGTGTGTGTGTGTGTGTGTGTGTGTGTGTGTGTGTGTATATATATATATATATATGTATATATACACACAACATATATATTATATATACACACACGCACACATATTATATATATGTATATATAGTATATATAAATATACTGAAACACATTCCACAAATATTGACCACTACTATTTGGTAATTATTGATAACTTTTTAACGTATTCTCTCGAAATTTCTGATAGGCGGGGGAGATATCACATCTATAATTTTTTCTGTTTCAGTTTGCATTTTTTTGCTGCTGCCATTCAGGATTGTAGTGAACCCACATAGTTTACACCAACTCTGCCTGTGTGCGAAAGCATTGCTAATGATTAGTAAATACTTTCACGTTGTGTGCTAATCATACCCATTAAATAAAGTTTATTCAATAGTAAATGTATAATTTACTGTCATCACTTTGTAGGTACTGTACTGTCCACACTATAAGGCGCATCGCATTATAAGGCGCACCTTCAATCAATGGCCTGTTTTAAAACTGTTTTCATATATAGGCTGCACCGTATTATAAGGCGCATATAATAGAAGATACAGTGATGGCTGGGGTTGCGTTATGCATGCACTAGATGAAGCTGCGCGAAAGGGAATGTCAACAAAACAGTCAGATAAGTCAGTCAAACTTCATGACTAGAATACCAACCAATGTTCTGACAACTCCGTTCACTCCCTAAACAAGTTAGTGCATTCACAAAACGGTATCATATGTACCGGTAGCTCTTACCAGAATTTGCGCCGCCTTCGTTGAAAGCAATGTATATCCAGCTCCATTTGTCACAGTTCAAAGCTTTTCATAAAACGAAAGCACCAAGAAGGACCGCCTCTAAATTCATTGATGTTCATGTCGCTAGCTAGCGCTGTTGCCTATATTAAAATAGTGACTGTAGAGACTCTTCTACTTGCTGCTCTTTGTTCAACTGTTCGAGTTTGTCCTCTAACTGCAGCCATCTCGCTTTGTTTCCTCGGAAACTCTGTTTAGTCTTCTTTACTCGGCGCAGGTCATCTTGTCGCTTCCTCCACTTCGCACCATCGATTCATTAATGTTGAATTTTTAATCGCTGCTGCTCTGTTCCCGTGTTCACCGATCGCCTTGAGTTTAAACTCTGCGTCGTAAGCGTGTCTCTTGAAAACTGCCATTGTGAGGTCTTTAGACAAGCACAAGTTTACCATTTTTACTGCTGCAACTTTGGCGACAATCCCACTACGGTAGCCATAACTAACCAATATTGATCCATATATAAGGCGCATTGGATTATAAGGCGCGCTGTCGGTTTTTGAGAAAATTAAAGGCTTTTAGGTGCGCCTTATAGTGCGGAAAACACAGTACTTAGCGTGTACCTGTAGTATGAAGAATACCCAAACTTGTAAGGACGACTCCCACGCACTACCAGCGATTAACATTCTGTCTTGTAAACAAATTAAACAAATTAAAACCCAAAAAACCTTTGCGATAAGAGGCCAAAGGCAAAGAGGCAGGCTTATTTAATCTTGGGAAAGGAAAAGGCCACACACTCCGTTCCACACCAATCAAACCTGTGTTGTCAGAGAGCAATGTAGAAAATGTAGTGCTCCCTGCTGAGGTTGATCCTAAACATTAGTGACGGGAGCGTAAGCCGTCCTCTGCCTCTCATCCCCCTCTAGAGTTCGGTGGCAAGCTGGAGAAAGATATCTGCGGCGACACTTCGGGGCACTATCAGAAACTGCTGGTGATCCTGCTGCAGGTAGTGGGACTCGTATTTCCTTTGGTGATAACGGCAACGTCTGGTTGCAGCATTAGAAAGTCATGAGGTTTAGACGTGGGTGGCGTTGGGTGAGGGCACAATGTTTTGCTTCAATTTGCTTCACACGACCCAAATTTTATTTTCACGGTCCTGGACTGATCTAATCTCTCCACTCACTGGCTGCCTTCCCGTCTCTCTGCTTCCATGGTTGGTTCAACGTTTGTCCCCCTGTGAAGGGGAGGAGGGAGGAGGGTGTAGACGAGAGCAAGATTGAGAAAGATGCAAAGGTAAGAAGCAAATTTTCCCTTTTTGATTGCTGCATAAATCATTTTGCATTAAAATCAAATATTTATTGACTTCCAAACTCCAATTATTTTCCGTATCAGTTTGAACACTCGGCAATGTCGTTACATTTTGGTACATTTACAGCAGGGGTGTCAAACTCAGTTTGCTCTGGGGGGGCCACATAAAATTATTATGTGACCGGTTAATCATTACCTAGAAGCAACACTAAGTCCAGATTTTTCCTTTGTTTTAGTGTAAAGGAGGTAAACGGGTAAATTATACAAATCTTTATATGTAATGAACTGCTCCTCTAAAAAATACATGGCGAATTAATATGAAAAATGAATATTAAAAAAGAATTGATGAAATTACACCCTAAAAATATGGTTGAGTTAAAAGAGAAAATCTTGTCATTCTGGGAAAATTCACCAGTAGAATTTATTAGAAAATGGATTGGTAGCATATAGAAGAGGAGGTATCATGTTTATAAGGCTAATGGTGGCTATTCTGGTTATCTTTTTAATTTTGCCGTTTTTTTTTACTATTGTTTTTGTGATTTTTTATAGAAATAAGAAAAAAAAGATAGTTTTAGCAATGTCACTAGACGCTTTTTCATCAAAAATTATTTTGTTTTCAAATTTCAAGAAAAAAAATACATTGCAAAGTTACTTTTTCATTTTTTCCTTGCCTGTTTTTTTTTAAACCCACTGTATAAAGACCCCTGATTTACTGTCTTTGGTAGAAAAGGCATTAAAGCTCATCTATGGAAGTTCTCGGGCAACCAGTTCAAGGCTAATTCTTGTTGAAATCTTAGAAATGAACTTGAATTTCTTCCCTTGAAGACGTTTCAACTCTTATCTGAGAGGCTTCTTTGGTTCCGTTGGACCGCAGGGGAATTTTCTAAGTGGTCTGAGTTACGACGGCTTGTCACGATAATGGTTGTTTTCGCGAAATGTGGATCGACTGGGATTGTTGTGTTAATGGCGGCGTCGTTGAGCAGAACGAAGGTACAACTTTGGGGGTTTTACCTGAGTTAAAATTTGAATAGACACAGCAAGAATAGAATACAAGTCCCTCATTCCATCAGTGCCGATGCTGCTCACTAGCATCCCGAAACACTTTTCTGCACTACCCCACGACCTATATCTCTGTTTTTTTACCACCCTCATCCATGCAAAACTTTTATTTACATCAAGTACATATTCCTCAAGACGACAAAAGATTTTTTTATCGCCACCGTCCTGCAGAAGGCCATTCCTTTTTACCCTTTTTTTTCCTCTTTACATCTTGTATTATATCGTGTATCCTGGGAACAGTCTTCTCGACCGACATTTTATGCGCACTCTGTTTATTCAGATTCTGTGTGAGCTGATCTGTCTCGGGATGGATCCCGTCCATTTTTTTTTTCCCTTTTTGACAAAGATCGGTTCTTTGGACTCCTCTCTCAAACCATCTGGCCAGAATGAAAGCTTTGCTGGATTCAAAGGAGTTGCCTTTGCCCTTCAGGTGTCGGTGGACTGCGGAGTCTTGTTCCGGAGTGGTGGCTCTCCTGTGTCGGACCATCCATTTGTCCAAAGATTGTTCTGTCTCCCTGGCGTAGACGCCGTGACAATCTTCATTACGGTTGAAAGCAAACACGACAGTCTTGATCTTACGCGTTGGTGTTTCATCCTAGGGATGCACCGCTCTTTCCTTCAGGGTATTGTAAGATTTGAAATGTATCTATTAGGCGTTGGTTGACAAGCCTTCTGAGTTTTTCCGAAATACAAAAAATGTACGGCGTAGCAATGTCTTTACATGTCTTCCTGTTCTGTCTTCTTCAGGTTTATGTTTTGGCAAAGGCCTAATCAGAGTAGCCCAAATGTTAATAGTCTTTCCTAATATACTGCTCAAAAAAATAAAGGGAACACTTGAACAACACAATGTAACTCCAAGTCAATCACACTCCTGTGAAATCATAGTGTCCACTCAGGAAGCAACACAGATTCATTTTGACTTGTTTTGAGGACATTACATCAAATTTGGATCAGCCTGGAGTGTGTTTTTACACTTTAATTTTGAGTGTGATTCTTATCCAGACCTCCATGGGTTGATACAATTGATTTCCATTGATCATTTTTGTGTGATTTTGTTGTCAGCACATTCAACTGTGTAAAGAGCAAAGTATTTCATAAGAATATTTCATTTATTCAGATCTAGGATGTGTTTTTTAAGTGTTCCCTTTATTTTTTTGAGCAGTGTATTTTGGACCCAGGCAAGTTATTTACGCATAACTCCCCGGAGTCTGTTTGAACTGAAGAACTGGGATGAGAAGTGAAACATCTTCAGGGGAGGAATTAAAGTCAAGAATTAAAGGTCTTATTTTAAATGTGTATTTATTGTATTTTGTATCATTGTTTATATGTAAATTAAATCAATGCAAACTGCTTTAAAAGGTGGAAATGTGGTTTATGTAGATAACATCAGGACTTAATCTCAACAATCCAGTTGTTTTATTGGATTAAATTGATAAGAATGTACATTTTGTGTTTACTGAAAATTTGCATCCACTTTCAAACGTTACAAAAGGCAGTTTTTATTTTATTTTGATGTTGACCCATCAGCCTAGTACATTTTTTTCCCTAGAAAGAACACCGAGCGTGCTCAGCGACAATTCTCGGTTTTATATTCAATCACGCCCTTCTGATCCCAAATGGTTTAGAAAATTTAAACAAGCTGAATGTTGTGTTTCAGGAGGTTAATGATTGGATATTTATCAATCCTGTCTGACTCACAACGCTCTCCCGCCAAACTGCCAACCGCTCCGTCAACAAAAAAAAAGGAAGGAACTACCGATGTGTAATTAATCAGGAAAAAGTCATCGCTTATACAAGTGATTTTTCAATCTCGGCAAATGAGCTCAAATGATATTTGTCCCTCGGCGATTTCATAAGGCACATACGAACGGGAAACCGAAAAACAAAACTTTTTGTCTGAGCAATTCCCTGAATTAGCGCGGCATACCGAGCCTCTGCAGGCGTGCACAGGAGAGTCTCCGCTTGTTTTTTTTTCCAGGATTTATATGCCGCCGGGGAAGGCAAGTTCGGCACAGACGAGGAAACGCTGATCAAAATCCTGGGGAACAGGAGCGCTGAGCATCTAAGAAAAGGTGATATGAATATTTTGATCCTCGGAAATTGTTGGGAAAAAAATCGTCAACAGAGGCTTTACTTCGATATTTTCTATTAAAATGATTAAAAATGGAAATTCTCGCTGGCAATAGAAATTGAAGGAGTTATTAAATGACTCGTGGAAAACAAACGGGTATAAGTATTTAGGTTTCTTGGATTCCTTCCTTGGTCGGCAGAATTTGATTCATTGGTTTTAAACAAGCCGGTAAAATCCCCTCTCCACTTACTTTGACATGTTTCCGCCGACATTTTTCGTAATCTGTCCAAAAACTTACCACTCAGGGCAGGTCTGGGTCTTTAAAACGATTTACAGAAACCCAAATTTCCCCAATGAGCAAGCACTTGCAACAACAATGGCGAGACTTTGACCCGGCTGAAACCTGGGACAGATATCCCAATATATATAAATATGTATATATATTAAAATAATTTGATATATAAAAGTCACGGTTTGCGGTTTCGGGCCTGTCATGCATCTTGCATAATCTGGAATCGAGTTTGCGTGTTTGATCCGGGAGGGTCGGATGAGTTTCGGAGAAACGCTCCGAAGCAGATTAGTGATGCTAATGTCGTCGATATATCTTTATAAAAAAGGCTAAAAACAGGGGAAATCTTTAGTATGCTCAATGCAACAAATCTGGGAGGCCGATTCTGAACATTTCCCATTTGTCATCCGTCAGTGTCAACAGTGTAGAGATAGAAAGCCTGGGAGTAATTTACAAACTTTATTGGCAATGAGGATGGATTTTCTGCGTCTCGTCTTTCGAATGACAAGCAGGGAATATGCAGCTTTATGGATCCGACCTGGTATTTTTGGACCTTTGAAATCCTCCGCTTAAAATTCTCGCTGGAGTCGTTTCCTGATGCCGACGACATTGAACCTGAAATTCTTGTCGCACGAATGTTATCTTCTAATAGCACCTGTACGTCAGTTCGGCCGTGGAGGGAGACATTCAAACACAAAGCCTCTCGCCATCTGTTGAATTTGGGAACAACCCTCACAGCCTCTTTGGAGGTGCATTTTTCAAGCACAAATATAATTATCTTAATTATTATCTCAATTTCCAAGATGCTCTGTTCATCCACGCTCGACCAAGGTGGTGCAACAACTTTTATTTCATTATCTTGCAGGTACAGTATTTAACTCTTTCAATAATTTGATATATTTTATATGGATTGAACCCTTTGGTGCCCATGGTACTCTTTTTCCTGTGTTTCTAAACAAAATGGGATTCTTTCATAGCAACAGTCCAAATGTGTTTTATTCAAGGCGCGATTGTCTGGCAACAATTTGGATATTTTGATCAAAAATCCGTTGGAAAATTAATACCATTGACAATTTAATTCAATAAAGATGGGTGAATTGAATTTACGAATTTGATTTAAAATGAGTGTTGCATAGAAATTTTTTTTCTCTGATTTTTTTTTTTTTTTTTTTTGGGAGGGGGGGAACATGTGTTTATTTAGTATTAAAACATATAAAATTCCACACAAATGAGTGTATTTTCACTTTTGAATATTTTTATTTTATTTGATGATGTTATGACTCGGGACTGCATTGTGTTAAATATTGATGAAAACTCAGCTCTTCTACTTTCTCACATTTGATCAACAGCAGTGGTACCTTGAAATTACCTTCCCCGATGTCTCACTTACCCTTATACATCAAAATCATCAATATATTGAAGCAATGTGGATGATTTATTTTGGCAATGCCGAGTGGGGAAATGGCAAAAAAAAAAAGTCAATTAATATGAGACGCTTAAACAAAATACAAGTGCAAAAGGAAAATTATTTTTTTCTTACTTGGCTACCTCCAATTGGTTGCAATTAAAGTGCATTTATTGGACTTCTTGGTGTTACATAAGTGTTGCTGAGGTTGTTTCTTCTCTCCAGTGTTTGATGCCTATAAGAAACTATCTGGCTTGGATATAGAGGAGAGCATCGAAGGCGAGACCGCGGGGAATCTGGAGAACTTACTGCTGGCTGTTGGTAAGACAGATGATTCTTCAAGGTGTAACCCGACTCCCCTTTAACTCCAGATGAATAACAACCTGTTTTTTATACGACACAGTACAGTGACATGCGGTGCAACATCCCGGTGAAAAAAAAAAAAAATCCAAATCAGATTAACACGACAAGCATCGGAAGGCGACGCTGCGTTGTGAGAGCCTCATGTTGTTTTCCTTGTTTCACAGTTAAGTGCGCCCGCAGTGTCCCGGCCTTCTTCGCCGAATCCTTGTACAAATCCATGCGGGTAGGTGTCTTTGTTTTCTGCGAGTTCATTTATAGCCGGCTGCATGCCTTCCACATCCGCTGGATGTGAAATATATTATTTTTCAGACGTCATTTTGGACAGAGCTGACATTTTATTACTCGCCATCAGTATGGAACTCCGACCCTTTACTCTCAATGTCCATCATCTGGCTGTTTTCAGAATAATTTAAAAATGACTGGGGGAGGGCCGTCTGACGTTTCAGATCTACTAGCTGACTGGAAAATCTATGATTTTTTTTCCAATATCTTTTTTCAACACCTTCCCTAAAACTGATGCTTTTAAAGCACCGTGCTCAACAGATTTTAAATGCATCCGACCCCATCAATATATAAGTAGTCAAGGTTGCTTAAATTCACATCGCTGATTATGCATGTTTCACAGCATGTTAGCATCCCATCATGTACCAGGACCGAAAGGCAACCGCTTGAATCCAATTCTATACTCATATCAAACTGCAACGCAGGAGTTTAAACAGACAAAAAATAGTTCATAAGATGTCGGATTGTTATTTAATATAACGAAAAATCTAAAATCCACTTTGGTGCAACACGGTTGATTTTACGTACCAAAGCTACGACAAGCTGTCTTTCAAAATTGGTAAAGTGAAGTTTCTCTGAGCGATCAATATTCAGATCCTCAGTAGAAAAATCGAGATTTAATTTCTTTCAGAGCTGCATCTATGCCCACTTGATGAACGAAAAGCATAAAATTAATTGTAGCTCTGACTTGAATGTCCAATAACTCCGGAGGGAAATCTCTTTTGTCGCTAAATGCTCCGCTTTGTTTTCCGTCCGCAAATTGTATCTTTTTGTCATTTGGTGCCGAGAAGGTCACAGGCAGTTATTTTTCAAAATAGATTTTTCCGCTGGCAGACTCCCCCCATCTTTCAATGGAAACACTAAAACTGATGAGACCGGGATTAAACAAAACAACAACCTCCGAAACAAATGAGGGGGGAAACGGTTATATATAACGACTGACAAACGTAATTGAAAAGATCTTTTCTTTAAATAATGCTCATTGACATAAAGCTTGTTAGCGTGTCTTGAGACTATCTTTTTATTTTGTAAGGCGTTCTGAAATTGGCTTATAGCAATTTGTCATTTCGAAACTTTATAATGAAATTGTGATTTTTGCAGTGCAGTTTAAACACCTCCTTATTTGCTCCAACCTCCATTTAGAGCAGATGGTTCAAATGAGATTTTCAAGTGTGTATTAGACTTTTAGATATTAATGAAATCAGCGGATGACTTCCATAAATAGGTCCAATTTCTGCAGCAGCCCACGGGAGCATACAAGTCAGGGGACGTCGTCTTTACCACCCGAGTCAAACCTCGAGCTGACCGCATACCTGGTTGATGCCCCTCCTGGAAGGTTGTGGACTGGGTCCTCCAGTGAGGGATGGGGTGGAGGTGCGTCATGTTGAGGCTCTTTGAGCCAAACAAGGGTCCTTCCGCTTGATCCATATCCAGCGGCTCCTTCTTTCGGGCGCTTCAGAGACTGATATAATTGTCCGTCGCAGAGCCGGGATCTTACAGCAGCCCGAGGCTGGAAGAGGCCACAGAACCTCCGCATCCCCCTTCAAACGGATACATTTTCACCATCTATCTTCTTTTGCTGCCAGTTCTGTGCAGCGCGATTTCCTGCGCTCATAGGCTTCTTCTGTTAAACTGTCCCACGGGGCAGTGAGGTCTGAGATGTAAATAGACTTCAGGGACCAGAATATCGAGTCCGGCCTCGGGGAGGTGGCTGCAATTTCTTGTGGAAAGGTCAGTCGCTGGCTCATATCAACTAGCATCTTCCAGTCAAGGGCTGGGGCTACCGGTCCAGCTTCTGGTTTGGTCGCGGGATGGTTGGACTTTTTCTTTTCCTCTCGAATGAAGGTTCGGGTTGTGATGGTATTGGTTGCTGTCAGAGGGAAGAAGTTGGCGGTATTCCTCTTCTCCTAAGAGCAACTCTTGAGGACCTGGTTCCTCCTCCAGATGTAACGGCCTTGTTTGAGGCCGGTCTTACTCTCAAGATATGTTTGAGAGTTTCTGAAGTTGGGCAGAGGGCACAGGTTGGGTCCTCGCCATACCTTTTGCCTGACCTCATCAACTGTCCCTGCTCGGCAAGAGAGATGCTTCTCTATGACTCCTCCTGACAACGCTCCTCCTCTCTGGTGTTGAGGCCAAATTGACTCCGTTGTCCTAGGGTCGAAGTCTACACTTCCCAGCTGGATGTGCCCCACCATGTCGCTGTGCCTCAGCATGCTGCAACGCGTCCAATGGTGTCCATTTCCATCCAGTGAACAGGGGTGGACTAGCATTGCTGCTGGTCAGGTTTCTGGAGTCCATTTGGAGTTTTACTTTGGAGAACTTGTACTCTTCAATGAGGCTTATGATAGGCGGTTTAAGGACTCCTTTGCCATAGAGGCTGATGTTAGTCAGACATACGTATGTAAGAGCCTATTCTATTCTTATTCTTCTTTGGGCTCTTCTCTTCAGGAGTTGCCATTCTTAATCAACTTCCTCCATCCAACCCTATTGTCTGTATCTCTGTACAGACCAACTTTATGTCCTCTTTCACTCTTCGGTCTTCCTGTAGGCCACATGTGTCAAAATCAAAGTGCGCGGGCTAAATGTGGCCCGTCACGTCATTTTATGCAGCCCGCGAGAACATTTTAAAAGGTCTGGTTGCCTTAAAATAAATAAGTCAAATGTGTGCATTGACCCGAAACTACATTTTCCCACAATTCCTACCATTTTCAACAAGTGGAATTGAGAAATACAAATGATCCCTAAATGTCCAGGAAGAGAAAGTAGATGCAGATGCAGGGCTGTTTCAAGAAAGATGAGAAAGCCAATACATGTTTGTGCTTCAAGGAGAAAAAGCGGTATGTCTTTGGCGTTATGAGGCAATCTACGTCGGCATTTTGACACCCAACTCGAAGCTAAGTATGCTAAAGTTAGCCTTCCAGAAAACCAACAAATCGTCTGAGAATAAAAAGCCAAACTACAACGACAGCAGAGCGTGTTCACAAAAGCCGCATCCAAAAACCCCTTGGCAGTGAAAGCTATCTTTGTATGTGACATTTTGGATTTGAATGAGTAATAAATTCAGACTTATTTATTTTACATCACATTTGGTGATATATCGTCACATTTATACCGTTGCAGTTACATGTGGCCCTATGAGAGCAACCATTATGTGGCCCTCGGTGAAAATGAGTTTGTCACCCCTGCTCGAGTTACCAAACCATCATTCTACCCAGAATTTTCCCTTTCATGTTGATAATGGCGTCCCATCGAGCCCAACGCTTTGTTTGCTCAAAGACGACTGTTGTAATAAGCAAACATGCTGTGGAAGAGCTACAGTTATGGCACAATAGTAAGACATAGAAGTAGTAAATAGTAAAGTGCAAATAAATTAGCTCCTTTACCTGAATCTGTGTTAAAAAAGACCGACGCGTGAAAGAAGGCCTTTTAGAGACAACATTGTTAACCGGAGCCGCCGAATTTGTGTCCAGCGAGCCGGAACCGACGACGAAACCCTAATGAGGATCATGGTGTCGAGGAGCGAGGTGGACATGTTGGACATCCGGTCCTGCTTCAAAAAGAAATACGGCAATTCTCTGTACACCACCATCCAGGTAGGACCGCAGTCACCGCACCGTCTTTTTAATGACCCCCCTCCCATTTCGCCCAACTCATCTATTCCTCAGAGTGCGTTTGAAGCACCAGCTGGGTTTACTATGATAATGCTCCTGCATCATTCATGTCGGTGCAGCGATGGCTTAGTGATTTATTTTTGAATGCCTTGATCAGCATGATGAGACTGCTCTCCGGTTTTGTTTTGTTTTTTTTTTTTTTTACACATGCTGAAGTAATCAAATTAATCCCCCGAGGGACCAGATGTTCCTACGGGTGTTGTTATCGTTAGTCATCATATAAATGATTTGAGAAACAGTTATATGAAAAAGAGATAGAAACATTGTCTGTCACTGTAATAAAAATGACATGCAAGAAGCTTAAAAAAAATTCAATTTCTATTTTTTTTTTTTTTTTTTTTTTTCATGAGGCATTATATAAAAATTGGTGTATTTTGAAGAGTTCCATGCACATTTTTAGAACTTAATGGCTTTTTATTAGGATTTCCTAGACTGGAAGGCATAAATTAGCAGTCAGCCATCAATGACTTTGTATCTCGAGTTGGTCTATAATTGAAAACATTACATTTTATTCCTTCATTCTCCATAATGCTTGGCCTGCTCTCAGAGTCGCAGTGGCGCTACAGCAGATCCCGGCCGCCGCTGGCTGTCGATCACATAGAGACTGTTGAAACAATTGATTAGTTTTGGATCGGGAGAGAAAAACGGGGAAACCCATCCGCACAGAAAGGCCCCCTGTTGGAATCATGCAAACCTCCTTGCTCTGAGTAAGAAGCACCAACCACGACGCCATCATAGGGTTAAATCAATCAGCAAGAAAACAAAACTCAGACTACAGCATTAATGTTTGGATTTTTTGAAGAGGTACCTCGAGATTGAATCTTGCTGTCATCATGTACTGTGGTTTCAAAAGCCGGTCAGAAAAAGCGTTTCCATTTTTAGCGATGTGAAAAAGCACTTTTTTCCCCGCTATATGCCAAAGTCCCCTGGTTACATGTATTTCTGAAGGAAGTTATCACATTTAACCCCCACTTGTCTTATCACATCTTGAAAATGTCGGACTGTGCGACTCCACATTTGTCTGTATCTCCCGTCCGTGTATTTGACACAATCGAATGTATCCTTGACATACGTCGCTGTATTTCTATGCTTCAAACTCCAGGAGTTTGAAGATGTTGGAATGTGGATGAAAACACGTTCCAACAAACAGTTGGAATTATGATTTTGTTGCATTGTTTCAGACAAAATCATGCTTTATGGCAGGGGTGGGCGTTTATTTTGGCCGGCAGGCCACATTTCTTATTTCATTTTTATGTGCGGGCCAACTAGGTATCAGGTAAATTGAACAAAATGAAAATTGCAATATAAATTTTAAACATTTTTGGCATTTTATTTCAACTTTGATATCATCAATGATCATATAAATGCACCAACATTATTTTGCTTCCATCAGCCATACAAAATTAAATAAAAGGAAAAAAATAAGCCATTTCTAAATTCAATATGGATTGAAAATACTTTAAATATTAAAAAATACTAAAATATTCAAAGAAAATAGTGGCCAGCCATAGGAGGACACAACATTTTGTGTTTCCTGTATATTACATGTCATTCTTCTTAATTTAGGTTTGTTCTGCACATACTGTGGGCGTTTTAATGGTAGAGGAAATAAATACTGTAAATACTTTATTAGTTGCATTTGATTATTATACTGTCTATATATATATGAAAAAAAAAAACTGCATTCTTATAAATATCCGGTTCACACTGACCCAAAATGTCTAGAAACTAAAAGCGTATTAGTGTTAAACCTCCAGGCTCGGGCGGTTTGATAAATGGTCTGTCTATCGATCCGAGGTGGATAAAGACGGCGATGTTGATAGGATTCTCCGTCATGTCGTCCGCACAGGAGGACACGACGGGCGATTACCAGAAGGCTCTCCTCTACCTCTGCGGTGGAAATGATTAGTCGTGGTCTTTGGCGTTCGAGGGCGGGAAATGATGAGTCACCGCTGCCGGATGAAGCTCCCATTGATCCGGAAGTTGCTGAATCTGTTTTGACCTGAGTTTGAGTGAATTGCCCGTGTATTGTTTTTCATTTATGGCTATCCGCTGCATGAAAAGAGTCCATCTTTTCAATGTCAGAATGATAATCAAAAGTTTTTTGAATCCCAAATTGTATCTCTTTAGTCTGCAATATACAGAAGAGTTTGTTGTCATTTGTTCCCCTTATTTGTGCCGACGCGCAACAGGAATGTAACACCTGCTACTTAAATTTTAAACACGTCATGTCAACGTGCTCCAGCTCACTTTCATTACAAATGAACCGCTGATCCGGATTTGACTTGCAATGCTGCTGTCAGCGATCAATAAGTAACGAGACACTATAAGATAATCGCTGCCATCCTGTGCTCCGGATCTTTTCTGGAGGATTTCTCCCGACATTGATCACATTTCTCTTTTTAGAGGGTCTCAGATGGAGCCGGACCACAGGATGGCAGCAAAGCCCCAATCTGACATGGAGAAAGACCAGTTTACTCTTGCAAAGAAAGCATTGTCTCCCCTATTGATGAAATGTAAGCATACACATTTTTGAACAAATTAAAAGTATAGCAATAGAAAGTCAGTAAATGGTCATGATTCTCACTGACCAAAACAAACAAATTTGTATTTGAAGGAGTGTGAAGGACTGGATGAAAGTACATTCATGAAAAATAAATAGATAAATAAAAAGTGTGCTCCATGAGATTGGACATCTTTGAGTCATTTAATCCATTTATACACTGAGCTGTAACCCCGCTGTTTATGTAACAGTAAGATATCTATCTATCTATCTATCTATCTATCCATCTATCCATCTATCCATCCATCCATCCATCCATCCATCCATCCATCCCCTTTTTTTCAAGTCAATATGGATCCATTCTGAGTTTTTGTATCACAATGTGAATCTTCAAGAAATGCGAAATGTCCTTGTCATATCAAAACCATCACTTCATATCAACATATATCAAATTAAAAAGGAAAGAAAGAGATCCTATATATTAGCTAAAACCCGTTATAAGACCGCATATTCTCAGTTGACGACACGCAGCATGTAACCATTCATTTGCGCCCGGATAGCCTCCAGTACGTGTTAAAATATAATTATCTAAAAATAAGAAATATATACTTATGCAGTATAAATATATTGTAAGACAAGGCACAGCTTTACAAAAAGAGTTGAGTTATTGCATGTTTGTATGGGCTATTGCACATATAGTTCAGTTATTGCTCATGTTGGTATGAGTTATTGCACATATAGTTTTGTTCACACGTAGCATGAGTTATTGTACATACAGCTTCAGTTATTGCACATGTAGTGGACTGAGTTATTGTTTAATGTTCTCACAGCCCAGGGAAAGAAAGTGTGGAACTGGGAGCAGGTCAAAGCAGTGACGATCAGAGAGGATGGCTCGGGATCGGCAATTAAATTGGAATTTGGCTTTTTGACATATATTTGATGCGATATTTTTGGATGCATATGGACTCAGAATAGTGTGCAACGGTAATATACTGTCGCTACTTCTAATGACACCTTCCTTTTGTTTTACTTTTGAATTTTCCCTTTAGAGGTCGCCACAGTGAATCATCATTTTTTTTTTCTGTATCCTCTTCTCTCACAGCAATTAGCTTCATGTCCTCTTTCGCTGCATCCATAAATCTACCATCCATCACACTTCTTCTCACATGTATTTCTTGCACTAGTAAATTTATTGGCCGTTATTAGCATTATACTTATAAAATATATGTATAAACATAATTTGTATGGGAAAAAACAATCTGTGACAAATTGACTTTATGGGTATTTTAAATATCATATAAAGAGACAAATCTGTTCTTCAGAATTATTCTTTTGAACCACTGGCTCCTCAGCTAGGAAGGTACTGATATTGTTACTGCTTATATTTTATATCTTCTTCTTCTTCTCCTTTCAGCTTTCCCTTCAAGGGTCACCACAGCAAATCAACCTTCTCCATCCAACCCTATTCTCTGTATCCTCCTCTCTCACAACAACTACCTTCATATCTTCTCTCACTACGTCCATAAATCTTCTCTTTGGTCGTCTTCTAGACCTCCTGCCTGGCAGCTCCAATTCCAGCATCTTTCTACCAACATATTCACTATCCCTCCTCTGTACATGACCCAACCATCTCAGTCTGGCTTCTCTGACCTTCTCTCCAAAACATCTAACATGTGCTGTCCCTCTGATTGACTCATTCCTGATCCTATCCATCCTGGTCACTCCCAAAGGGGACCTTAGCATCTTCATCTCTGTGACCTCTAGCTCTGCCTCCTGTCTTTTCGTCATTGTAACTGTTTCTAGTCCATACAGTAGGTACATACAAATGGTCTCACCACCGTCTTGTACACCTTTATTTTCATTCTGGCCAAGAGTCTTCTATCACATAGTACCCCTGACACTTTTCTCAACCCATTCCAACCTGCTTCAATTTGTCTCTTTACCTCTTTTCCACACTCTCTGTTGCTCCGGACTGTTGACCCCAAGTACCCGAAATCCTCCAGCTTCTTGATCTCCACTCCCTGTAGCCTCACCGTTCCACCCGAGTTCCCCTCATTCACGCACATGTATTCTGTCTTGCTGCGACTAACTTTCATTCCTCTCCTTTCCAGAGCATACCTCCACCTCTCTAGATTTTCCTCTACCTGTTTTCTGCTCTCACTACAGATCACAATGTCATCTGCAAACATCACGGTCCATGGAGATTCCTGTCTAACCTCATCTGTCAGCCTGTCAATCACCACTGCAAACAAGAAGGGGCCCAGAAGTGATCCCTGATGGAGTCCCACCTCCACCTTGAACCTCTCTGTTACCCCTACAGCACACCTCACCACTGTCTCACAGCTAGCATACATGTCCTGCACCAGTCTAACATACTTCTCTGCCACTCCAGATTTCCTCCTACAATACCAGAGCTCCTCTCTTGGCAATGAATGAATATATTTTTATATTGTCTCACAGCGAGCATACATGTCCTGACCGCTTATTTTAAATAATTATTATTATTATCACTTCAAGCTTCATGTGCGGGTTACGGGTTTTTCCGGTAAAAGGGACCTTAATGATGGGAACTTGTTTACTCTAAGAGTGGAAAATGCAAATGAGTACGACTCTGGGTTTACAAATTAATATTAATTGTGTCACAAAGTGAGGCGGAGTGATTCTGGCAGATTGCCCGTGCACCAGAGTCCCTAAGTGTTTTCACGCAAATGTCAGCAAGCCAGACAACAGTTATTTAAAAACAACCTGAACATTCAATTTTGAAAAAAACAAATCTGTCGTCCTCTTGGCACGGGGGTGGGGTCTGCACGGCCATTTCGCTCAATTTGGCTAAACGTCTCCTGAATTGACGTCTGTGTAATTATTGTAATTTAGTTACGTCTCTTCCATACGCTTTTCCTACTCTTTGGATGTTTTACGTAATTTAACACACAACTGCTGGTTATGTGTTATGCAGGTATACTTAGCTTTTCCATTCCAATCCTTATTAAGAACATGATATCTGATATTCCAGTCTTTGTTGGCCACAGCCAATTTCCCCGTCTGGTGTGTGCAAGGCTGATGGGGGCGTCACACACACACACACACACACACACACACACACACACACTTATCACTCTCATTTTTACACTCACAATGCCGGATTTCATTAATGCCCTTTGTAATCTGGGCTGCACAGAACCCAAAGCTCTTTCCTCACCGAAACACAAAGGCGTTCACACAAGCATGTAATCTGCGGTGAGTAAACACACGCGCCGAATCTCCTTCGTGTCAGTGGTGTGTGAGGGCGCGTTCTCGCTCACATCTGATCAGATCGAAGCCCACGTCTTGGTGGCCAATCAGGCTGCAGAGGCAGTCAGGCCACCTGTAAATCCACGCTGAGCAGTCGGGGGGCGTGAGCGGAGGAAAACGCAGTCGAGAAGAAATATTCACTTCTCACGGTGACATATTCCAGTGGTATTCGGGGCCGTGCAGTTTTTGAATGTTCAGCATCGCATCTACTGGGATGTAGCGTGATACATAAACTTCTTAATTTTACTGCTAGAAACTAAGCATGGATATTTAATGGAGAAAAAAAATCCAGGATGAACTTGTTTAATTAAAAAAAGACAAAGAACCATTAGCTCACTCATTCGCATGTCATTCATACAATCACTACTCACGCTCTGGTTCGAATGTCATGCAGAGCCATTCTCATTTAAACACCTCCTTGCACCAGAGCGTGGCGCCAATCGTGATCACCTGCAGCCAGTCATGTCAGAGCGGCGAGTGTCCTCACGAATTATATGAGTCTGGTGTGTGTCTTGACCTCCACAGAACCTCTGGGGTTCGATCGAACGCAGGTTAAGAACCACTGATCTAGAAGGGTAAAACACACGCGTGAGGATGCTGTTTCTGGACTTCGGCTCCCCTTCAACCCTTCACCTGTGCAATTCACCTACAGAAAGGCTTCTGGTCCGGTCCGGTTTTTATTATCATCATCATTATCACTATTATTATTATTATTATTAATAGTAGTAGTAGTAGTAGTATTAGTAGTAGTAGTATATCATCATCATCACAATGATAATAAAAATGATGATGATAATAATAATAGCAATAACAACAACAATAACAACAATAATAATAATAATAATTATTATTATTAGTAATAATATAATTATGAATAATACAATACAATACCATTATAAATTACAATATAATAATTATTAATTATAATAATAATTATTATCATTATCATTAACATTATTATTTGTTTCACTTATTATAATTATCATCATCATTATTATTGTTCTTATTATTTTTTATTATTGTTCTTATTATTTTATCATTATCAGTATCATTATCATTCCTGTGCACGATTCCTGTGCATCGTGTATTCGCAAGTGTATTTGCAGTACCTATGTCCTCTATTGTAAGTCGCTTTGGATAAAAGCGTCTGCCAAATGTAATGTAATGTCATTATCATCATTATCATTATCATTATCATTATTATTTGTTTTATTTATTATAATTATTATAATTATCATCATCATTATTATTGTTCTTATTGTTTTTATCATTATCATCAACAATGAAAGGAACTACAGAATCAGATTGTTCAACCATCTTTCTGGTGGAGACTTTACACATCTTTTCCCCTGAAAACAAAACCGACAGTTTTAATGCCCTCATCTGCCGAGCCACCGCTCAGACAGATCAAGTGAAACTGAGTGAGGAAAACAAGCACCAGCGGCAATTGAACCATGGGTCAGTGACCAGAAAACACACACGACACACACACATATACACAGTCCTCACTGGAAGCTCCTCTTCAGCTGACCCAAGTAGACGGGATGCCCACAAAGTCACTTTTAATGTTGTGTTTGAGTTTAAAAACGAGATGCATTTGAACATGCAAATACCTAGCAGAGCCTTGCAGAGCCCAAATCCTCTTGGTCAATTAACTGGTGCTTCAGTAAACAAACAAACAAACAAACAACATTTTGTATTATTATCATGATGCAATACATTGCCATATATTTTCATTCTGCGTTCCACTTCATCCGTCGCAGTTCCTCCCTTATTCGATGTTTGGTGGGAGGATATCGATGATCCCAGAGCGCCCCCTGCAGAGTTGAGGGAGCGGTGGGTGAGGCGAAGCATAAATCATCGAGAAGAAGAGTTGCTACAATTTGTCTTCTTTTTCTTCCTCCCTCTCAAAAGACATGTCGTCCCGAGGCTGTGATTTTCTGCTCGGTTGAAGCAGTTTCTGTGCTCATTGGCTGAGAAAAGGCATTAGGTTTAATGCTAAAGCCTGTTTTTGGTTTTGGTTTAATGCAAACCTTGGTGGGGGTCACATTATCCTGCACAGATGACCTCGGGAAAAAGAAGAGAATTTAGTTCCTGAAATGTGCACAAGCGTGCACACACACACATATACACACACACACACACAGCTAAGCTGTTTTTAGTTCACTGGATAAAATACTGGATAGAAAGCTTTTGCTTATTTGGAGTATTCTGTTACTTCACCAAAATAAAAGGCCTGAATTTGCACTGTTCCTTGTCGCAGGTGTCTTTTTGTTTTTCCGGTAAAATTTTTTGGAATATAGTCGACATTGAGAAATGATAGTATTGGGTTATAAAATATATAATGTATTTAAAAGTCAGAACAGAGAGGGTTATTTTTTTCTAAGAGTAAAGATAAATATATAAGGAAATAAAAGTAAAAAGAAAAAAAAAATAGACTAATATCATAGCCTCCTCAAAAAAAAAAAAAAATACTAATGCTATAACCACAGAAATCATCAAAAAAAAAAAAAAATTGAAAATTATGATTAAACGAATTTGGAAGACAGTGTTCAAACAAAGCTCGAACACGTTCTTTGACGAAAGGGCGATACGGATCGAGATTCAGATTCCTCATCCAGAGTCGCTACGGTTACATAGCAACTTCTGGAATCGAGCCGATGTCCTCCCGTGGCTTAAATTTGCAAAGTGATCATGTGAGGCGTTAATAGTTTCCAGCCGGGGATTCAGAAGCTTATCGGTGTGGAGGTATGCAGGTTAAGGCCTCGGAGAGAAAAATCTTTCTGGATTCAAACCGAATCCCCGTGTCCCAAATGCAAAGATTAAAATGTTTGATGAGGATTACCGATAAATTCAAAATGGTCCACAGTGGTTTATGTCATAGAAGGCGATACATAAATCACACACACACACACACATTCCTGCAAGATGCTAAACAAACCACCAGGAGCAACTGGTGTAAGAGGCTTCGTTATGTAGTACACATTTTAAATAATCTGTTAGCATATAAATTTAGATTCACTTTGAGTTTATTTCTTTGCTAATTCAATTGTTTTTTTTCTTCATTTGAGATTTATTAAAAAAAAAATCAAATTCTGTATTTTTGAACCATTTTGACGCCATTATAAACATGATTTTCCAAACAGTAATTTAGAAGATAAAGGCGCTTGAAAACCTGGGTCTACGGGTGAGGATGGGCAATTATTTTGACTTGCGGTCCACATTTCTTATTTAATTTCAATGCGCATGCCAAATTGGTATCATGTAAATTGAACAAAATAAAAAATTAAATATTTAAAATTTTTATATTTACATTTTCTGTAAAATCATATAACCATATAACCAATCATATAAAATCATATAATCATATAACTGACACACACAATCATATAACAAGACACACTCTCGACATTGTATGTTATCATCAAAAATTACTTCAATATGGATTGAAAATACTTATTAAAATATTCAAAGAAATTAGTTTAGAAAATAGCCAGATAAAAAAAGCAAAAATGGACGGATGTGGCCGTAAAATGCCCAGATCTGCACAAGGGGACTTGATGAGTGTGCGCTCAGCAGTCGTCGTTCTGCACCATGGTGAAAAACAGCGTGCACAAGCTGGACCAGGAGTCGGCGCAGAACTCCTCCGCCAGCTCCCTGTTGACGCGCCGGCAGGATTTGGCGGCCCCCCTGGCGGGTCGGGGGTCGGCGGAGGGTCCGGCTTGCGGCGGCACCAGCCTGAAATGAGCATCTCTGGCGGCCCCTCGGCAAACCCCGGCCTTGACCACCGCGCCGCCGTTCCGGCACAGATTCTTCTGCCGCCTCAGCGCCTGGTTTATTTGCCTCCAGTACAGCTCCGCCCTGGAGGAGTAACGGCGGCAGGCGGACGGTCTGGCCGCCAGCCGGCAGCTGAAGGTTCTTTCCCCCTTCTCGCAGGCCACGCTGAGGGTCACCAGGTCTTGGCCCGCCGCCGACCAGGTGCACCGCGACTTGTCTTTCGTGACGACCTCCCCCCTCGTGGTCTGCGGGGAGACGGGTTCGGGCGGCCGGCTCGCCCTCGAGCCCCCGATCCCATCTCGACCTTTACCCCCTCCTTCTCCTCTCCCTCGCTTTCTGCTTCTTCTCTGGCAGCTGGCGAACATCAGATGATGGGAAAAACACGCCAGGAGGATCAGGATGCTGACGTGGGTGAGGAGAACCATGACAGTAACCAGCTCTCTGCCAAAGGAGATGTCGGATTTATGGAATCACATTAATTTGGAGACCCTTGGCATCCATCCCCCAGAGACATCATCTAATCCACGGGTGTCAAACTCATTTTGGCCCACATACGGCCTATTTGATGCCAAGGGGGCCGGACTGGTAAAATCATGAACTAGAAGTAACACTAAGTCCAATTTTTTTCCTTTGTTTTAGTGTAAAGGAGGTAAACAGGTCAATGATAAAAATCTGTCTATGTAAAGAACTGTTCCTCTAAAAAAAATATGATGAATTAATATTAAAAATTATTATTAACAAAAGAATTGATTAAATCACTCCCTAAATATATGGTTGAGTTAAAAGAGAAATTTTTTTCACTGTGGAAAAATTTCCCACTAAAATTTGGTAGAAATGGATTGTTGTATAAGAGGAGGTGTAATGTTTACAAGGCTAATGGTGGCTATTCTGGTTATCAAATCTATCTTTTTAATACTGCCTGTTTATTTTTGCTATCATTTTGTGTTTTTTATAGAAATAAGAAAAAAAAAGATTGTTTTGAAACTAGATGCGTTTTCATCAAAAAAATATTTTGCTGTCAAACTGTGAAGCTAAAAATACATTGCAAAAAAACATTTGAAAAAATGTGTGCTTTTGGATACATTTTAAATTTTTAACGGTGCAGTTATAATCGCTGTCTTTAATTTCTTGTACTGGCGTATAATTGAGTTAGAACTATATAGCTTATATTAGAATTTGTAATATTGGCCCGAAACACACACACACAGGAAAAATCAACATCAAACTTTTGGTTTTGAGTTATTCAGAATATTACCTGAGCTCTTAAAAGAAATGAAAGAATTTGAAATTGGCAGGAAATTCCATGAAACTTAATAATAAACAATCAATCAATCAAAAAATCAAGAGATTATTCATAATTCACATCTGGAGATTTCTTATATAATAATAATAATACCAATGCATGGTGAATTTGGATGCATTCTGTGAAGATAAACAGTTACATTAATTGATAAATAAAAGTCACTGGAGGGAAAAGAGACTTGACTTCCTGTTCAAACAAACACAAACTGCATTGATAGAAGAGAAACTTACCGGAAGTTTTCAGGGTAAATTTCGATTTGGTTTCTCCACACCTGAGGTGTTGGAGCCGGTCAAAGCTGCTGCAGGTAGCAATTGGCTGCTGCAGAAGTGGCCATCCTCCTCACACACACACACACACACACACACACACACACACACGCGCGCACACACACACACACACACACACACACAGAATTGCATCTGTCGAGTATGAACCATACAAATACACACATATGCACATACAGACACACTCTCTCTCCCCTCTCTCTCTCTCTCTCTCTCTCTCTCACAGATACAGACACACACACACATACACACACACACACACACACACACACACACACACACATGCAGAACCTGCAAGATTAGTTTGACAGTTTGCAGGGTTTCCTGAGGTCAGACAAGTTTAGCCAGTGAGAGGGATTTAAAAACAGTCCACGGGGATTTGATACATTAGTTTGAAGCCTGAATAAATTATAAGTAAATGTAAAGACTCTTCATTTGCATTCCAAGTACAAGACATTTCAAACTTAGACCATATCACAGTAGAACAAAAAAGTTTTCTTGACTTATGTTAAGATTTCAGCTGCCTGCTTTCGGGAATCTAACCTTTTGAAGATAACGGAGAATCTTTCGAGACCTGCCGCAGAAGCAGCCGCGTGTTGAGTGAAACAAACATGGAATGGAAAGGAAATAATTCGAAAGGAGCCAGAGCTCCTTGAAAAGGGTGAAAAACTTCGAGGTTGAACAGATGCACCCGAAAAATTAACGCAACAGTGACATTGGATGGCCAAACCGCAGAACTGCAACACAGCAGTGCATTCAAACGGAGAAAAATGAACACATTAGCTGTTTTCTCTTAAGTGATAAAATTGTTTTATTTTTATTTTTTTCCATTACAAAACAAAGTAAAATATATTAGTAAAAAACACAAATATATTTATATAATATGGCAAAATATTTTTATAGTCAAAATTTCTTTCTTTCTTTCTTTGTTGCCAATGTGTGTGTGTGTGTGTGTGTGTTTTCACATTAGTCCCCAACAGCAAATTAATATAGAAGATACATGATAATGTGCGAGTGAAGAGTTCTAAATAGAAATAAATGACGATATTTGTCGTGGGCTTCGGACTGTTGGAAACATGATAAACATATGAGTCTGTTACAACTGGAGGAATATTTGAAGTCAAAAACAAATCCAAGCCTTTGTATTTGCAAAATACAGCCCACTTTAAAATGTAATTTTCACAACAGAAACACATGGTAACAATAAAAGATTAAAAAAAAAAAACAACAACACATGATCATAGTACACGTTTATACTCCCCTTTACTGTTAAATCTTCAGTGTAGTAGCCGCAGGTTTATTCATAGTTGTATCTCAACCACGGTGTCATCGTGATATTTAGAGTGGTGGATATCGGCGCTCCGGGAGCATCACACCTCAGGATCCTCTCGGGACTTTTATTTTGGAGTCAGCACTGCCATTTGGCCGGCCATCCTGGTCAGGCACTCCACCCTCAACCCTCCACCCCCGTAAGGGACATCCTTTCATCGCACCTCAGAACACATCTTCATCTTCATTCTGAATCTGCATAAAAAACAGGGTGGGGGGGAAATGTTATATGAACTGGAAAAGCAAAGAGGAGAAAATGTATGAATTTTTCAAATGAGCGCCGGAGGTGTTATTCTTTTTTTTTCTTCTCATTACACTGTGGGTGTGTTAGATTAGCCTTAAAACCACATTATAGTGTGTGATTGTGTGTGTGTGTGTGTGTGTGCACTCACCTGCCTGCTTAACTCCGGAACAGCCGGATCACAAACGTGCAGACTCCCTCCAGGGACCGCCAGCAGAAGCGGCGAGCGATCCTCTTCGGGACGCTCTCCGTGGCGGCGGCTGTGGGCTGAGTGGTTTCTTGCAAACCCTTTCCTTTGGTTCCTTTGGGCGGAGCTTTGAAGGGTTTCGAGGAAACGCGCCGGCTCGGACTCGGCGCCGAAGCCTTGGCTCTGACTTGAGGTCTGGCGGGCCTCGCCGTCGTCCGCCCCGTCCCGGCGGCCTCCAGCCACGACCCGGAGAAAGAAACCGACAAGAAGTCCATCCGAGCGGCGTCGGTCGCCGTTTTGCACATGATGGGTTTGAAGCTCTTGGGGCCCTGGCACGCATTTTGCAGCTTCCTCAGCTGCCACATCGTCTGGACGAAGTAGTGCCGCGGGTTTTTGTTGTAGGCCCGGCAGGTGTGAGGCTTGCCCAGGTACTCGCAGCGGTAGGAGTACTTGGCGTTCCTGCAGGAGACCCTCAGCTTGGTGTGCTCCCCCTGGCCCGTGATGGTCATGGTGCAGGCGTCCTTGGCCTTGGTGTTGAATTTGATGGGATCCTCCCAGACGCTCTGCCTTCGGCCGCCGCTGCTCTGAGCCTCCGCCGGCCAGAGGAAGCAGGCCAGCAGCAGCAGCAGCAACGGGGTGGCGCTTGTCCTCATGGCGGATGCTGAATGTCAGAGAGGAGAAGAACGGGACTGTTCTCGCCGAAGGTCCCGCCTGCTATTTATCGGCCGAGCAGACGAGTGTGTGTGCGTGCGTGTGTGTGTGACTCTCGGAAAACCCACGGTTTTCTCGACCTGTTTTAACAGCCCACGTGGCGTAACTTGTCATTTCCTGTCTAACGTCGGCAAATTTGAGGAGGGGTGAGGTTAACTGTACGAGAAAGAGGGTTGTGTCTCTCGGCCATTAGGATTTGGGGTTTCCAGACTTTTTTTTATTTTTGTTCCTCTGGTTTTGAGGTATCCCTGCACCCAAATAATGATTTATTTCAAAACACTTAACCCCCCTTGCCTCTGAGACCAACGTGTTCACCGCAGCACCGCAACACGCTGGCATTCAGATGGGAAGTTTCAAGGCGGTCCTCAGAGAAATATCGACCCGAGTATAGATGTTTTTTGGAGATTCCCGTCAAAACTGAATTTTTTTCTGGCAATGTGGTCAAAAAAAAAACAGGAAAACAAAGAATGAAAGTCAGTCATAATCGATCCATCCGCTTCCTCCATCCAGCGATCCCCGTGTTACTCGGTACATAATGTTCAAATTACAACTTGGGCAGAGCGGCAGCTGCAAAGTTCTTGATTCTTAAAGGAAAGAGGAGGGAGATGTGGATTTTTTTTCTCTCGACCGCTGCTTCTGTTTTGGAGCGGTAATGTTCTCACCCGTCTCGTGTACGAGCCCGTTCTGAGCCGGGACTCGGCGTTGAGGTTTGGTGTCTAATTATACGCTATTGTTCCTTGAGGGAACCTCAGACTGAGGCCCGCGGAGGAATATATCGGCTCGTGAAAATAGCCGACCAATGATAGCCTGATGGGTTCTAGCATGCTGGAATGCGCGGCCCGAAGAACACCGCGTCCCCATTTTTGATATCATTAGCATTTTCTAGCGAATCGCTATGTCATACATCTGCCAGGTGTTTTTATATCCGAGGTTTAACTTAGATGTTGGATCGCTCTAGTTTCCCAACTTGGACTTTTCAGCACCGAGACTATGAAAAAAAAAAGTCGCAAGGATGAATTTAAATCCAAACTTTATTCACAATTTATACACTCTCATTTCACCTCCACTTTGAGAAGTTCTTCCGATGTCCAGCTCTGGATCATCACTGTCCAAGCGAGTCTCCGCCCCCTGTTGTCCCGACAGCTCGGATCCAGCGTTTGGATACAAGAAATCCAGTTTAAGCACTTGTTAAAAATTGTACCGCTTTCCTCCAAGTGGCCCGTCCGGATTCTTCGAGACCAAAAAACTACAAGGAAAACCAAAAAAAAATCCAAAACGACCGATAGTCCCGTCAAAGTAAGCCCGCCGACACCTAGCGGCGATGATCTAAAAAAAAAACCAGAGTAAATAAGAAAAGCGCTAGGAAGTACGTCGATGTCATTTTGAATCTAGATTGTGATGAGATTGATACACGATGCTTTCACTGTGCACGATGTTTGATGTGAAGAAATGGACTTTTTAAGACCAGTGGAATAAGGTTAGCTCTCAAGTTAGCTCTATTTGAACTAGCGCCTAACCAAGCGTAAATCGGAGATAAGGGAAAGATTTTGTCAGAAAAGACCAACCTTGTAGATTATTCTTTGGATTCACGAAAAAATCAAAAAGGAATAAACTGCCAATGCTCATTACGATGAGTTACATTTTTTTTCGCTATCTTTTAAAGCTAATCGAATGCGTCGCATCACTATTTTGAAGCGGTAGAAAAGCTAATCGTGACTTTGACTCGAGAGCCTGGAACGCATCACAAGTGATTGAAAGCACAATGAGAAGTGTTTTAAAGTGATTTTCTATCGATTAGCTCGCGTGGCCTTTCTTACAACACTGTTGGAATTCTCCAGAAAAACTGGCGCTATAGGTGAATTTAAGATTGGTATTTCTTTTTTTTGTGTTTGGTTCGCTATAATGAAAAGAATATGCGATGTGACAATGATGGATAGAACGGCGTTTTAGCGCCGTAACGTGTAACACGACTCGGTTTTCCTCTCCCAGCGTGACAGCAATGCACTTCCGTGACCTCGGCGACAGGCTGCAGAACTACTTCGTGCTGATAGGGCTCGATTGCGCCGTAAATGGATTGTCGACGTGTTTTGTTTTCTTTTGCCGACATCGGCCTGGAATGAACATCTAGCCTGTAAACATGGGGGTGATGAGGTTGCGACAAGCGGATGGCAAGCGGAACAGTCCAGCGTGTATCTCAGCCGTCATCATCAGGCAAAAAGGACATTTGCAAAGAAAAACAAAAAAAAAAAAGGGTTTGAATACATTCACATGCTCCATGGATTTAAATGTATCCATCGCTAACGCCCCCGCTGGGTTTGAAAAGCCGAGACAAAAGCGGGATGATTCGGAAAAGTTATCGACAGGAGCACTAATAAATCCTGACGTCTACGATAAGATTTGGCTTGAGAAAGAAATTCTCAATTTCTAAGTTTTCTATCACCTCGATGACGTCTATAGACTTTCTAAAAGTTCGAGAACTAAACGCCGTCAGCGCTGAAATCATTTTTATCCGTTATTTTTTTTCCTATATTGAGCCGAGTCGAGTGAGGAAACGCACCAAAAGAATCATCACATAATCGATAATTACTGATCGATAGCTGATTAATGGATGAAATGATTGTTCTATGGCGGTCGGCTACTGAGGGAGTCCGGGGAAGAGGAAGTCCAGAAAGAAAAAAATGACTGAGGGCTAAGGAGGCGTTGAGGGGGAGTTAATTCCCGAATCGCTTCGGAAAAAACACTATTAGGAACAAAACGATAATTTGCCAATTGTTTGGTTAAATAATTGAAATTAGTATAAGAAAGAAAGAAAGAACTTGCCAAAAACAAGATAATATAACAATAAAAAGTTGTGTCCAAAAGTGAGAAACGAATCGAAACGATGTGAATTTACATGGAATTCACCGAAAACATGTATTGAAATGGCCATCGGAAGGTTAGAATCAAATTAAATTCATTAAAATTAATTATCTGGGCTCTAGCTTGGTATGCTAACACCAAAGGTAAATCAGTTCACCGAGGAGAAAAATGAAACCGAAACAGCTCGAGGCTGAGTTTTCCCTCCGAAGCAACGATGAAGGTCAAACTCCACGGGGGCAAACAAACGTCCGAAAGGCAACCGGTCGTCCTCCGCCTGCCCCGAAATCAGCAATGACGATAATTTTGTAATATTGTAAACATAGAAATCCTCGCCTACGATCCCACATATAAAACAAAACAAGCCATCCGTGAAGAATCTGTGTTTTTTTTTTTTTTTTTTTTGCTTTTCGTACCCCGCTCCTGGAATCATCTAGTCGTTCGAGGCACCGAACACGGAGCCGACTCACTTCCAGAGGACGCGTCATCTCCGAGAAACGGACCGCGGGTCCCGTCGCGATCATTTTCGATGTCCTCTGCCTCGATGGGCTCGTCCTGGACTTCCTGTGACCTCTAGGCCGTCGCGAACTGTTAAAAGCAGTCACTTCCTGGCGCTGAATGTATTTTCAGTTTTCTTCATGTGCCTGAACAAATGTAAACACCGACACAGGAGTCTGTTGGAAAATGTTGATCGAGTCCGGCTCAGATTAATGCTGAGGGAGGTGGGCTTGATGTCCTGCAGGCATTTTCTTGAAGGGGGCGCGTATCGGATATATCAGATAAGATGTTCGCTGAATGTTCTCCTTCAAGTGAGTGAATCGCCTTTTTTTTTCTTTTTTTTTTTTTTCTTAAGCTTGGTCTTGTCCGAGGATCGGTGAAAGATATGGCCTGGAAAAGGAAAATATTTTAAAGAATACAAGTGGTCGTCAATCGTGATTCTAAACACGGTAAGTCATCTTGTGGTGTGTACCTCAAGGGTTGATCCTTATTTGTATTGAATCTTTATGATGCTATTTAATTTAGATAAGATAACACTTTAAACCTGACAACAAAAACCTTCTATATTGAAGCTGATACCCAACCGATTTTCCGGAGGCTCAGAACATCCGCATTTTGAAAATCAACATATCCGACAATTGAAAAAAAGACAATCAAACAGTCGGTACAATTTGTAGTTTTATATGACAAATCAGTCCTACACCCCGTGTTCTACAGGTTTATTTCTGCGTAGCTTCTATCATTTTCGTTGTAAAGTCACATCGTCTCGGCTTCCGTGTCACGTGACTCGATGACGCGTTGGCACGTGGATCCGATGTCCGTTTTTGACAAGTGTCTTACAGAAAGACGTGAAAATCGGGTGAACCCCATATTCAATCGACCGATTCCTCATCCGGCGGTGCTTCAAACTCATTTGGCAAACCTGTCTGACATGTTTCAGGGCTAATTAGACACCCTGCCCCCCCCCCCGGGGACACAACAGCCAGCAAATTGCTTTTTAAATGGACGTCTTAACAGCTACGCCTCCGAGCCTCGTCCGCCCCCCAACCCTGAATATTGATTCGGGGATCGAAACTCATTCCGCTACTGGATTCATCGCCGACTGTTACGCTAAATGCTACGGACCCGTGACAAGAGAAGCGGAAAAGCAGACTTACAGCGGGGCGTTTCAGCTCCAGGTTTCGTGGGCACTGCGGAGATAAACATCGGCGGAACGTGGATTAGATTTTTTTTTTTTTTAATTAACAAGCAGGATAATTCATTAAAATGCTCGGAGGAGTGACGCGACTCTTGCCGGGTAGAGGATTAAAAGACAAAGACGGTGATTCTTTTGTGCGGCTTTGCTATTGGCTTCTGAAAATGTCAAAGGTCAGGTTCAAAGGTACGGGACATATTTCAAATCAGATATTTAAGCTTAATATTTTAGTGATGTATTGTCACTTCCACAAAATGTGAATCGTCGTGTTAGCGTGTTAGCGAGGCGGTTAGCCAATTGACCTTTTTCGGTGCACAAAGCACAGTGATGCTCTATTTTGGTATTAAATAATCTGCAATTGTGGGCCAGATATTAAAGTTTTATCTAATCTCTCTTCTAGAGTGAGAAGAAACAGGCTGTTCTCTTCCTCTTGGATCAGATACAATAGTTTTCAGGGCAAACACACCAGCTTAACTACTTTCTTGTCTATTTCAACCAAGATAAAGGGATCTAATTTTATCCCCAATGAAAACAGAAACGTACGACAACACATATGTGGAAATGTTTTAAAATCCATCAGAATGGTGCTTTGAAGAGATTTGTTCCCTGTCTTTTAATGGGTACCTTAAAAGAAAGAAAGAAAGAAACAAAAAATAATAATTTTGGCTCTTGGAAAATGGAAATTCGGAATAGGGAGGAGTGAGTCTGGTATATATCATTACTTCCACCACAACGCTAACGAGCAAGAAGGTCTCTGGTTCAATTTCGACCTTTCTGTTTGGAGTTGACATTTTCTCCTTGGGTTTTCTCAAAATTCTCCGCTTTCCTCCCACAGTGAAAAAACACGCAGTACGTCATTGTGAATGAGAGAATTAAATAAATGAACGGATTCCATACGGATGCTTTGTATCTGATACATGAACTGAACTCCAGCTCTTCTTAAACACGGATATTAACAAAACAGCATGATGATAATTGGTTAAAAAAAAAAAAATGATGAAGGTTATTCAAAATAAACATGGGGACAAAGACAGTGTGGCTATGTGACAGGTAACTCCTCTATGTTAAAGGTCAAAGGTCACAAGGAGTGGAACACAAACACCACAGAAACACGAGGAGTCCGTAACTAGAGTCTCACCGTGATGGTTCTCCTGCAGTGTGAGCAGAAAACTCTTAAAACAAGCTGCAAAGAAGTGTTAGGGGGCCGGGTTAGAGAAAAATAGAAATGAAAAGAGACGGTGTAAAAAGGAAAGAGGAGGCGGCGAGCTGTGAGGAGGAAGACGAGGTGTTAGAGCAGCTTCGGTGACGGCGGCTGTTTTTTTATTTTTTTTATTTTTATGATACCTTTCCAGAGCCGGAGCCTGAGCTCCAGCTCACCGTCACCAGTCGATATGCCTCGGGGGAGCCGAGGCCCGCGGGAACCTGTTCAGCGTGTCATAGGTAGGGATGCTGCCATTTTACACACACACACACACACACACACACACACACACACACACACACACACGAATAAGACATACCATCTGCCATAGATGCAAATATTCTTTTGTGAGGCTGCTTCTCGTGGACGTGGAGGAAGAAGAGAAGCCTGCGTGGCAGCAGAGAGCGGGACACGTCCACTTTCTTGCAGAGTGGTTTGTCAGAGGAGCAATAAGTAAAGATTTATTACAGAGAAACGATCATATTAGCGTGTCTCCAGAGGATGCCGCTGAGATGCGTGATCAATACCAGGAAGGGGAGACAACACAGAATTTACACACTGGAGGGCAAACCAACGATTTGATAAGAATCTTAATTTATGGGTGGAGAGTGGATGTCACTTGAATCAGAAGTTACTAATGTTTTATGTCTAGACTTCCAAAATATTTCAGTTTTGATTAGAGGGTGAAGATGGATGTGTTGTGCTCTCTGCTTGCACGCGTTTTTAGCCATACACATCTCGGAACAAATGCAACTTAATGAAAAAATGTATTAAAAAAAAGACAAATCATGCATGTTAATTTTCACCCATTAGTTTGAAAATGCAAAAATAAATAAAAATAAATAAGAAATATATAAAAAAAAAAAAAAAAAAAAAAGCATGGCTCTGTGCATGGCCACAGGGCTAGACATGCTTGCCTGTCTCTGAACAGAATGATCAGGTGGACATTCATTGGGCTCTGGCTGACTCTGAACAAGAGGAGAGAGGAAGGGTCTTCACTCCAGGAAACTCACAGCGTACAGAGGATTAGCAGAAACTTCTGCCTTCACATCCCAACCACGCCATCATTCACTTCCTGTCCCGTCAGACCTGGTATTAGCATTCAGTTTATCATACCGCTTTATACGTATCTATCCACACTATAATTGGAAGCACCATGTGATGTACTTTAATTCCCCTAATGTTTTGAACAGCCTCTGAAAAAGCATTTAAGTTAAGAAATCTAACATGGATTTCACTCCTTTTCAAAATTCAACCGAGACATTTTTGATAAAATCTGATTTATTCTATGTTCTCTTCACCACTCCTTGCTTTCAGCAACTGCAGCCTATTTCAGTTTTCTATGAATTTAGTTGATAATGGCAGTCAAGTTTTTTTTTTTTTCTAAATTTTTTTGTTGTTCTTCTCATTCAGTTTCAAGTTTTAAGTAATTTGATTTAATTTATTATTGTTTTTTTTTAAAAAAGGGGGCGGGGCAATTACAATTTTTACAAGGATCCCAGTCTGGATTTTGAATAAAGTAGAACAATATTTGTTTTATAAAAAAAAAAAAAAAAGAAACTGCTTACTTAATAAAAAAAAAAAAAAAATGCGTAGTGAAATGAAATGTTATAAATCAGAAAAAAAAGTTGTATCCAAACCACATTCATGAGTTGCTGTGGGAATATATTTCTGTCAGGATAAATAATTTATTTAGTTATTTATTTATGCCTTGCTTGTTGACCAGGGAGTTTAGATTCCAGCTGGTCACCGGGGACCCTATTAAATGCTAGAAATGTCCAAATGTGATCATATCTGGACGGGAAGCATGTTAATATCAGGTGCCAGCGAGACCAGAGGATCGATACCGCCGTTGTGACATCGCTATTAGCTTAGCTTAGCTAAGTGTGTGTTGCGCATGTTCCTGCAAATTTATAGCCCCCCGCCAAAAAAAAAATAAAAAAAAATAAAATGATAATAAACATCTGAGGATTCATGGAGGACTGGAGAAGCAACAGGCCAGATCTAAAAAGTAAAAGTTCTTCTATTTTCAGTTGTTTATTCCAATGTTCAATAACTATAATACAGTTTAGAATTAGTTTGGAGGCCTGGTACAATGAATCAGATAATCTGCGCATGTCAAGCAAGTAGTTTCAACATGTTTATCATGTTTTGTGTTAATACACAATATTTACAATATACTTAAGGCTCATTTATGCTCGATGTTAAATACGCATATAGACGGAGCCTTCTGTCAGTCCCCATTTGAGTTCATTTTATATGCAATTCTGTACCTTTTCCAGAGTTTGCGGATGCGGGGCCAGATGTAGCAAACAGAGCAATACCGCCGGAAGTCAAAGTGGGGCAGTGTGCACGGTGTGCACGGTGTGCACGGTGTGCTCGAACGCGACCGGCAAAAGGTCTATATAACCATCTCTGTCCACGTGGCGCCATGTATTTAATAGCTGCGCAGACCGACGTAGAACATTGAAAGTCGATTATCACCATCTCCTCCGTCATCGCCACGTTTGTTATGATCTGAAACGGAACTTGGCAGTAAAATCTGCACTGCCCCGAGTGGACTTGTTGCTTAACGCCACCCATGGGAAGCATGTGGGAGGTGATGTTTGCAAGGTTTGAATTTTTTTATGTATGTTACGTGAGCATAAATGAGCCTTGAGTCTCCCCGGGGGGACGGCTGCCTCAATCCTCTCGACAGCGAGAAAACACTGATACTTTGATGCTTGCATGCGGTGTGTCCACACACACACAAACATACACAAGCAAAAATCAGCATGCAAACAATTTCCTCCACGTGCGGCGGACATGCTAATCAACCTTTACCTCATCAACACAGGGGTTGGGGAAACCTGGCCGGGACTCACTATGATAACCATTACTACTGGTTTCCATACAGACGACAAAAACATTGTCCTCAACGTACGGAAAACGAAAAAGAAGAGGGATGTGAGAGGTGAGAGACACGGCATGCTGAGCTGAGTCGACCAACTTTTCAAGGGAGTATAAATCTGTCCTTTAACTATCGTATTTATTATTTACATCTTAATATACAAAAATCAGGTGGACTTGTAAGGTTACTATAGCAAGAGCCCTTTGTAAAAAGGTAAGGGGCACTTTATTTTTTTTTTTTTATCTCATTATTATTATAATTTATTTTATTAAAAAGAAGAAGCCAGCACGCGACAAGAAGCCACACCGTCCACCAGAATAAGAGCGAAGTCCAAGCTGAGAACGTCAAGCCAGCACCGAGGATTGAGTAAACAAGTGTGTGAACTGTACAGGAGCCCGGAGAAAGGTCGGGGGGGAGGTAAGCGCAGAAAGACTGGAAGGTGAGAAACGGAGCGAGGTGGGTCAAACTGTCTTACTGTTTCACGGGAACTGTCTCATTGCTATAAAGACACACACACACACACACACACACACAGACACAGAGAAAACAAAAGGTGTTAGCGAGATGTCTGGAACCGCACCTTGAAGAGGCCTTAACGGATCGAACCGCCGGTCAAGGCATTATATCGAGTACGTGTTCGTGCAAAGTCATGAGGCTCCGGAGCGAAGGAAACGATAAGGAAATTCAACCGACGAGCGATGTGTTGCTTTGTAAAGTGCTGAGTGCGTGATGGAGCGGAGGGAAACAAAAATGAAAAAAAAAGAAATCAAAGAACACAGATGCGGGAGATGGAAATTGTAGAAATGGTTATCACAAAGTAAAATGCCAAGTCCCCGAGACAGAGGAACTACAGGAGAGAGAAAATACAGAATTATTGAAACTTTACAAATTACTCTTAAAAAAGCTACAAACTATGATGAGAAAACACCAACTTACTCGTCGTACACGTCCTCCGTGTCCATCCTGCGGTAGAACTTGGCCAGTTTGACTGCGAGGATGATGCTTGGGAGGAGAAAGAGTGTGCTGCAGCCCAGGCCCATCCAGAACGTGTTCTACGAAGGGCACACACATGTGTACACACACACACACACACACACACATGCAGAAAAAAAGCTGAAATTAACAGCACGATAACAGCGGAATCAGATAGGCCTGGATTGTAAGTCTTATGACATAATTGAAATGTGGAATATATGGATGACTCTTAAATGTGTGTCTGTGTGTGTGTGTGTGTGTGTGTGTGTGTGTGCAAGTGTGTCAATGTTATAAAACGCTCAATGAATACACCCAGAGTAAAACCATAAATATACACTCCCTCATTAAAAACCCATCATCCAAAGCTGAGGGGACACACACACCAACACACACACACACCAACACACACACACAAACTAAATGTTAAACTGCTTCCACAACCATTTATCAATTATCAGTGACAGAGTGATAGAGAATTCTTCTTGGACGCCGCAGTATAAATACCATGGAGTCGACCAGGAAGTTGCAGGCTATGATTTCTGCTGTGTCCAGCATGTTGCTGAAGGGCTTGCAAGGGGCCACCTCCTGGTTCAGCTACACAACACACACACACACACACACAAATTAAAAATGAGTTATGTGCCACTCTGCGGCACATATACTGCAAACATCACAATAAATCGTTTTTTTTTTCTTTTTTTTAATTTGGGGCTTTTATTTTGGAAAACCTTTCTATGGAGGTGTTAATTTACAGGTCTTTAAAAAGCGTCTCCGGGGCTCAAAGACGTGTGTTTTTGAATTCCTCGACGGAACCGCAAAGTAAAATTCCTTGCGTTTATAGACGAGGTAACCGCATACTACACAACTGTTACGTAACTGTTGTGTTTTGGGGCCGTGCCATGTTTACGAAACCTGGACTCATCGGTTGGAACATAAAAGTTGCACGCAGGCGACTTACAGAGGTTTTGACCCATTCTATGTACTGATGGAAGTAGCCGACAATGGTCGCCGTGTACTTTGCCTTTTCCTAAACAGGAAAAGGAGACGGTGTGTGAGTGATGCATCATAATCTGCGAGGATTGCGTTTGGAAAAAAATCATCCCGCCATTACCTGTTTGATTAAATCTGTAGCGTTCTGGGAGATGAGGTACTGTGCAGCGTCCACTGCTTCCAGGATTGCCAAGACTTTGTTCTTTAAAGAGAGAAGAAAAGATTAAAAAAAATGTGTGGATTAGCGCGGCGCTTTCCGGAAATCATGTCGATTATCTCTCAGGCCAGAGGAGAGGCTCGCTCACCGGCAGGTCTGAGGCGGTCCTCTCCAGGAACCTCATACTCTGGTTCAAGGCGCTCTGTCGAGAGGAAGTTAACAGACGCAGTTATTGCGCATGCTCTGAGAGGTCAAGGGTCATTCCAACACCTTGAACGACGGCCAATGGGGATTAGATTAACACACATCATGGCGTCTCGGGGTGAGCCCCATTTTCTTGACTTTAGACAGACATGATTGGACTCGAGGTTTATTTAACTGAATCCCTGACTTGTCAAATATAGAAATTCATAATTTCCTGTCCAAACAGCCGTCTTGCCACCTAATCATCCTAATCCCAGGGGTCTCATGCAACCTAATCCCAGGGCCGTCATGAATCTCACTCCTAGGGTCCACATTTTATTCATTTTATTTCTCCTTTATTTAACCAGGAAAGTCCCATTGAGATTAAAAACCCCTTTTTCAAGGGAGTCCTGGCCAAGAGGCAGCAAAAGAATACAAATACATTTACAATGAAATTAAAATAACATACAATGTGTCCTCGTATCAGGTACCTCATGCACCTTAATCCCTGGGCAATCATGCATCCTAATCTCAGGGTCCTGATATATCGTAATGAACGGACCCACAGGCATCCTAATCCAATGGGTCTCATGCAGTATAATTCCCGGGGCCCTCATGGATCCAAATCTCAGGGTCCTCCTACATTCTTATCCGAGGGGCCTCAGGCATCCTAATTCCAGTGGCCGCTTATATCCTAATCCGAGGGCCATCATGCATCCTAATCCCAGGGGCCTCACTGTATTGGTTTCGCACCTTTGCACCAGCATGACAAACATTTTAAAGGTCTAGCAATTGTTGGTCCGTCCCCTTTGGCGCTCACCCGAGGCCATGTGTGGATAATCCGTTGCGGCGGCCAGGCAGATTGGGGTAAAAAACAGACAACACTGACACCTGAAAACCAAACTGACGCCTGAGGGTCATGCATCCCAAAGAATTACGGGCCAAAATCCAATATTCCCGTGTAGAACTGCTGGAATCAGCCGAGTTCATCCAAAAAACGTTATTTTGAAATAGTTTGACAACATATGTGGTAATTTTGGGGACAGTTTTTGGCCCGCGGTTCTTACCAACACACAACCGCCGTTTATTCAGGCACAAACACATTGACACAAAATGTTTAGGATCACGGCTAGAAATGAAATGCTCCGTCTGAGGTACAGCGGCAAGAACACAGTTTGAATGTCTGAAATAATGAGTGGGGACACGAATTACACACGATGGAGACGTTTCTGCTTACCCTTGCTCTAACATATTTCTTCAAATCGAAGAAAGAAGAAATAGAAACACACGAAAAAACCCATATCAATGAGCAATTGAATTAATAAATAATATGAGACAAAATTATACATATATGCATACATACATATGTATATTTGAGTACCTTGCTTATTGTTTTTAATAATATACTTGCATGACAGAAATATGTAATCACCCAAAAAAAAACAAAAAATAATGGATAAATGAATGAAATTCCAAACTCGTGTAGGGGATAACTGAAAAATTAACTTGATTCTTCTTGTGCTCTTATTCAAATGTATATGTGGAAAAATATCTGCATCCACTGTTTGTTTTTTTTATCTTAATTTTGTAATTATTAGGCAAAAAATGGTAATTCATATTTTACAAATGAATATCCTTTTTTTTTTTTTTTTTTTATAAATCTGTTGTTTTTTTTTCACAACATATTTTCTTTCAGCTCGCCTCATCTTTTATTCCAAGAGAGAGTGTGTTGAGAGAGTGGGAAAGAGAGCAGGGCGGGTACAGTAGTAGCAGAGCCGAAACCTCCCTGGCGGGAACAGAGTGTATCCTGAGGCTTTGCCTGGACGAACAGGGGCGGAAGAAAACACCAAAAAGAAAAAAAAAAACAAAACAAAAAAAAAAACCCTGCTTCGTATTTCTGGGCTTCAGCTGAGCCACATCGGCCAAATAAAAGCCAAAGCATAATGTGCTGAAGAGCGTTAGCATGGTTCCAAAATAACCCCCTCCTGAAAAAAAACCAAAACAAAAACAAGGCGGGTTGGATGTGGAGATCAACAATGTGACGGGGATTTACCGTGACCTGCTGCAGCGGGAGGATCTGCTGATGGTGGATCTGCCGCAGAGTGCCCACGTGGCCTTTCAGGGCAGTTTGCAGACGACCTCGGGGCTGAGGGAGGCCAACACACACACATACACACACACACATACACACACACACATGCACAAACACCATGTTGGAGTTGTGTTTGAATCAGGAACTTTTTACAACCAGGCTATAATGTACAATATTATTCGGATTAGATTAGATTAGGTGGACATTTATTAGTACCAATGTGGTGAAATTAGCAGCAGGGTGATGGAATACATGATATAAATAATTAGGGCATTGAATAGCCTCAGACTTCCTGGTCAGGTATTTTCAGCGGTGCCGGAGAAGAAGGTCCGCCGGGTCGTCGAACCTCGGATCCAGGAGGAGCGGTGTGGTTTTCTACATGTGTTTTGTGGATCTGGAAAAGGCATTCGACCGTGTCCCGCTGGCGATCCTGTGGAGGATGCTCTGGGAATATAGGGTACCGACCCCTGTATGATCGATGTCGCCGCATCGCCGTTTGTAAGTCGGACCCGTTTCTGGTGAGAGTTGTACTCCGTCAGCGCTGCCCTTGTCACCGATTCTGTTCATAAATTTTATGGACAGAATTTCTAGGTGGAGCCGAGGCATCGAAGGGGATCCGGTTTGGTGGCCGCAGGATAGAGTCTCTGCTTTTCGCAGATGAGGCGGTTCTGTTGGCTCCATCTCCAGCTCTCGGTGGAGCCGTTTGCAGCCGAGTGTGAAGCGGCGAGGATCAGCACCTCCAAAATCCGGGACCACGGTGCTCAAGTGGAAACGGGTGGAATGCCCACTTTGGGTCGGGGGAAGATATCCTGCCTTCAGTGGAGTTCAAGTATCTTGTTGACGAGAGAGGGAAGGATGGAGCGGGAGATGGACAGACGGATCGGTGTAGCGTCTGCAGCGATGTGGACCGATCTGTCGCGGTGAAGAAGGAGCTGAGCCAGAAGGCGAAGCTCACGTTTCCACCCTCACCTATGGTCACAAGCTGTGGGAAGTGACCGAAAGAACAAGATCGTGGACAAAAGCGAGAGAACAAAACATGAGTTTCCTCCACAGGGGGGCCAGACTCTCCCTTAGACATAGGGTAAGAAGTTCGGTCATCTGGGAGGAGCTAAGAGTAGAGCCGCTGCTTCTCCGCATAGAGAGGAACCAGATGAGGTGGCTCGGGCATCTGGTCAGGATGCCTCCTGGATGCCTCCCGAGGGAGGTCTTCCAGGCATGTCCATCTAGGAGGAGACCACAGGGAAGACCCAGGACACGCTGGAAAGACCATGTCTCTCCAGGCTGGCCTGGGAATGCCTCGGGGTTCCCCAGAGGAGCTGGACAATGTGGCGGGGCTGAGGGAGGTCTGGGCTTCACTGCTCCGGCTGCTGCACCCGTGACACGACTCCGGATAAGCGGGGGAAGATGCATGGAGGGATGGATGGACATAGAGTAATGATAATAGTAAAAATGATTATATGTTGATTCTTAAAATAAACATCAGAGGTCCACTTTTCTACCACTGCAAATATAAACATTTATATATATATATATATGTATATATATATGTACATATATACGCTATAGCTGTGTGTGTGCGCATGTGAAATTGTTTTGGCATCTTCTGTATTTTTATTGTATTTGTCATTTTATGATACACACACTAATATAATATAATAGTTTCCTATAAGTGTATATATAGAGTATATGTAGTATATGTATGTACTGTGTGTGTATTTATACACACACACCTATGTACATATATATATATATATATATATATGTGTGTGTATGTGTGTGTGTGTATGTGTGTGTATCTATTTATTTTATTTTTTTAATTTATCTCAAAATTAAAAGAAAATCCAGAAGCACAGTCACCTAATCCAAAAAAGGGTAACTTTAAAAGTAGTGGGAAATGATGTGCTGAGGTAAAGTATTAGCGGTCCTACTCCGGAACCGAGTCCTCTTAAATCAAAATGACCCGTCCGACCCGCTGCTCTTTCATCTCCAGTTTTAAAAGAAGAAGAAGAGAAAAGATGGTTTAGCAAACCTAAACGCACTGCTGGGTCTCTTGGTCTAGTTTTTTTGGTTTGTCTCCAATGGACAGTGGACTGAAGGATCCTTCCTACCATGAGGTCCGTCTGGGCCTCCAGCTCCAGGGCAAAGGACAGCAGGTCTTCCACTGTGACGCCTTTGTTGACCTGAGAATAAAAACAGCTGTACTTGTCAAATGTACTACTCTAATAATCGATATCATTCGTTCATCCCCTTTGCAACTTATTCTGCACTCATGCAGGGTCATGTTGGGGTTCATCTTGGACCGCTTACAGGTCCACATATACATGAAATCAACCATTCAGTCTCTCATTCAAACAACTGGCCAATTTAGCGTCTCTGTTAACCGTCTGCATGTTTTTGGACCGTGAACAATGTTTTTGGACCGAAGAAAACCGCAGAACCTGAAAGAAACACGCGCATGTACGGGCAGAACATGCCAACCCCATACAAAGGCCCTATGTCAGGATCGAACCAGGGACCTTCTTGCTTTGTGGTAGAACCACCAGGCAGCCATGATGCCCAATTATAAGTAGAATTATTTTTATTATTATACTTTGTTATTAATATTATCATTAGTGTTGTAGTAGTAGTATCATGGCTATTATCGCTTGTGTACTAGCATTAGCCTCGTGAGCTAAACATTGCCCAATTATGATTAGAATTATTTTTATTATTATACTTCATTATTAAGACTATCATTAGTGTAGTTGTAGTAGTATCATGGTTATTATTGGTAGAGTACTAGCATTAGCCAAGTGAGCTAATGATTGCCCAATTATGATTAGAATAATTTTTATTATCATACTTCCTTATTAATGTTATCATTAGTGTAGTCATGGTAGTATCATGGTTATTATCGGTAGCGCACTACCATTAACCTAGTGAGCTAACCGTCGCCCAATTATGATTACAATTATTTTTATTATTATACTTCATTATTAAGACAATCATTAGTGTAGCTGTAGGAGTATCATGGTTATTATCGGAAGCATTAGCCTAGTGAGCTAACCATGGCCCAATTATGATTAGATTATTTTCATTATTATTGTATTTTTATACTTATTGTATTTATTACACTTTTTTTTAAAATTATTTTACTATTTTACTTCCTTATTAATATAATCATCACCAGCATTAGCCTAGTGAGCTAACCATATAGCAGGCAGGAATATCAACGGCAACAATAATTACGGAACTATTACTCACTCAATCCAATATTTGTCGAAACTGTTTTGATATTTCAATGAAAACAAATTTCCTTTACTTTTCGGTTGTATTACTTTTTGTTTTTTTTTCATTCCTTCTTCTGAAAACCCATGAAGGAAGCTTTAGAAGTTTCTGTCCTCCTATCTTTCCATCCATATATCCACGCTCTTTGCCTTGGTCTTGCAATCTGTCCCGAACCTGTCGGGTGGTGTGTGTGCTGTATGTCAATTTACGGGCGAGTATAGGAGTGTTTGTGCGGGCCGGCCTTGTCACGTTCCACGCAAGATTAGGAGAGAACGCTCTGACCTCATTGCCATGGCGATGATGTCATCATTGCATCACATTGCAATGATCTAATACCAAACACCGGTTAAACTGACCTTTTCTCTCGTACATTCTTACTGTTTTTTTTGGTTTTTTTTTTCCCCCTTTCGCTGTCCGTCTTCCATCCGATGACGCAGCGGCTGTCAAGTCGTGTTAAATTTATCTGCTCGGCCCCAAATATAGCAAAATCCAATCTTTGTCAGGGGCGGGTAAGGGGGGTTGACAAGCTTGGCACGCTAAGATGCCCGAAGACCCGAGTGGTGAAACGTGACTTTTCCCTTAACAGGGGAAAAATGGGTCTGCGAATTTGTTTGCACATGTGTGTGTGTGTGTATGTGTGTGTGTGTGTATGTGTGTGTGTTCCGGGTCACCTCTTCCAGGTAGTCAGCGTAGTTTGTTTCTGACAGCCCGGCTTCTGAGAAATCCAGGAGGTTCCGCCTTCCTTCTGCTTCTAATAGGATTATTCCTCTCAGGTCGATCTTCACGGAGTCCAGATGAGCCTCCACGTCCTTGGTGAACTGTCCAAGCAGAAAACAAAAACAAAAACAAAAGACAATAACAGCGTTAGTCCAGTTCAACCGCGGTGATTGTGTTAACTGTAGAGGGAAGCAAAACGCAACAGTATTCGCTGTGAGACACCTTGTGAAGGTTGACTTGAGATATGAATAAGTGCTGTCTTGTGACAGTACACACACACACACACACACACACACTGATATTGCTCTAAGAAAAAAATCGACAGGTGAGCAGCTTTCGCGGTGAATAGTAATAATATTTTTTTTTAATCAATCCCTTGTGGGGAAACTGGTTCTCTGCAATTAACCCATCATGGATGAACCGCGAGCCGAAGGCTGCCGTCGAACACTTCGACACACTCGGTGGAGCTGGGAATCGAACCAGATATTCACCGTGTGTGTTGTACCATGGGCTGATGGTGATGAACGTCTTTGCGCGTGTCTGTCTTTAGCATGAAAGCTAAGCATTTTTCAATTTCTCTATGCTTTTAGTTATTAATTATCCGCCCAGAAATGCTAAGGATTTATTTTCTGAAGTTGAGAAAGACGTCAGATTGATGTCATTAACAAGATTGGTATTGGAGTGTAATAAAGCAGACAGGTGTGCTACGTTTGGTCCTTAGGGAGGCAGTTTACATTTTATTTATTTATTCATCATCTTTTAAGATGCTGGAGAGGCAAATGCAAATTTTTCACGCTGAAGTCTAGGATGCTAAATCCAGCCAACATACATTCCTGATGAGTCTCTTGAAGAGTGTAAGGAAATGAATCTGCAGATTCTGCTGCTGAAATATTTACTATGGCAACAACAATAGCCGCAGCATAAAAAAAGGTGACGGAATAATGCAAATTCTGTACCATGCTCATCAAAAAGTGGCTAATGGAAATGTAGCTTTGGTGGCGTGCAGCACGGGGAGTCTATGTCTTGATGGATCTAATGATTGATGATGTTTTGTAAAATCGAAGGAGTCATTGTTATGTAATCCGGTTGCGGTTATATATATATATATATATATATATATATATATATATGGCAGCGCTCGTAAACGCGACCCCCCTGGCATGCGGGTGACGTCAAGGCCTCCATGTTTGGCCAAGAGACCCCTTGAAACTGATAAAACAATCAAACGAAAGCCAGATGTTTAAAATAATGACTGCTTTTGAAATCCCATCTTATATCCAGCAGCGGCTCTTGTTTTCTTTCTCATTACGCCTGCGACATTCACTGCCCATAAAGGGCGACAAGGGGATGGTTGGTTTAGCTTCGGCTGCCGGACGGAAGCGGCCGAGACGATCGCTGAACATTTATCTCTGAGTCGGCCGACGCCGCAGTGAAACGAGCATCAGGACAACGTCATAACTTGATGCATGTCGGAGCAATCGAAAATGCGCTTTGTGCTGACAGCGGAACAACTGTTAGCTGATGCTAATGCTACAAAGGACAGAATACACACACACATATAATAAACACTTGTCACACAGCAGTTGACAAAAGTCATCTTACTTTGGTTTTACTTCAAGTCTCGATCAAATTAATTTCTTTAACACTTTAAGACATATTTTAAATATATATATGTATATATAACTGCTATGATTGTATTTTAAGGATATACAGCAAAACAATATATATATCTCATACATCTCAAACATGTAATGAATTTAATTCAGCGAGATATCTAGATATATACTGCTCAAAAAAATAAAGGGAACACTTGAACAACACAATGTAACTCCAAGTCAATCACACTTCTGTGAAATCATAGTGTCCACTCAGGAAGCAACACAGATTCATTTTGACTTGTTTTAAGGACATTACATCAAAGTTGGATCAGCCTGGAGTTTGTTTTTACACTTTAATTTTGAGTGTGATTCCTAATCCAGACCTCCATGGGTTAATACATTTGATTTCCATTGATCATTTTTGTGTGATTTTGTTGTCAGCACATTCAACTGTGTAAAGAGCAAAGTATTTCATAAGAATATTTCATTGATTTAGATCTAGGATGTGTTTTTAAGTGTTCCCTTTATTTTTTTGAGCAGTGTATATACAATCAAATAAGACCTTGAAACTTGTGGATGTCAATGTAATAAAAAAAACAAATCCAAAATTGGATTGCTGGGATAGGACATTCCTTTCCCTCTCTGATTTTACAACATTGTCAAAAATTCCTCAGGCTATTTATTCATTTCACTGCCGCCCCTTTATGCTTTTGGTTGATTCTGTGCTTTCTTATCTGCTTGAAGACACGCTTGCTGTTTACTGCTCTGTACTTTAATATCCTGTTACTTGAAAACAAACCAAACACAACAAAATGACCATGACCACGTCCAGGATTAATATCCTGTGGATAAATCATATAGATGATTAACTGCCTTCCTCTTCTTCACGATGAATATAAAGTGCTGATTTTTGAAATAACGTCCAAGGAAACATCATTGAATAACTTATTTACAGGGAGAAACTTTTAAAATAATTTTGAGATCATTAGAAGTCAGTTCTTTGTGAAAAGATGTCATTCGAGAAAAGACAACTTAAAGCAAATTGAACCTGGGTTTTCTGCAAAGAACATCATATGAAGGATCTCCGTGTTCACTGACCATTGTTGTGTTCAGGAAAGAGGAGATGTTGAAGACTTTGTCCAGACGCATGGCCAGGTAGATGCCCTTGTTATCTTTGCAAGTGCTTAAAAAACAAAACAAACACATAGAGGCATAAAATTGACAATCAATTTCAGGGGAAAAGGGTGCATTTGCTGTCACCTAGTGAATACAACTGGAACTGCAAGGCACTCATATGGCAGACGCAAGACTCCATAGTTAGATTAATTCAATTAAAAGTTCATTTTTTTTTTCTGCGCTCTGACAACTGCATCACGTGCTGGATCTGAAAACCCCCAAAAAGGATTTAGCTGCAGGTAACTTTGACCCATCAGACCACAATATCAGTATCATTAAAGATAGATGTTTTAAATCCATTAAATCAGGGGTCTCAGACTCGCGGCCTTCGGAACAATATTTTGTGGCCCTCTGCCTGAAATCAAATCTTTGTGTTAGTGCGGCCCGAGCGGGGTTTTATGCAGTGGGTTTCAAAAAAAAAAAAAAAAACAAACAAAAAAAAAACAAGCAGAGAAAAAATGAAAAAGTAACTTTGCAATGTTTTTTTGTCTCAAAATTTGAAAACAAAATGATTTTTTGGTGAGAAAAAGCCTCCAGTGACATTGTTTAAACAATCTTTTCTTTTCTTATTTCTATAAAAAACATAAAAAACAATAGCTAAAGAAAAACGGGCAAATATATTGATTAAATCACCAGAACAGCCACTATTAGCCTTGTTAAACATGATACCTCCTCTCATACATGCTGCCAATCCCTTTTCTTATAAATTCTTGTGGCAAATTTTCCCACAGTCAAGATTTTCTCTTTTAACTCAACCATATTTTTAGGGTGTAATTTCATCAATTCTTTTTTAATATTCATTTTTAATATTAATTCGCCATGTATTTTTTAGAGAAACACTTCATTATATATAAAGATTTTTATAATTTACCTGTTTACCTCCTTTACACTAAAACAAAGGAAAAATTTGGACTTAGTGTTACTTCTAGGTAATGATTTTACCGGTCCGGCCCCCTTGACATGAAGTGGGAAATTAAGCGGTGGGAAATTAAATTCCTTCTTACTTATTTTAAAAAAGCGTGTTCTGGGCAAATGTCGGTTTGGATATTAGACGTTAGTTCAAGCTAATTAGGATGTGAAAGAGGCAGCCGAGCGGGACTTCCTCATCACATCTTCATCAGGTCCATCTGCATCAATCGAGCCTCAGATGTGTTTCCGATGAGAAATGGGAAGGGGAAACACACACACACACACACACACATACACATAACCGGAGGAAGGTGATTCATCTGGAGAAAAGAGCACGCCTGACCTGTAGAGGCTCTCCGAGGTCAGCTCGAGGTCCGAGTCGTTGTACAGGTAGCCGGGGATGAAATTCTTCCACTCCGAGTTGATCAGAAAAGGCGTGTCCACGACCTGGTGAATCCAAAACCGAAGAATATTCAAATTCTGATGCAACATAGCGGTTATATCCTCTGCAAAGTCCATGAATAAATGCATCGGTGCTAGAATGACGAGCGCCGTTCCAAACATTGCAACACACACGCACACAATATTGAACATTAAAATTCATGCATCTAAGTAAAGTCAGGGCGAGTCAACTCAATGGGTTGCATTGGAAGCAAACTATTAGAGCGTCACCACCGGCCTTGAAGAGTTCTTTGGTGTGGAAAGGTTCGCAGAGGAGTTTCTCCATGTTCCCTCCTGCCAGGAAGATGACGGTCACCAGCCCCATCAGCACCCAGGAGAAGATGAAGCTGAATCCGACGCCGCTGCGTAGAAAACACACCGGAACCGCCGCAGGTTAAAAAAACACAACCGACTGCCTCATCTAATATTAATAATAAAATCTTTAACCTGATCTCATGTAACTCATTTTGCCTTGTCAGGTTGCATACCTGTCACACTTTCTTTTAAGGCCTCAGTGTAATAGTGTTCTGCTGTTATGTAAATATGAAAGTGACATTTGTTATGCAAGTATATTGTATTAAGATGCTAATATATGTAATATATTAGCATGGTGTTTGTTTTCTGTATGCCAACTCTTGTGCAAGAGTGACGGAAATATACAAGATATTTAGTGTCGAGGTGGCATATATATTAAAATATATATATTTAAAATATGTATGCCAACTCTTGTGCAAGAGTTGGCATACTATTATGCAATAGTGAATATAAATGTCATATCGGTGCATGTCCGGGAGCTGATATTGGCCTACGATGATCGTTACGATCGAAAATGTTTATTTTTCTCATCTCCAGATTCTCCAGACGTGCGATGTCGGGCGAAGGTTTTTTAAGTTGCCGCCGAGCCGTGTCGTGGACCTACGCCATGAGCATGGTGCCTCCTGTGTTGGAGATGCAGCCGCGCGTGGTGGGCGAGGCATGCTTGTCGTATCCCAGGGTGCCGCACAGCAGGCCCAGGTAGTTGAAGGCCAGGACCAGGACAACCATGCAGCAAAGTGCGATACAGCCGATCCACCTGGAGGCGGAGTAACAAAGCAGTCGGGACTAGAATTGGGGAAAATTCACATGCTTAGCATGCCCGTTTCATGCCGAACAGTTGAAAATAAAAACCCAAACAACGATTTTGGTCGCGTTTGTTGTCTATAAGTGCACAGAGACTTAAAGAAAGCTAACAAAAACTATAGCTGATGTTGCAATAGCGATGAATATTAGCAATTGCTAATATATCAGAATCGGAAATTCGGTGTAGCGGTGCCTACTGGACAACAGAATAATTATAATGATAAATAACGTTTGTCAAAATGAAAGAAAACAGGTTGTGCATAGGAGCATGTAATGGCTAACCGGTTCTGAAGACGATACCAATAAAGTGACGTTAAAGAATTGCTCAAGCTGGGGGCTTTGATTATTTCTTATTATAAAAAAGACGGCTAAAACATAATTAGACTATAGATAGTACTAGCATGGCGCTCAGAAGCATCAACTATCACAGTCTGACAGATGTGAAAAGATGCCTATCCATGGATAACTGGCAAAAAAAAATTGTAAGAGGAAGCCGGCAATACAATTGGGTGTTAGTTTTCAGGAAAATCAAATCAAAAGTCCAGACATACCATTGTCTCAAATAAAATTTTGAGTAAATATGAAAAAAATGCGGGGTAAAAAGTTAAATAAAGATATGTTAATGGACGTGACTCTTAGTGCATTTTGTGATTGGGCGAGTACCTGTAAAAGTCCAATTTGTCAATTTCAGGGTAGTGGTCCTCGATCTTGGCGTGGGCGTGGCTGACGAAGATGGTGAAGTTGGAGAGGCTGCTCTGCACCGGGAAGGCCTTGGAGAAGCTGCTGATGTTGACGCCGATACCGTCCACCAGCCCTTGGACGCCTGGGAGGGAAATGTTAGGTTTCACCGAAGCGGCTGAGCGATGAACACCGGTAAGGCGGAGATAATTCAAATCTGCTCAAGTCGATGTTGCGCATATGTAGTGAGAGAAAACGTGATGTATCTTACTCTCCACGGCAACCCTGGTCTGCTCAATCACCATGTCCGGTGTGCTGTTCAAGGAGGCGTAACCCTGTCAGGGAGGAAATCAATGCAAATATTGAAAGTTACTAAATATTTAAAGTAACTGCGCGCCTTTTCGTCTCTTTGACGCATCACTTTTTTAATCTCCAAGGAGGTCGCGTCGCCTCAAGGTTATTCTTTGTTTTTACAACGTGGTTTTGAAAAGCCGGCGTCGCATTTCCTTCCACAAGTACGACAACTTCCTCAACAAATCTCTCACGGGAATAAAACGAAGACGTTGAAAAGGTCAAAGCGGGAATGCGGACGGATGGCGGTGTCTTGTAGGGCGGCGGCTCAAAAAACCCACGGTTCACAAGCCGGGGTCTGTGGGCCTGAGCTTGGGGGTCCGTGAAATCAGTAGCAATAAATGATTTAAGCTCCTACTGGATGCATTCATAAGATGAATCAAAAAAAGCCACTCCAGATCCACACCAACAATAAAATCAAGAGAAGAAAAAATGACCGCACCAGTGACCCGTCACCAGGTGCATTACCAAAAATATGGCGCCCTACTTTCGCCTCGGGCCACTTTGATATGGCCGTGATCGACACATGACGTAAACCAGACAAGCGTCTTTATCCAGGAGTCATCTGGCAGACACCTGATGCTGTTGCCATGGCAACATATTTCAGCGTGTCCACTTGTGTTGCCAGGCAGATCCGGCGAAATCGAGACATTATGAGGACAGATAAACATGAAGGGGGTTACAGGAGCGCTCCGGACCCACCCGCTGGATGATCGCTATGAGGTCCGTCTTCATCAGATCCTTCATCCTCTCCAGCTGGGAATTCACACTGGGGAGCTGGAACAGTCAAATTTAGCGGTATTAGCATTTTTCCCCGGCCAATTACTTTATATTCACGTTTTCATCGACAAAACTTTAGTCCTATTTCAATTAAAAATTGATCTTCGTTCGTTGTTTCGGCGACTCTCTCCCGTACCCGTGTGAAGTTGGCGCTGATCTGAAGCTGCTGCAGCGACTGGCGGATGTTGCGGCACAGCTGCGCCGTGGTGGCGTCCGACTCTTCGTCGTGGCAGCCCGGGTCGTTCAGGGTGCGGTCGATGCTCGTCCGGACGAGGCTCAGGTTGAAACTGAGTTTCCCCGTGGCTTCCTTGAGGACTTCCAGGGACACGCTGACGTTCTCCAGGGCCTCCTTGGTTTCCCGCATGGCTGCACAGAGACACGTGCACAGGTGAGCGGGCAGAAAGTCACAGCGAGACCGCATTACGTAAGAGGTGTTGGACTGAAACAGGGTCTGGACACAGGAAAGGAGCCGCCAAGCCGGTGTGGAGCGGCTGTTGATGCAACCGACGCGTCTCGTGATACATCTCGATGCACATTTTCATTCAGACAAGATGGTTGCTGGGAAACAAAAACGATATGCCATAATTCTGCTTTGCATTCCTCAAGTGATGGAAGCTTTCTGTTAATTTTCTGTATGATTCAAATCATGGAGTTGGACAGAGAATATAAAACCCCACAGATCTGCTGATGAAAGACTTTGACATGTAACTTCTCATTATTTTGTGAAAATAAAATGGTTCAGAGAATGAACACATTATCACCCTTCAATTTGAATGTGGAATGTTTCTCAGTGCATGAATTCCAGGGGACAGATTACACTGATGCACGGTGTGATAGCATGATGCTAATTTCAAGTATAAGAAACCTTCAGGAGGAAGTATTAACAAAAATGCTGTTCTTTGCTCTCAATGCATATCATGGAAGCACTGCCACCTCGACACTAAATATCTTGGAGCTAGCGCGCGGCACGCAGGTTGTTATGCTACCTTTGCACAAGCATGCAGGTCGGTTATGTTGCTTTGTATGAGCTCGCAAGTTGGTTATGCTAGCTTTGCACAAGCATGCAGGTTAGTTATGTTGCTCTGCACGAGCACGGAGGTCGGTTATGCTAGCTTTGCACGAGCACGCAGGTCAGTTATGTTGCTTTGCACGAGCACGCAAGTCGGTTATGATAGCTTTGTACAAGCACGCAGGTTGGTTATGCTAGCTTCGCACGAACAAGCAGGTCAGTTATGCTAGCTTTGCATGAGCACGCAGGTCGGTTATGCTAGCTTTGCATGAGCATGCAGGTCGGTTATGCTAGCTTTGCATGAGCACGCAGGTCGGTTATGTTGTTCTGCACGAGCATGCAGGTCGGTTATGCTAGCTTTGCATGAGCCTGCAGGTCGGTTATGCTAGCTTTGCATGAGCACGCAGGTCGATTATGTTGTTCTGCACGAGCACGCAGGTCGGTTATGCTAGCTTTCCACGAGCACGCAGGTCGGTTATGTTGCTTTGCACGAGCACGCAAGTCAGTTATGATAGCTTTGTACAAGCACGCAGGTTGGTTATGCTAGCTTCGCACGAACAAGCAGGTCGGTTATGCTAGCTTTGCATGAGCACGCAGGTCGGTTATGTTGTTCTGCACGAGCACGCGGGTCGGTAATGCTAGCTTTCCACGAGCACGCAGGTCAGTTATGTTGCTTTGCATGAACACGCAGGTTGGTAATGGTATCTTTGCTGATGAAGGCAGTGGACCGGGGGATCAAATTCAGAAACAAAATGTCCAAGTCCATGATTGCTGTTCTCCATATTTAAAGATAGGGGTTATAAGAGGGGCTGCAGACTGAAGCTGCTTATGAGAATTACTAAGTGCTGTCGCGGAAGACAACATCAAAACAAATCCTGCAGCTGAGGATGGAAGGGAAGTAGAACGGGTCACGTTGAAGAGACGCAGATGTGTTTTTTGCACTCATCTATGGTCTGGAATGAAGACTGATGGGAAAATAAACCGGATCCTGAAATTTAAGCTCATGTACTGTATATCGATTCATTCATCACACAAATGAATCTCGTGTCAAATATTGAAATGCGATTCATTTCGATTGATCAATTACAAAGCCTCTAATTAATTACATTCATTTATCTAATCGCGGGTCACCCCTGGTTTAGAATGAAAAATAAAAAAAAATGACGAGGCGTTCGTCTGCTCTGTCCTCGATCTCGAAGCCTGTTCCTTGAAAAAAAATATATCGAATTACAACAATATGACATAAACCACAGCTCCAGCTAAATTCACAGCTGCTGCTCTGGCGTAGACGCCCCCCCCCCCCCCCCCCCGAAGCCTAGATTGTTGTTTCGCAGCAAACCTGGCACCACATAAGTTCCCCAACTGTGTTCAAGTGTTATGTAACAATCAGAAAAATAGCCCAAGGCAAACTTTTGAACTCTGAGGGGATTAATCGTGAAAAACTCCGGTATCCTTGGATGTATAAAAGATGCAGGAGAGCAGGAAGGAAAACAGTGAATTTATTATGATGTCGCTAAACACAGACGGATGCAATGCGGTAATCCATAAATACTACAATCACCTCGTCGTGCGAGTTGTGAAGTATGCATGAGTCCCTCCTGTCCTCAGACAGGTGATGGCATTTTTATGTCTTCGGGTCTTTTAAGAACACAGAGGAACTTCAACGCCATCCCATAAATCCAAAAGCGACAGCCAGAGATTCAAGTCGCCATTATATCTCGCTGTCGAGCCACTTTGTTCAGCTTCGCCATTTTGCCGAACGGCGTCTCTTTCTTTTTCCCTCGTTCTTTAATAATGGTAATAAAGGCAATATACTGGTGCCGTTACAAGTTTCGGAAGGAGAAACAAAGGGGAGGTATCAAAAACATGAAGCTTCCTTAGTGAAAGTTGTAAAGACATATCATTTCTGAGATGACAGAGTCCTGCATTTCATTTCTTTGGATTACATTCAACATGAATATACCAATATTTTTTTCTATATACGCTATATAGCCAACAGTATTTGCTCACCCATTCAAATAATTGAAATTGAGTGTTCCAGTCGCTTCCATGGCCAGACCTCCAAACTTCATGTTGCCTTCAGATTAGCAGAAGAACAGCGCGCAAGAAAGCTTCGTAGAATAGGTTTCCGTGGCCGAGCAGCTGCATCACCGAGTGCAATGCAAAGCGAATCATGTTTCTCCATCTGGCAATCTGCTGGACGAATCTGGGTTTGGCAGTTGCCGGGGAAACGCTACTTGTCTAACTGTGCCAAGTGTGAAATTCGGCGGAGGGGGTTGTTTTCCAGGAGCTGGGCTCGGCCGCTTAGTTCCGTTAAAAGGAGCCCTGAAAGCTTCAGCATACCAAGACAGTTTGGACAATTCCATGCTCCCGACTTTGTGGGAACAGTTTGGAGCCGGGCCCCTTCCTTTTCCAACACGACTGCGCACCAGTGCACAAAGACAGGTCCATAAAGACATGGATGACAGAGTCTGCTGGATGAACTTGACCGGCCTGCACAGAGTCCTGACCTCAACCCCGCAGAACACTTTTGGGATGAACTAGAGCGGCGACTGAGAGCCTGACCCTCTCGTCCACATCGGTGTGTGACCTCACAAATCGGGAAGAACTTCCCATAAACACAGTCCCGAACCTCGAGGAGAGCTTTTCCAGAAGAGTTGAAGCTGTTCTAGCTACAGACAGTTGACCCACATCATATTGTACCCTATGCATTAGGAATGGGATGTCACTTGGGGTCATACGCAAGTCGGGTGAGCGAATACTTTTGGCCATACAGTATGCACTTTGGTTTTCTTTCCAAAAAGAACCCGTGATAGGCAAAATCCGTGAAGTAGAAACCTTAATTTTTTTTTACAATTATTATACAATTAAATACTCTATTATACATTGCTGCTGTCGTCCTTAAGTTTTTTTCTTCCTTCTTTATGGAACGAACGGAAGATTCATTAATTCCGTAATGCCGACCTACAGCCGCATAGCTTTTACCTTCCCTTAGCATGTCCAGAAGTTTAACTTTATCTGCGATAGATAGCATCTTCCGCTGCCTTTTGGGCCCTGCCGCAGGTGCTTTTGTCGGTCCAGAGCGTTTTATCAACATTATGGGTTTTAGAGAAACTCGAAATTGCGAGAGAATCTGCACGTACGTCATGTAAATTTGGCAAGCCGTTTTACGGACGTGTACATATTAGACTGCGACGTTATTGACGCACAGGTAGAGAAGAAGCGGAGTGACTTTTTAGCCAATCAGAATGCAGAACACAATGCACGATGCAAATCCGTGAAAAGTAAACCGCGTTATAGCGAGGGATCACCGTATAGTGTATATGATGAAATGTCAACCCAATCGCAGCTAACGTTTTGGATTCTCCGAAGATCATCTGATCAGTCCGAAATTGTGGTTGACCGTGTGATTTCCACGCAGGTCTTCACCCGGCGGGGATTGCGTTTTTTGGCTGAGTAAAGTGGCTGGGACGGACACAGTCACGGCTGGGTTCACGGAGCACGCAGGGAAATGGGGTGGGGGGGGTGGGGGATGGACTCGGGGGGGGGGTACAATGCAGGCTGATGTTTGGTGATGACCTTAAACAAAGTTAAAACTGCACTTGGCATCATTTCCAGATGGATATAAGCGCAGCTTCGACGCCACGTCACCCCAAGTTCAAGTCGGACCGCCGTCCCATCTTTGGACTAAAACCTTCGGCTGAGTTTAGAAACAAGCGCCGCTTTCTTCTGTCGTAATGAATAAGTAAATAAATAATTGGTTGTGGTCTCTGAAGTGTGAAATTGCATAGTGCAGTTTTAATGTACAAATTAAGATGGCGCTCGGGGAGCTCGGGTGGTGGTGGGGGTCCAAAACGCTGAAGGAGGGTCACAGGAGGAAAGAACAACTCGGAGGAGCACCAGTGTCAGAGTTCACAAGGGTGAGGGGTCAAAGGTCAGGATCCAGTTAGCGTTACCTTTGATGGCTCTGTCGATTTTCACTTCACACACACGCACATGAAAGAAGAACACATTCTGAACTGTTATTACACAATTATATCACAAACCGGAAGTTACAGTTGCGAGATCTGGGATTATTATGACATTATAATTATCAGATAAATTAAAAGACCAGATTATCCAGGCGGCTTTGTAAACATTACATCGATATAATTTTGTTCTTGAGCAGAAGAACCAAACTCTTTATGTAATCCCGATTGACGGATTGGCCCGGCTGCTTTCATTGGCCGATATCTGACTATCTATCCATCAATTCATCAGCGTCGGCACACACCACCTCCACAGAGCACTACATCAAGTCAATTTCCCAAGTTACGTGTTGTTTATTGTTATGTTTGTTTATTTCGCTGCTAGATATGAGCGCCTCTTTGGCTTGATAATATCTGCAAGTCAGCCACGATATTGCACCTCTCCCGCTGTGGCTGCCTGGATTTTCACGCCGCCTGATGGTATCGTGACAGGTGAAGGAAATGAAAAAACAAACAAACAAACAAACAAAAAAGTTCATATACCTCCGGCCATTCCGAGCACTCGGTCCAGGGCGGGGTGGACCTCCTTCTCCAGCTGCTTGTGTATCCTTCCGCCTAACAACGGGCCTATATCTGCGGAGAACAACAACGTCAGACATCCGTAAGCTCGTCCGCGAGGCCCGATTTCGCTTCAGCGGGTCTTAACATTCGTAAACGGGTTGCAACGCGATTGCAGGAGAAAAGTAGGATCGTGGACTCCGGGGACCCCTGGAACCACCGCCGTCTAGACCCAGTTATGTCACAGATCTGTTGTGCAAACAAGTCGAGGAAAGCGAACTCGGATAATAAGCGGGAGATACGATCCAGACTCGTGTGTGTGTGTCCACTTCACTCAGGATCAGAGCGTGGAGGTGGTCTACTTACTATCTAGGTCGTAGATCACTTTGTTCTTGGCGGTGGCATACTGGGATATGAGGTAATCAATTTGCTGCAAAACAGGAAGCACAAACAGAGCAGAGGGAGAGTTTTTTTTAACAGGAGGAGCGGCGAAGGGGTTGGTTTATTCGTGTCACGGGCGCCTGACACATGGATTGTGTTCACCCGTCAAAATAAAACAAAGAACGGGGTGGCGAGGTGCTCGGTTTGATTCCGACCGGGGGTCTTCCTGTGCGGAGTTTGCATGTTTTCCCGGTGTCTGCGTGCGTTTCTATGATGTCTGAATGCCAAAGCGAACGGTCGCTTGCGTCTATACGGTAGAACCTCGGCTTACGGACGCCCCAGATCACGAACAAATTTGGTCTACGAAGAAAAACAAACAAAATAATCACAGGCTTTCCGCATTTTAGCACAGTAGCATAGCGGCAGTTGTGCATGGTACTGCTTTTTTTGTGCTTTTTTTCCAGTAAGTCAGCCTTCATTATGGCTCCCCAGAAATGAAAAGTGCTAGTGATATTGTTCGATCTGCAGAAGGCGTGAGTATTGTTTGTTTTCCGGATCTCGCCAAGCACAACGACATGGCTTAGTCGACCATCTGTAATATCCTGAAGGACAAAGTGTGGGGAAAATCAGATTATCCTTGTTGTGTAACAGCTGTGCAACATGTACTTTGCCTGTTCTTGCCGTGTTGTACGGCAGCTGTGCTTTACCTGTCTCGTCGATCAGTCTGTTCTAATGTAAATTGACGATGCGTGTTACTGACATGACATACCACAGTACCTAAGAAGGAATCATGAGGTTGCTGACGAATATGACAAACTTGAGCTTTCTCTCCTCGTCTCTCTCTAAAAGCTTATCTAGAACCTCAATCGTTGCCCGGTATGTGAGGAGGCTGCACCCCATTTGACTTGAGCGCTGATTCTGCTTGCAGATTGGACTGATGGCCGATCGTTGTTGACTGTTGCTGGTTGATCATTGTAGCTCAGAGCATTATTTCTGTAATAAATTCCTGTAAACCCAGAAGCTCTCAGATGCGGTAAAGGCGGCTGATGTGGCTATGTTGACAAAGCAAAGGCCTAAAGTCTTAGCAGAAGTAGAAAAGTTATTATTTGTTTGGATGAATGAAAGCCAGCTTGCTGGAGATAGAGTTAGTGAGGGTCTTAGAGGCTTTGCTTTTGCATCTTTCATTTCTTTCTGTATTTTTGCCACAAATAAATCCGTGTTTTTCTGGGCTGGAGAGCAGATCAATGGGATTCACACCGATGTCAACGGGAACTATTGATTTGGTTTACAAACATTGTTCGGTTTGCGAATGAACGAATCGAGAATGCATTAAACTCGTAAGCCGAAGTTCTACCGAATTACATGTAAATGAGAGGGTGAATAGTTGTATGTCGATATATGGGATATATATGAGGGTGTTTGGCGGTTTAGAGAATGAGTGTCTGGTTGACAATGAGTTCCTCTGGCACAAATCAAGATTTTAATCCCCTCTGGATTGCTTGCGGCAAATTTGATAAGAATACTTCTTGAAGGTCTTTCAGCTGGTGGCCCTGGGCGTTCGCCCAAAAGCAGTGGATGATCCCGCCCAGGCCTCGGTCTATGTGTTTGTCTAAAACATGTCATGGAATTAGCGGCGGGCTTCATGAAAACACAAGGTGAAGAAAACCGTAGCTAAAATGTGAATGAACGCATGAACGAGGCGCGAACGCCAGATCTTAACAAAGGCGTGTCTTTACATGTTTTCATGCGTGTTTTCCAGGTGTCTTTACATCGCTTAAAAAAAAAAAAAGGCTTATATTGGGGACGTGAGGGCGTGCGGTCGACGTGAGAGTGTGCAGCTCGGCGTCCTACCATCGGCGTGTCGTTGGCGAAGGTGTGCAGGTCCCTCATGTTGCTGTTGACCAGCCGCCGTATGTTCTTCACTTGGGAGCTGAGGTTCTGGTTGGCGGCGTACGCGCACAGCACCCCGATCCTGCAGGGGCGAGTGGAGAAAAAGGCGTGATCTTTCTGTGGCCCCGGGACCTCGAAGGGCCATAGCGGGCGTCAACAGCAGAGGTCAGCATGCACCACCTTTTTGCATCGGCTAAGCACCTGTGGAGCCCCGCGGCTGGAGGACTCCGGGTTACCAAGACGATCGCGCGGATCTCAAAATAGCCGTTCAGATCAGCTATGTATGTCAATTAAGTGATCGTGACTTCCCATGTATAAACGGTGTTTTATATTATTTCATAAAAAATAAATCCCAGGAAATAAACAGACACAATAATAGGTATATCTACAAAAAGATCTGAGCGTACCTCCCCCTCCCCCCTTTTCAATTCACATGTGAAAACACGGCGGCACATAAAGCCGGGAGTTAATGCGAGCCTCTTGCGCACTTCAAACAGACCTGGGTAGCTTAATTAGCCCGAGCAACATCAAGGGGAGAGACAGCCCATAATATTAAGCCCTCGCTATGACTCACTCGTGTCCCAGCTGAATTTACGGGGCCCGGAGCTTCTCCGTCGTTACCATAGGTGCCGGCGTGTTGTGGTTTGCCTGCGATCGGCCGGCTTTGTGGTGATTAACCGACGAGCAGATGGTCGAGGGAAGGAGAGCGAGAGCGAGAGAGGAAGAAAGGGAAAAGAAAAACAAACTTCTGTTCGGTTGCGTAACCCGGAGAAGGGGTGCATCGCCGACGCTTTCGGTTTTTTTCACGTATCGTGGAAAGGTATGACGGGGGAAGCCGGGATCGATGCGAGTGAGCGGCCTCTTTTAGTTCGCCCCGGATCCGTGTACGACCGCAGTGCACGTGGAGTCAGACTGTGCCCTGCCTCTTGTCTCATTTCTTAAACATGAAAAAGGTGGGCGCCGCATCTTTGTGAGCAAGTGCATTATCTCGGCAGCGCTAAGAGTTTCCCCTTTGCGGATGAAATCCTGTTAATCCCCTCTAATCTCAACAGTGCTGTGCTGCACACATCTGTTGCATTACGCATTGTCTTTACATACCCCGTGTGTATGTGTGTGTGTGTGTGTGTGTGTGTGTGTGTGTCTTCCTGTTTTCACCCTGATGAGGTGACTTGGAAATTGTATCTGTGTTACAACATTTGTTTACCGTTTTGGCAAATAAGCATAGGCGCCGAGGATGATAATTAACTATTAATCAACTATTAATGAACCCCTATGGCTGCTAAACAAGTCGGCTCCAGCTTTAGGTGCACAACTACAATGCCGAAAAAATAATTAACAAGGTCTGACATGTGTGGAGATTAAGTCGGAACACAGGTGCGGATTCGTGTTGCGCTGGGAGAGTGGTAAGAAAACAACAGTGAACGCATTATTACGTAACTTAAGAAGCCAAAATACGAAATTGCAATACGACATAGTTTATCCGAGCACACGTGTATCAGCATGCATTATTTTTCAGGATGTGACTTACTGTGACAGTGAGAAGAAAGAAAACTGTGAGCGCAGTGAGCGCACTGCAAATGAATTAGATAAAAAAAAAAATTCTGTGTAATTTTGCTGTGTAACTCATCAAGTGGCAGGTGTCCAGCCAATCATACGATACGATGCAATTTCGCTACGCAGCCAATCACGGCATTGACATTACTTAAGCACATATTCTGCCTATACACGCTATATAACGATAATAACAGTGTGGCGGAGTTAAGTGATGCTAATGCTAACATGCTAAGCCCTTATGGCAAATGTGATAACGTCCACTCACCGAACCAAAGTAAAAAAGAAATGTGTTTTTTTAAGTCGGAACAGCTGTCGGAGTATGTGGAAATAGAAGAATAAGCGATGAAACTGGGTGAGATGTTTTCTTTTTCGAGCGAGAAAAGTCTGCTCTGCAAAACATGCAGCAAAGCTAAAGTAGTAAGCCAGTTTTCTGATGGGAAAATATGGACTAAATGGACGCCGTGATCCCAGGTGTGATACTGGCGCGTGGCCACAGCGTGCACGTCTAATGTTGCTCACAGTGGTCCTCAGTGTGCACAGCGAGGTTGTCTCTATGCCCAGACATATGAAAAATTGAACATTTCCTTGGACCGATCGCCAGTCGCCCAGAGGGTCACATATACAGGACTGTCTCAGAAAATTAGAATATTGTGATAAAGTTCTTTATCTTCTTTAATGCAATAAAAAAACAAAAATTGCTTTTTCATGACATTCTAATATTTTGAGATAGGATTTTTGAGTTTTCTTAAGATGTAAGCCATAATCAGCAATATTGAAATAATAAAAGGCTTGCAATATTTCAGTTGCTTTGCAATGAATCCAGAATGTATGACATTTTTGTATTTGCAATATTCTAATTTTCTGTAGAAAGACAAACATCCACTCAATCTCTCATTCACATATCTTTGCAATTTACTGCATGTTTTTGGACTTTTGGAGGAAACCTGGGAAAACATGCAAACTCCACACAGAAAGGCGCCCTTTGGTAACAAAACCAGGGACCTCCTTGTTTTGGTTCATCTCTTGGTTACTTTAGCTGGAACCAATACTCATTCATTTGTATTTGTGTTATTGTTATCAGTCATAATAGGAGTATTTGCAAAAGGCAGAAGTAATTTCTATGTACAGCCATACAAATGCCCAGCACAGAGCCGCTGGTGTTTTTTTTTTTTTCTTCTTCACGTGTGCAGTAAATTCTATCATTGTATGAGTGGAGGAGCTGACAAAGGAGTGGAGCCACCAAGAACCGGGGGAGGAATCACACTTTCACAACAAAAGCCTTTTGTGAAACGCGCTTTCTGCCCTCTCTCTCGCTCTTTCCCTCCATCTCGTCCTCACACACACACACACACACACACAAGTCCATCACAATCCATCCCTCACTCCACACACACATATTCTCTCTCTCTCACGCTCGCCAAATCCACACTTTCCTCCCCTCCGCCTCTCCTTCGAGTTCTCCGGCCCGACTTGTCACTTTCCATCCACGTCTGTTTCCCTGCACCTATGTTTCTCGATATCCCTCCGCTCAGACTTTTTTTCTTCTTTTTTTTTTATTGTCGTCCTCTCTCACCTGTTTTATTATCTTCCCCCCCGACTCCTGCTTTATTATCACCTCCTGCCGGCAGCGGCTTCTCCCCTCCTTTTCTGATTCTCGCCTCCATCCACTTTTAACCTTAATTCACTTTCCTTCTCCCCCCGTCCAACTCCGTCTGTCAATCTTTCTCTCTCTCTCTTTCTGCCGGTGTCCGGCAGGGTTCGGTGGAATCCTCGGCCGAACAAAAGGTCTTTGAGTGAGACGCGACGTGCTTTCCAACAAGCCGTTCACCTTTCAGCGCCGGGATTACTTTTGGTTGGGTTTCATCTGGGTTGTAGTTTAGAATTTTAATGTTGCGGGGGGGTGGGGGGGGTGAGAAAAAAAGACAGGAAGAAAGGATGAAAGAAAGAGGAGAGAAAGAATCAATAGCTTGAAATGCAGTTTGTGCTTTTTTTTTCTCCCTGTCGCTTGTTTCTTACTTTTCTCGACCAAACTGCATTTCTTTTAATTCGTTTGTGAAAGCAAAAAAAAAAAAGGAATCACGCTTTTTTTTTGCTTTAGGAACGATAATCAACATTGCGAAACATGATCAATCGATCGTTTCATCCATTGCTACTTGCTTTACCAGTTTTTGATGCGTGATTTGTTTTGAAAAAGGCGATCCTAAATAACTAATAACTGCATGTTACAACTACATGCAGTGATACGTGTCATAATTGCAGAACATTGAACAGATTTCTTGAGTGAAAGTCTTTTCCGTGTTTTATCTTGCTGCATCAACAGATCCCGTTTTTTTTACTAACTGCATTTTCTCAGTATTTGGCGAAGCCGAAAAGCAGACGGAAACGCTGAAAAAAATGCAATTTGACAAGAACTCTGAATGGAACTCTGGTTTGTACGACGCGATACATTTTAGAGGGGTTTGCATTTCCATCGCATTTTCTCTTCACTGAACCCAAGGTGGCCAAAATTCTATGACGTCAGACAGTTGGAACTACACAACTTATTCCATTTATCGATTTATCTATTCATCTATTTATTCCTTAGTCGAGAAATGAAACTAGCTTTGTCTTGGTCGGCAACTTTCACCTCTGATTCAAGTCCACTGTGTGTGTGTGTGTGTGTGTGTGTGTTTGTGTTGACCAGAGGGGGTAATTCAACCACAGCAATGCTAATATTTACCTCCAGCATCTCTGCATGTAAAAAAAAAAAAAAAAAAAAGGGAAAAAGGTTTGTAATTTCTGTTTGAATGAGGGCCAAGTGACACATGGTGGGAGCTCTCTGCCTGAGGGTGGAATCTCCACAGCAGCAGATGAAGAAGGGCACCAAACTAGCGCAGCGCCCCAGAATCTAGGCCACTGCTGGGGGCTGGGTGGTGAGTGTTCCATGGTCTGGTGGCTCCATGGTTTTGTTTTTTTTGCCAGCTAACAATGGCCTGCATTCATCGCGACTGTAGCCGGAGAGGCCGGGACACCGGCTCCCAGCTCCTCCCTGCGTCCGTAAAACTGAAACCGGTCCTTTATTACGACTCGTCTTGACAAACAACCGTCAACATATGTTGATCAAAACTCTCCGTAAAAGTCTCATTCAAGATTCAAAACGTTTATTGTCACATGTACATTGTAGAACTTCCTACAGCGTACAGTGAAACTCGCAGTGCATTGGGAAATGTGCTCGTAGAAGAGTGTAACCATTATTATAAATATGATTACAGATGTGAATGTGAACGTTGCAATAGAACAGCGAGTAAAATACAGCGCAATAAGATGTGTGAGTGCACATGTTGGCGTGCTTCTCACAAAGCGCAGGTGTAAGATTGAGTGCAATTTGTGTGCAAATTCAGTGGCGGTAGATTTTACATGTGCAAGGAGAAGAATGAGCGTCAGCCGTTTAAGTGTCTGATGGCAGTCGGGTAAAACGAGTTCTTTAATCGTGTACATTTCACACTTCTGTACCTCCGGCTGGAGGGTAGGCGTGTGAACAGCCCATGTTTGGGGTGAGCGTGATAGAACATTTCCTGAAAATGCGTTTGAAAGCAAATGTAAATCCAAATTTCTATTTGCGGGTACGCCTTTTACCGGGAGAGGTGGTGAACAAACCCGAGCTCAACCCGATGAAAGACTTTGTTTCTATACTGCTCCTGGATCCGATGTTGGAGCTACCTCTAATGAAAAGCAAACATTACCCCGCCGAGGAACCCTGCCTAAGCAAGAACTTTCAACCGGCGGAGTTAAAAAGCGGTACCATTCTCAGTCGGACGCCATTGTTTCGTGAAAGTCCGATCACAAAGAGGATAACGAAGGTCGTTCAAAGCTGATCAAAAATGTTTGCAGCCGGTAACGGAGCAGGACAGGACGCCTGTCAGGGCAGATTCACTGCTGTGGGACTTTGGCAAATGCTAGTGTTTGGTTTGCTGCCTTCACTGAACGGGAACCTTCAATTTCCAACCAATCCGATGCGGCTACGACTGTCAAAACCTCCAAGAATGACAGTAAGAAGCGGGACTCGGCCAGTAGACAACACCTCGATTTGTTGAAAAGTCGCAAAGTAGGGGCCGCTGGTGAAGAATTCTCCAGTTCCGATGAAGGATGGAGCCAATGTTTTTGGAAATCGATGCTCTGCAAATCAGATTTCCAAGCAGAGTATCTTATCATTTAGGATATAGTGAACACGGGTGGGTTTTTACGCCCGAGCACTATTAGCCTCTCTGCTAAGAAATGATACGAGTGCTAAACTCCCTGCCAAGCAGCCTCTCGGGTTCAAGGTTGAACAAACGTTCACCGAAGGTCACTGAAGTACATTTTACAAGCTCACACAGGGGAGGAAGCCAAACCCCCCTCTCCTCCTCACCGCCTTTAAAATATGTAAAGTGTTGGATCTGCATGCAAAAAGAAAAAAAGACGGCACCGTGACTCATGGTTTATTCATCAGGCTTTTCAGTCGGCCGTTCCAGAACCTCCGGTACAGGTCGGAAAGCATGTATTTGTGACTGACAAGCTTATAATAATACAGTGCGAATGCAAATCGTTGAAAAGGAATAAATAGATATAATAATCCACGGCTCGACGAGGCTCAGCAAAGCTCGGCGCCAGATTAAGAAAAAAAAAAAAAAAAAACGGCTCCGGCGGGGCCGTGGTTTCGGACGATTTCTTGACAGGTGTCAGGTGACCTCTGAAAAATTAAGATAAAAACACACACCCTAGTGGCTAGGACTGATATTTCAGCAAGCAACCAGGACACCCTCTTGTGGTTTGAGTATAAAGCTTCAACGTTCCTTTTTGAAAAATCCCATTGTTAAGTTTGGGTTCAGCCTGCCCCTGGCTATATTTTATTTTCCAAGATAGCGCTGGAAGACGGCAGCCTGTCGCAGCAGTTCCTACTATTTTTACCTCTATCTCTTTACTTTCTGGACTTATTTATTCACCTATCCACTCCTCTTTCGCGGGCGGGACTGTATACCGTTTTTCCAGTGCACTGTGTCACTTGCAACAGTGTTCCCCCTACAAAAACTACTAAAAAGGACAAAATACAGCCAGGGGCCAGACTCCCCGATGTGCACATCCCAGAGGCCACAGACGATCATCCACTCGCCGACCAGCAGACGCGCCACCTTAGCGCTCTCATTCTGATCAGTTGGAACTTAAACCCCGTCCCCCTCACTCCCGTTCTCCCCACCTTCGCCCAGGGGTGTCAAACTCGAGGGCCGAGGGCCGAGGGATCAGGGCAACAAAAAAGTTCAATTGGGCTTGCAAAGCTAAAAGATACGAGGTTTCAGGGGTGAATTGAACGATAGGTATATTAACAAAGGTTAACATGTCATGATTTTAGACGTCCGACCCACATGAGAATAGATTTTCCTCCATGTGGCCCCCGAGCTACAATGAGTTTGACACCTGTGACGTAGACTTTGCAACGTAAGGGAATAAAACACTGGATCTCCTGGATGCAAAAGTGAGGGAAGCATACAACTCTTGCCCTCTCCTCCCTCTGGGCGACCATTACCTGGTACTCCTGGCCACCGCCTACACATGGACGGTGAAGCGGCAGGTGGCCAGGACCAGGTCTGTGGAGATCTGGTAGATCTGGTATAGCGCTACTATTGTGTAGTATATAGTGTAGTGTAGCATAGTGTAGTCACTATAGGACTGGTGAGGTGAATAGGCTCAACAAGCAAGTGATCACCAGCTCCAATCGGTATCAGTGGGGAGGTTGAAGGACAAACTGGGAGCTATCATGGACAATCCTTCCCACCCCCTGCACCACAAGCTGTGGCTGATGGGCAGCTTTTTTAGCCGACGGTTCATCCCATCCTGGTGCAGAACTGAAGGATTTAGATGCTCCTTCGTGCATGACAGCGGTCTGGTCGTCAGACAGACCGGAGGAGCATCTGTGCTACCAAAAACCTGCCTACCTCACCCCATTCACGTGTCGGGCCCTAACTTTGTTGTCTTTTTTATTCTTGTTGGTCTCAGCCCACTCGCATCCTGCCTGTTTTTGATATTTTTATTATTATTGTCATTGCTACTGTCACTCTGCTTATGTTGTCGTTTGGTTTTGGTTGTCTATTTTCACTCTTACTGTCTTTTTTTTTCCCCCATTCGGTTGTCCATTCTGATCCTTGATGTTGCTGCTGTTCTCTCTCTGCTGTCTATTTATTTGTGGCTGTCTTTTGCTTTTTCTAATTGTGTCTATATTTAAAATATTTATCTATATTTACAATTTGGTCTATATTTCTATATATAAAAATAGCCCTCAGCCGCAGGGAATCTTCAATCTTTGTAGTTACTGCTAACAGTTAAGACAATACATATTTCATTATATTTCTTATTCTTCCTCCTTTCTACTATTATCTATTACTGTTATGTTTTTTACTTGAAACTCTGGCACAACAATTTCCTTCGGGATTAATAAAGTTGTTCTCATCTCATCTCTCTCATATTCGTATACATATTTATAGACACTTATAACTATTACACTGACGTGACAAAAGAATTTCCCATATGGGGACCAATAAAGTTTATCTTATCTTATCTTATCTTATCTTATCTTATCTTATCTTATCTTATCTTATCTTATCTTATCTTATCTTATCACCATAGGCTTGGTCTGACTTAGGCATATCCCATGATGCACCTCTCTCATTCCTCCCACCACTCCAATCCCATCTTCTCTCATGTCCCTTCATCAATGCATGATTGTAATCTTATTTCTTCTATAAAAGTTATTAATGGATTATTTTAGCGACAGAGAGCTATCTGAGTGAAGTTTGCAAGTTCCCCCCGTGTCTGTGTGGGCTCCCCCTGGATTCTCTGGTTTCCTCCTGCAGTCCAACAACATGCAGACGCCATCGCTACTGGTAGTAATAGAGTAGAATCGTAACAGATCCATCTGCAGTGGTGCTTGTTCCTCTACTCTCTTTCTGTCTCTTGAGAACTGGCGCTTTAGAAATGAAATTGGACTGGACTTGATTTTGAAATCGGATTTTCAGTCTTCCCCCTGTCTGTGAGCCCAGATGACCGTTCCATTTCCAACGGACGTGGAAATAATCCGGTGGGGGAGAAATCCGAGGCAGAGCCTGGGTGACGGAAAAATAAATAAAATCTCTAACCATCCCTGAGTCAAAACAGCGCTTTTCAATTCTTTGACCTTAACAAAGGTTTTCTGAACCGCAAACATTCCCACAACTCTTCGGAATGGGATCCAGACACAGGTTTATGTCCAGACAGAGTTACTGCTTAGGGGAGGGAGGGAGGTAACCTGGGACTAATCGTGTCCTACAGTGGGCATTTTTTTTCCAGAAAATAAAAGTGAATTTCTCCAGCTTATTAGCTTCGCGGCAATTCGCTCAGAGCTGCGAGTGCACAGGAGCGGTTAGCGTCTACGAGTTCGGATGGGAAGGACTTGCGGAGGGTGAGATGATAAAACAAGTTAGCGGCTAGGCTATATATAAATATATATATATATATATGACATAAATAATAGAAACAAATCCTGACATGACTTGACTAGTTCCTGGTTTTCAGCGTCTTTCTCTGGTAATGAACTGCATCTTCTTCCCAAAGAATCAAAAATATAACCCAGTGAGGGAAATAGCAAAATTACCAAATTAGCAAACTAGCTGCAGAAAAAAAAGCTTACAAAACAAAAAGGCGAATAACACTGCGTCCTTCGTCCTGGGCCTTTTAGAAACTAATGATGAAGAACTGGATATTCTGTCCTGAGAATGATGTTACTTTTAATTTATATAGTTTCTGGGCCCTTGGATGTGAACGCCTCCACGTCCCGTGCTAAACAGAGGCTTCCGTAGCCACTAGGCCCGTTTTAGCATCCGCCTCTCAACCCCCCAGTTTTTTTATGACAATATCATGTTTTGGTACCAATTCCACCTCCCGCTGAGTTCCTCCCGCCCGCAGACTCCTCATTAAAGATTAATTTTGCTGGCTGCAACCGTAGAAAAGTCAGCCGGTCCCCGAGCCCCATCACCCTCGAACGCAGCTGCCGTTCCCCTTCTACCGCTGAGCCAAAACAGCGCTGCTCGCACCGTTAATGAAAAAGGCCCGAAAATAGCCGTGGATGTGACGACTCCCCTGAGACGCTCGCTTACTGAGCGCTGAGGGGATGAGGAGGCTGGATGTATAATAGCATCAGTCAAGTGTGTGTCTCCTAAGTGACTTCTTGTAGTTTTCTTGCGTGTCTGAGACGTATATGTTCATATATTTGTGCCAACTCAAAGTAGGTTAGCGTTAGTAATCATACAAGTTGATTCTTTTAATACAAAACACAGCAGCGCTGCGGAGGTATTTGGTGTACTGAAGCCGATTATACGACCTGATTGCATGTTATAAAAATGGATGAGGATTTTCAGAATAAAACACAGGCAGCCAGCAAACGCACTGCACCTCTCAACTTATGGGAAATGTCTTAAATGTTATGGCTGTGCAAACTGGTGTGAGTGACTGACAGACGACATTAGACTACATCTATAGTAAATGTCAACTGATAAATCGGAGCTCTTAAAGCAAAGGTGCCAAACTCATTCACAAACCCAATACGGCCTAAGTACTACTAAGTCCAAATTTTCGGTTGTTTTAGTGTAAACGAGGTAACAGGCAAGGGTAAGGTCAATTATAAAAATATTTGAATGTAATGAACTGTTCCCCTTAAAAATACATGGCAAATTAATATAAAAAAAATGAATATTCCAAAATTGATGAAATGGCACCCTAAAAATATGGTCGAGTTAAAAGAGAAAATTTTGTCACTGTGGGAAAATTTGCCACTAGAATTTATTAGAAAATGGATCGGTAGCATGTATAAGAGGAGGTATTATGTTTGCAAGGCGAATGGTGGCTATTCTGGTTATTAAATCTATCTTTTTAATTTTGCCCGTTTTTTTTCTGCTATAGTTTTTGTGGTTTTTATAGAAATAAGGAAAAAAAAAAAGATTGTTTAAACAATGTCACTAGATGTTTTTTTTTAATCAAAAAAATCATTTTCTTTTCAAATTGTGAAGCAAAAAATACATCGCAAAGTCACTTTTTCATTTTTTCCATTTTTTTTTTAAACCCACTATATAAAACCCCCAGACGCAGGTGACAAAAACGCGCGGGCCGCACTAATGCAAAGATTTGATTTCAGGACGGGGGCCGGAAAATATTGTTCCGAGGGCCGCATTTGCAAGTCTGTGACCCCTGTCTTAAAATGTTACACGGGTGTCTATAGAGATCTGCTGTTATGATGCTGCTTGTCCCTATTCTACACTGCGCTGTGATTTGCCAGCTTGTGTCGTCATGGAAGGCGTATACATAAGCGCACGTGTAGCCAGAACTACTTTCCTGACAAATCTCAGGTTGAGGCGCACAGAGGTCCGAGAGGTACGACTGCAGGAAAACCGAAAGCGGTGAAATCCAGGAAGCGGCATCAGATGGAGCAACAGGATTAACAGGATGCGGCTCAACGGCAAAGTTTCCTACATTTTTTTTTTTAATCCCTTTCTCACTTCAACCCATTTTCCTTCTCACCATGTCAAGTATCCACTCAAACATCATCGCCGGCACTTTGCAGTTTTTTTTTTTTTCATTTCACTAAGTCCACAAAAATTGATTCTATATTTGTGCTACGAGAACAAGTGAGGGGCCTGCTGTTGAGCACAGTATTTCATTTATAATAACCTGCCACGTGAAATACATTCACGTAGCCAATTTGCGTAGAAAACCATAGAAAACTTTGCAAGCTTGACCAAAATTTAAATATATCCTTGACAACTTTCAACCACCGACTGTTTGGGTTTTAGGCTTTTGGGCAACGGATCAGAGAGATTACACGGTCCCTCTGTGCGCCGATAAAAGCGGTCCAGTTTTTTTGTTTCTCTAAATGAATAGGTCACTTTATCAATAATCAAGTTCGTAGCAAATTTTGATATAAAGAAGGCTAAAAAATGTTGGGCAAATCATTCTTTCCAGGAACTTCCCTTGATTACAGATGCATTACTGAAAAGTCTCTGGCTAATTTAGCTTTTGCTCACATCTATTTATGCTGCTTGAGTTAAATCATTGTTAGCTGTCTCTAATATGACATCATATTGTGATTGGATCGTTCTGAACTCTGACTGACTGTTCACCATTGATCTTGAGTATTTAAACGAGTGACGGCGGCTTATAATAATGCACAATCATAGCATACGATAAAGACTGATCCGTAACTCTGGAGAACCTCAGACCTTTATCACAAATATTCCAAAGAGAGCGGATTTAATTCAAGTTTTCGAATCCAAACCGACAGAAAATCACCAAAGTGCAGCGAACCGCCATTTTCATTCATTAGAACGCGTGATTAGCATGACTTTCCAAGCGCACAATGTTGGTACTTATTGCGTTAATGGCGTCGGACAGCCAGTGACGGAAATAGACTTTGGAAATGCATGCCGGGTAACCGCATGCGACAGGGGTCTTACACTTGGTCGGAACAGCGAGGAGAACCTTCTGTCATTTTATCATTAGAAATCCGTGTGGGGGTCGCATGGAACCCAAGCTGATTAGGGCGGACTGAAAATAGCTCCCGCTGTTCTTTGAATAATGTGCCCTGTGTCTTTAGCGCATCTGGCAGGCAAAAGGCGATGTGCACGCTGCATGTTATGGACGACATACAAATGAGAGCAAAAACTGAAGATACTGTAATACTCGAGTGTGTAGAATTATTATTTGTAGATACACTGGGGACTAGAACCTTATCTTAATATAGTTATAATGCAAAAATACACTCAAAATCAATTTATCATTTCAACGAGTGTTAGCATACCGCTAACGCTCATTCCCTGGATTATCCGTGTGGCTGCAAGTGACCAAATAGCCATGAGAAGGAAGTGAAAGCGATCCAGCAAAGTGTGCGTGAAGCAGAAGTTCATGCGTGCGAGTCACTGCTTGACCGTCGCCGTGGTTACCAACGCTGAATTGAGAGTTCACCTGACCGACGACAAACGACACGATTGGTCAAACCGACTGAGCACATCGAACTCTGGCCTACAAACAGCTAGCTGTCGCTAGTGTAAGCGCAGTCGCTATTGTTAGCGCAGTTGCTATTGTTAGCGCAGCTTGCCGTTGTCCTCCATTAGTTTAGTCCAGTTTGGCTTTGTCGTCCCTCTCCCTCCTTCCCTGTTCCCCATCATTGTTTTCATTTTCTCGCTAATTCCTGTCATATTTTGATGCTATTTCCTTTATCCTACCCTCTCTTTTTCACTGGTTGTTGACAACGTGTCGGACCAGCAATCATCACACGCTACGGGACCGATTCAATATTCATAACATATTTGATTGACGTCAAACTTGGGTCTATTCTCCTCACACACTGACAGATATATGTGCCCACTGTTTCCAAATTAGCGCTGACTGGTTCTGACTGCCAGACTGTGAAATCCAGGAAAAATCGAGAAAATCTCCATGGAAGACAAAAACATTGTGCTAAAACATTGATTTGCTACCATTACCTGCTGTCCCACATGAAAGAGTTCATGAAAGAGTTTCTACAAAGGCCTGACAAATTAAATACATTAGAATATCACCTGACATACCCATGAAGATCTTATCTTATCTTATCTTATCTGATCTTATCTTATCTTATCTTATCTGATCTTATCTATATTTACCGAACAGGGCCGTCAAACAGAGGCTTTTAACGTACAGTAATTATTTCATCATGGCTGCAGATCCCAACCATTTCAATTAACCGCACTGTAAATTTGTTCCTAATAAGAGGGATCTACACACTCCACTTTGATTTCCTGCTAACAGGCTTATCAGATGTGGCTGCTGGTGTTGTTTCTAACACGGTAATTACAGTCGTGTGGATTAGGCGATGGTGTAGGAGGGGGGACACATGCGCGGCGACATGCCTGTTCCAGAGTAGAGTCCCTTTTCCCTTTTCGATCGTTTCCGGGCTTCACACTGCACATCTGAGAATCGCACTCCGCCTCATCTGATGAAAACTATCGCCATGGAGACAAAAGCTGTCGCTGATTTAATCAAATCTTCACGGCACGTTCGAGTTCGGCCCAATTCGGAACCCAGGGAGGGCGACCTCTGTTATCGCAATGCGGTTCTATCCGCGGCGCTGCAGATATCTCCCAAAAGATAAGCCTTCGTGGATGCATTAATTGACTCCATATTTAGAGGAAAAAACACACATTATATTGGTTGTTTTGCATAAAGTAAACAAAAAGTAATTTTCAGTGTATTTTTTGCATCGGGTTTTATTTTGCCGCTTCTTTTTAAGACTTCATTTCTAATTCTATCCTCCAACAGATTACATCTTTTGCATCAGTGCTTGAAATCCCAGATTGGTTTCAGCGCTTTTGAAAAAGAGCAGAACAACCTTGAGAGGAATTCATTTCATCACCTGCATCTGAGAGAGCGATGCGGGCGGCGCCCAATATTGAAGAAATGCCGCTGCAGCCGTCGCGCAGCGCATCCCCCGCGTGGATCCACCGCCCGCCTCAACCTCAAGCGCCCCGACCACTGGAACGCTGATGCAACCAGAGAAACATGTAGGAGTCGTATTTGCTGCCGCGGATCTTTCACGCCTCATCTGGGAGTCAGCAAAGTATCACCCTGTATAAACGTGGCACACTTAAGATGGAGACACCAGCGTCCATACTTCCTAGTTAAATACCATATTTTCCGCTCTATAAGGCGCACCTAAAAGCCTTTACTCTTCTCAAAAACTGACAGTGCGCCTTATAATCCAGTGCGCCTTATATATGGATCAATATTGAGCCGCAAGAGGTCTCGCAACTATGGGAAGCAGCTGCCGAGTCCATTTTCTCCTGTAGAAGAAGTAGTGGGCAGTGCATGCTGGGATATATGACTGCGCGATGCCTGTGTTTTCATTTCTATTTGTGTGTGTCTGTCTGTGTGTGTGTGTGTGTGTGTGTGTGTGTGTGTGTGTGTGCTGAAGTAGCAGCGGTAAAAAGGGTAAAGGGAAATTCCAGTGTGTATAAAGACCCCAAAATTGCAGCTTTCAAGAGACACACTTACAACGCAGAGTTTAAACTCGAGGCGATCGGACACGCAGTAGAACATGGGAATAGAGCAGCGGCGAGAAATTCAACATGAACGAATCACTGGTGCGAAAGTGGAGGAAGCGACAAGATGACCTGCGCAAAGTAAAAACAGAGTTTCCGAGGAAACAAAGAGAGATGGCTACAGTTAACGAACAGTTAACAAACTTGAACAGTGGATTGTTGAACAAAGAGAAGCAAGTAGAAGCGTCTCTACGGTCGCTATTCCAATGAAGGCAACAGCGCTAGCTAGCGACACGAACATCAATGAATTTAGTGGCGGTTCTTCTTGGTGCTTTCGTTTTATGAAACGCTTTGAAATGAAGAGTTTGAAATACGCTGTTTTCAATGAAGGCGGAGCAAATACCGATAAGAGCTACCGGTACGTGCGGTACCGTATTGTGAATGCACTAACTTGTTTTGGGAGTGAACGGAGTTGTCAGAACGTTGGTTTGTATTCTATTAATAAAGTTTGACTGACTTATCTGACTGTTTTGTTGACATTCCTTTTAGCGCAGCTCCATTTAGTGGATGCATAACGCAATCCCAGCCACTACTGTAGCTTCGATTATATGCGCCTTATAATGCAGTGCGCCTTATATATGAAATTTTTTTATAAATAGGCCATTCATTGAAGGTGCGCCTTATAATCTCGTGCGCCTTATGGTGCGGAAAATACGGTAGTCCTTGGCCGTGAAGGCTCCGCCATTGGGTGACATTGCAGACCGTAACATCACGAGCGTGTTAATTTTTTTCCATTTTTTGTTATTTGATGCTTTCTCACAGTTCCGGAGGCCTGATGCTCCGGCCCGCCGCCGAGCTCAATGCAAAGCCTCCGTGTTTGGCGGGACACTGAGAGCGCCGGCGTGCGTGACCTTGACCGTAGGGGCGTCGCTTTAACCTCAAAGTATGATCTAATCCTTCTTTTTTTGTTGTAATTTCTTCTCCTCAAATGCAAAAGAATGCTCAAAGACAGAGCTGTTGACTCATTTTTCACACACAAGCAGACACACACATAACGCACGAGAATAGAATTGCATGCGTGTGATATTCTGGAGCGTGAAGATGGAGGCACGCCATGTTTAACTGGGGTTTTTTTAACCATTAACTGCTTCTTGTTGTGATCAGTCAGATGATTCCCATGTTGTCGCCAGTGCACAATAGTAATAACTCAGTTATGAAGTAGTTGCACTACACTGGCGACAGATCCCTTTTTTCAATTTTAGGTTTAAATATATATTTGGTGCCGGCCCGGAAGTAAAGGTTTGAAAGTATCTGTGAACAGCAACTCTTCCTTCAAATTTCAGTGACATAGGAACAATCCATCGCCCTCCGTTCGTCACACACACACACAAACACACACCGGAGAGCCCGGTGATGTTGATGGACAGAAGCCGAAGGAGTCGGCCTGAGATGTACGAGAACCGAGAGAACGTCGGCGTCTGACAGGCTCGGAACGTGTCAGCTGTCCGAAGTCCTTCACGCCGCAGATGCTTTTGTTTACTCCACCTGTCATCCATCCCTGCCGTAATTACCCTCTTCCAGAGGCCCGGGGGAGGCTCAGCATTTGGGAAATCAGGTCTTTGCGAGATCTCACAGCGTTACTTCGATTTATTTTTATTTTTTTAGTCGTGTGTAGTATCTAACATGACCACCAAATACCTGTAGTGTACATCAATACGGTATTTTAAAGCAGTAGGCTGGCGCGCCCGTTGCAGAGACCGGAGAAAACAGGCTCCCCCGGTTGCACGAGCCGAACCCGAATTTCAAATTTTTGTTTTGATCCCTCTGGCAAAGTAGTTCCCTCAGCGGAGGGGTTCGTTCCCCCCCCGCCGCCCAGGTTGTTATGGTGTCTAGAATGAAGCTTTCAAGGTAATTACTGTCATAACCGCGTCAGACCCGGCCAGCGGTAACCTTTGCTTCTGCTTCAATCACATCATCATCATCTTCTCCTCAACCTGGCGCCGTTTGACACTTTTCATTGTTACCGCTCCTCTGAAAAATACAGAATCCGGGAGGGAGGGGAACAAAAGAGATGGGAGATGAAGGAGCCGTTCTCCTCGGAGAACGCAGGCGGAGACGGCGGAACTCAAACAGGTCAAAACCCCCACGGAGGACGTGAGGAGAAGCAACAGAAGGAATCGGAGTTGGAAATGTCGCTGCGCTTTTTGAACAAACGGAGGGGCGGGCGACGAAGAGGCGCGGAAACAAAAGAAGACCATTTTCCCAGACGTCCGCGGCGGTCGGAGACACGCGAATCATCACGGTTATATAGGCTAAAAATGAGGAGCTGTGGCGAAAGGATGAAGAAAAAAAAGAAGAAAACAAAATACAAGTTGCATTGAAATACCGACGTGATACACAATCCCGATCCAAAATCTTTCTATATCGGATTTTAACGCTCCTGAAACATAAAAACGCCGCTCAGGCCTCTCAAGAAGCAGCGTGATGCCGGACCCGCCGCTGGTCCCTCGCTTGACGACAGCCCGAGCGGCTCCTCGGCCCGTCGCTAGGGAGATTTCATAAGAGGCCCTGGCGAGGCCGCTGCCTTGGGCTGCCAGGATTTCGCCCACGGAATTTCTAATAATCGAACTCCGGCCGAGACGGAGACGGAAAATGGAGAGCATCGCAGCGCTCGGAGCCGCGTGTCCCGTGGAAACGGTCTCGTCTGTCGCCGTTCCATCGTGTAATAGCCGTGTTTTTCAGCTTCACCGTTCATTTCACGCAGTGTAGAAAAAAAAAAAAACAAACATATAAAGGCAAACACAAAGGTGACGCTGACGAGAAGTCTAATATTTTTTGAAAATATTTAATCCATTAAAGTTACTTCAAAGTTTACTTTTTCAGTCAGTAACATTAATCATCTTATTATTATTTGCATTAACTCCAATCATGTAGCTCCAACGTCCCGACTCTGTATTCATGACTTTGTTATTCTATGAATATTATAATTAGATAATCTAATTATATTTACCTGAACCCCCCCCTCCTAATTTGTATGCACCAATTGTGTTATATTTAATGTTTTTTTAATATAATCTCTCACACACTCTCTCTCTCTCTCTCTCACACACACGCACACACACACACACACACACACACACACACAGTTGTGCAGAGAAACAATGAGGGAATTCAATTTGATTTTTATTCTACTTTAAAATCTTACGAAGCACACACAGGTAGCATGGTGGCGCAACGGTTAGCGCTTCGGCCTCAAAGGACCCGATTCGATTCCGGCAACGGGACTATTCTGTTTTCCCGGTGTCTGCGTCCATATTCCAAAAACATGTTTTGCAGGTTAATTGGAAAAAAAAATGGGAATAAGTGAGTGAATCATTGTTCGTCTCTGTATGCGGCCCTGCGATTGACTGTCCAGTGTGAACCCGGTGACAGCAGGGAGAGGCTCCAGCATCCCAGTAAGCAGTAGATAAGCGTTAGAAGATGGATGGTGGATCTTATGATGCCGTCACGTGGTGTTATTATTATTGTTATTATTATTATTATCATTATTAACTTGGGTGTTATTACCGACTATTGGTACTATTCAAGTTTATTCCAACCTTTTTCCAATCATGCTTTAACTGTTGGGATTGTGATTCACCATTTTTATTTTTTTTAATTATTATTGCTTTTTTAATTATTTTATGTTTTCATTATTATCATGTTTTTCAATTATTTTCATTAGCCCCAACCCAAACCCCATATATATTGCAGCGAGTCACGAATGTCGATGCTTGTTTTCTGTGCGATTTTGGGGTTGCTGGGAAATTTGTGGGTTTGGTCTGGGATGCAACAAATTCTGTTTTTTGTTGTTTTTTTTTTTTACCTGGAATTGAGCGGGAACAGTTTGTTGTAGTGCAGGCTTGTGTGGCTATCGCTTATTAAACGGACTTTTCACCATCACGCGGGTGTTTCCCTGACCAAAACGCTACGATTACATTACATTACATTACATTGCATTTGGCAGACGCTTTTATCCAAAGCGACTTACAATAGAGGACATAGGGACTGCAAATACACTTGCAAATACACGATGCACAGGAAATATACAGAACAGTAAGCTTGGGTTAGTGAGGGGTACAATACTATCTTAACCCTCATATTATGTTAAGGGTCAATTTGACCCATTGGGTCAATGGGTGAAATGGGTCAAATTGACCCTTAACATAATACGAGGGTTAAGGTGTTGTACTATTGTTTCAATCCCATGGGAAAGAAAATAATGGACCCATATTTAACTGACAATGTTGCAGCGCTTGGATGTGTAACTAACAAAGCAAGAATGACATAATATCCACAATAACACTTTACTATTTATAGATGACCAGCGCGCGTGTGTGTGTGTACGTACACACGCCGCTTGCACGTGTTCCGATGCGCCCGGCTGACTCACGTGATGACCAGCGAGGTGGAGAAGAGCAGCGTCCCCAGCAGGCCGCGCCGGCAGTCGGCGTTCTTCCTCTGGCGTTGGTGCATCTCGCCGCCGCAATTGTCACAGCATCGGCACATGCAGAAGAAGAGGCCCACGGCCGGCACCAGGACGGCGAACAGAAGGCCCACGGCGCCGCACACCAGGAAGCCGATCTCGTAGTAGATAGCCTGGGGTCGGGGGAGGGTGGGAGGGCATCACGGGGCGGGGGTGGGGGGTGGGGATGAAGGAGAAAATCAGATGAAGAATCGCGGGACGGGTGCACGTTTGAGGGGGTGAATAGTCCCTTTTTTTAATTTTTTTTTTTATTTCTAGGAATCAGAGGCGACAGGCAGGGGAGGAAGATGAAAAGGGGAGATCGGAGTTGAAGGAAGCGAGAAGAGGGGGATGAAACGAGAGAGAAAGAGGAGCTGAGGAAGCCACAGAAGAAAGGAAAGATTAATAGAGACGTGAAGGGGAAGAGACGGAGGAGGAAAACCAATCTAAAAATATCTGCTCCGACCAAAGTGGGGATTTTTTTTTTTTTGGAGGCGGGGGGGAAGGAAGAATTTGTCGATCTTTTTCCACCTCGTTCTTAAACACCGCAGCGTAATTCAATAACCATCTTCTCGACGACGTTATACAGACCATAAACGCCCATCAGCCGACATTGGTGGGAGGATAATTGTTCTTTGGGCGCGATATTAAAACTGCAAATGGGCAAATGTGCGCAATGTCATCGCGAGGACTTTTTACCGACAAGCCGATCCCAGTCGGGACTCAAAAGGGAGGCGGGGTTAAACCCGGGTCATCTGTCAATCACGGGTCCACATATACGTATATATATATATATATATATATATACACACACTCGGTAGATTACGAGAATCCCCAGATATTGGGAGGTTATCATTTTTGACATCAGCTGACGCTCTTCTTCTGGTAATCCACCCTTGATAATTCTCCTCTTACGCTTGGGCTACGGAAGGGTCCATTACATTTGTTATTTTCAGATTTATTCTATAATTCCATCTGTTACCTATTTACTATACTATTATACTTTATTTTCCATCAATTGAAAAGATATTCTTCTATTTTTTTTGGGGGGGGGGGGGGATTTCTCAGTTTGGTCCTCAAGTGATATTTCAAGTGATTAAAGGTGGTTTTAATATAATATACTATATAACACTATTGTGTGTTGATGTATTTATTTTTTTCTTTTACACACTTTTGCTGAACTCAAGTGAATTTGGTTTATTGTTAACAATTTATTCATGTGCTTATTTGTAAGAATATTTTTGGATCATTCTGCTCCTGGTATTGTTTTAATTTCAACTATCCTTTTAATTTCATGAGCTCTTTTAAATTATTTTTTTGGGGGGTCCAATTTAATTTATTATTTCCTTTGATTTTATTTCATTTTTTTTTTATTATCTTGATTTAATTCAAATTTTTCATTTACAGAGTTGTCGAATGATTTTCAAGCCATTTCAGGATATGAATTTTAATATCTGATTTCTCCTGCGATTCTTCTGACCGGGACCTCCGGTCTCAGCCCGTACACCGTCTAGTATAACTGGTATTTTTAATTTCCAACTGTCTTGCCTCTCAAGAGCGTGCACTCCCTCTCTGCTTCCAGGCTTCTGGCTTGTTATTGGGCAAGTCTTCCAAAAAAGAAAAAAAAAAAGGGTTTATTTTTTCCCTCCATCGCTCTTCGAGGGCCTGCGGCTCGGGCTATTTTTGGGAAACCGCTTTGTCTTGGCAAGTCTCTGAAAGAAGGTGACCTTCCTTCTGGAAGGTGAATAAAATACCCTATAGAGAAAAGAGAGACATTCTACACCTTTTAAAACATTTGTTTTAGGCAAAATGATGGTTAAGAACCCTCCTTTTTTAGGACAAGCATAAATCAGGGGGATAAATAAAATGTTTAAACATTAAAATTGCATTAAAAAGTACAGTTTAAGGCCAGGAAGATGTACCATAAAATTGACCCGTTATCCCTACAGGAGAACATGCTTGTTTTGTTGTTATGGTTTATGTTTAGCAATTCTTATCTGAGCTTTGACCGATTATAGATGTGAGGTGTAATAAAGTTAACGCTGGGACAATATTTACATCCCAGCGTTATTTTTGAATATCATTGAAAAAGAAAATATACTGCTCAAAAAAATAAAGGGAACACTTGAACAACACAATGTAACTCCAAGTCAATCACACTTCTGTGAAATCATAGTGTCCACTCAGGAAGCAACACAGATTCATTTTGACTCGTTTTAAGGACATTACATCAAAGTTGGATCAGCCTGGAGTTTGTTTTCACACTTTAATTTTGAGTGTGATTCTTATCCAGACCTCCATGGGTTGATACAATTGATTTCCATTGATCATTTTTGTGTGATTTAGTTGTCAGGACATTCAACTTTGTAAAGAGCAAAGTATTTCATAAGAATATTTCATTCATTTAGATCTAGGATGTGTTTTTTAAGTGTTCCCTTTATTTTTTTGAGCAGTGTATAAACAGGCGTACCTGTGTGTTTGTCATCTGAGTGCTGCAGCGGGACGTGTTGGGCGAAGGGGGCGGGGCTTCCATCCTGATTAATTCAAATACGATCGAAAAACCTGAAGAGCCGTTCGGATAATACTTTAATTGTATTCTTAAACTCATGAGGGGTCAAGCACAGCGGGCAGATTTATGTTTACCTGTTTATTAATCACACTGTTTACGACCCCACACTCACCATTCCATTATACTACAAGGTCACAGGGGGTTTAACGCCTGAACACACACAGAAAAACAACAGAAGCACTGTGTGTGTGTGTGTGTGTGTGTGTGTGCATGTACAGAACAGAAGGTTTAATTCAAAATTTAAGCAGAATCAGTCTTCGCTGTCTGCGGGATCGAACCCTCGAACCCCCCCTCGCCGGCTCCAATTCAGAGACTCCCGAGCAAATGGTGCGGGAATGTTTGATCGGTGTGTCGCCATAGTAACAAGGCCCGGGTAGAACAACGGGGATGGGCATCGCAGTCTCGGTCGTGCTGTTGAACATTCACTTTTACATGTCACTGCAGTGGGTTTCAAGATACCGAAAAAAAAAAAAAAAAAAAACAATTTTGACATTTTTTAGAAATATCTTAAATAATCAAATAATGAATGAAGAAAATGGATTATTAATAAGACAAAAATAATGAAGTCATTCCTTGACCAAGCAAATCATTCTGAAAATGATCTCTGTTGGTTAAAAACACCGTGTAACACACAGGCCGCTGTTGAAAACACACTCCTTTCATTACCGCTTGTATTGTTTTCCTGAACGCCCTTTAAATGTATTTGTGCAGAGAAAAAGATAAATAAAATTAGCCCCCACCGTCCCTGTGCAGGCGTGGATGGCTTTGCAGAGCTGCAGGCGCCGTGGCAACGCTCACTATGTCAGTGGCTCAGGTCGGTATTAGAGACTTTACAGTGAGGAGTTCTGCCAACATCAGCATGCAAGAGATGAAGTGTGTGTGTGTGTGTGTGTGTGTGTGTGTGTGTCCTTGTTGTGGTTTTCGGTTGGATATCGGAGAAAACTGCTGAGAAAGAGGCTTCCCTTTCAGTGGATTCCTTCTTATTCGTGTTGCTACAGAGAACATTTACAAAACACAGCTTTCTCTGCCGTAATCCAGACGTCAGAGATGTTTAGGCGCAGGATGCTAAACTAGGAAATGAAAATAACAAACAAATTCTGAAGCGGCGTCACGGTAGCAGATAATGTCTGGTTTGATCAAGGGTTTAGGTTTAAATCAGACTCGATCTAGTCTGCGCTGTCGCTTCTTCCTGAGGCTCAGGACGAATGGCGAGGTGGAACGGCGGCGGCGGGGGGGGCAAAATAAAATACATGGACTAAAAGCTACTGAGGAACAACCATTGTTAATAAATTTTACATTTTGATGCAAATAGCATTTGCAAATATCTCAAGTATCAAGTAACCGATGTCGTAATAGACCAACATATTGCATCACATTACTTAATCTAATTTGAGATTAAACAGCATTTTCATGCAATATTTGGCTCATTCTGGGTGATTTATGAATATTTTCAGTAGCTTTTTTTAAAATCTATTTTAAAAGAAGCTAACTATTCATTTAATTTGAAAATTAATTAAAATTCATATTTTCTCTCTCTCGCTCTCTCTCTCTCTCTCTCTCCATATATATATATATTTAATTATATTTCTCTATATTTTCTCTTTTCTATATTTTCCCTCCTTCCTGCTATTATTTATTATTGTTATGTTTTACCTGAAACTCTGGCACAACAATTTTCTTCGGGATGAATAAGGTTGTTCTTATTCTTATTGTTATTCTTATTTAAATTAATATTTAATATTTGAATAAATATTTCACAAATAAAGACGACCACACAAATACATTTATAAATAAAAATAACTATTTCAGTTTGAAACCTTTACTAAAAATGAATCATTAATTGTTAAGATAGTTAATATTAGTGGTGATGACGAGTAACTGCTATGTGTTATAACACTTGTGTGAATCTATCATATCGTTCAGAAAAATGCATTATAGATAATCATTACTTGTTTAAGAGTAAAAACTGAGTTTCAAATTTATTGACAATGGTAACAATGGTGATGTTAGCAGTCGCAGCTTAAAATGCGAGGTCAGTGGAAGGGGAGGCAGAAGGGGTGTTTAGGGGGGGAAGGGTTTTGGGGGGTCCGAGTGCAGACTTTACCTGGAGGGTCAGCACTATGTTCTCTGGCTGGGGGGGAGGAGGGACCCAGATCAGGCCCGATGAAGAGTGCATGCAGAAGACGACAAAGGCAACGCAGTGTCAAAAAAAGAGGCAAAAAAATCGAAAATGAAAAACCAGCCACAAAACAGAGAACACGGATGAAATCGGACGGACGAGAAGTAAACTTAAAAGCAATAAAAGGATAAAACGGCAAACATGCAAAACCGAGACACACACACACACACACACACACACACACACACACACACACATACCGGCCAAAGAGAAAGAGAGTGAACTAGTCAGGCTCAGGGTTCAAGTCTGTTACCATCTATTTATCCATTTAAAAATGGATAAATATATCAGTGAATTCAATATGCACATTTACCTCTATTCAAAAGATTTACAGGAAGTTTTCTATAATAATGGCAGCATGAAGCTTCATATACAGGACCGTTTCAGAAGATTAGAATATTGTGATAAAGTTCTTTATCTTCTGTAAAGCAATGACAAAAACAAAAATGTCATATACTCTGGATTCATTACAAATCAACTGAAATATTGCAAGCCTTTTATTATTTTGATATTGCTGATTATGGCTTACATCTTAAGAAAACTCAAAAATCCTATCTCAAAATATTAGATATCATGAAAAAGTAACTTTTGTTTTTTTAATTGCATTACAGAAGATAAGGAACTTTATTACAATATTCAGATTTTCTGAGACAGCCCTGTAGTTCTTAATATCCTTCATAGACAAAAGTAAGTATTGGGTTTCTATCACGTATCTGTAACTTGACCAAGAATTAACAGAGTACTTTCTATGAGTGCTATATTGAACTTTTATAGCGTGTACTTTAATATCTGCAAATTAAACAAATATCTTCTCCCAGCGCGCTGCATTTTCTGTAAAACATCACGTCTCTGTAGCTCTGTGAGGGAAAACCTGCAAAAATAAACTAAATAAACTTTCATTAAGTGGACCATGAAGGCTATGCATGGTTCATCCAATGTCACACACACACACACACACACACATACACATACACACACATACTATTACCTTTTGATATTCTGTCTGGAGGGCTCCAAACTTGTCCTTCGCCAGTTTGGCAAGGAGCTCTGCAAGGGGAAGAGATTGCAGAGTGGAATGATATTTAAAATGTGATAATCAATAGTTCTGTGCAAGTTAATAATGCAATTTCTTATTACATATGAATAATGCAGGTATAATGACATTCTGAATTCTTTAGTAGCAGCATCGGTTTCACGCCGCAGTGTAATAGGGAGATGTTAAACTCATCGATGCAAAATCACCATCTCGCTAAATTCGAGCGAAATAGATTTTCCCGATTCCCTTGATATGAAACAACTTTCATTCGCTGGATATATGTAATAAGCATGTAATAAGCAGCTATCGCAACCCAGGTAAAAACTCCACGTAGCACAGTCTGAGCGAGCGGGATCAATTGAAACTTTCCCCTGCAGCGGAATACATCTCGGGCATCAGGGTTGTCGAGCTGAAGCGGCAAACTGACATCCTTGACAAGGAAATGTCATGAAATCCAGAGTTGCACTCTGACACCACAGTGGCCCTTCATCCCCCTTAGACCCGGCTAAGACTGACAGGCTGAGGATTCTGCTTTAATTTATTCCCGGACTGACTGACTGACTATATGTTTTTTTTGTTTTTTTTTCTCGAATCCTGTTGCCGTTTCTGCTGGAGCCCAGAAAAACTTCAGCTCAAAGTACTTTCCGGTAAAGTAAGTCAACTATTACTCTCTGGAAGTAAAAGTCTGCGTGTTATCTCTGAACTGAACCACCAAAAACTGCCTGAAGACGTAAAAGGAAGAAACAAACGGGGGTCAGAATTCACCGTGCACTAGCTAGGGTGATAAATCCAGGAAAAAAATAACCATTTCATCCATTCATTCTCCACTCGGGAGCATAAGAGCTGTCAAAATTTAGGCCAATAAATCCGAGAATAGAAAGATGAAAACAGATAGGGTGTAAAATAACAGTATTCTCTTCATGATGGCTAATTTATGACACCGATTTTGCTTTGTGAGATGTTATTGGACGCACTGATGTAGCTGGGGTTGCCAAACTATCAGCCGAGCCCCGACGGAAAGACCTTAAGGATGCCTTAGTATCGCGACCCTTTCGGCAATATATATCTCATTACCCGAATAATACGAAGAAATCCCATTTTGTGATGAAAGTTCATGGGATATTGCGTGTCCCTGCGACACCGCCGGGGGAAAATCCAGTACCCAGTTTTTCAAGGTGCTTTTTGGGAAAAAAAAAAAAAACAAAAAACAATTAAATTTGAAAAAGGCACCACAGATCAGACAGAGGAGAAAACAATTTCTCATCAAACACAATTTGTCACTGTTTCTTCAAATATAATCCACGGCGTAATGACGACAGAGACAGCAAGTCCTGCTCAGAAGCCATTCGCTTCCAAAAATAAGAAAACGACTCAAGGGTTTGTTCCATTTCCTGCGTTGCAGGCGTTTCCTCCTCCACGGGTAAAACAGCCAATCCTGCGGATGCCGATGGGGGCGCTTTGTTACATCTCTCGCATAACGCCGTCCTAACGACGGCGATCGGACGATCCAGGATGTTTAACACCAGGAAGCCTGAAGGCACATCTACTTTCGGGTGTCTGTACCGAAATTCGTTTTAAATCGTGATCAGACCAAGGTCTCTGCCAACAGACAGCACTGACTTGGCGCTACTAGGTTAGCTCCTCCACCTCGAGCATCTCCGGTCAGTGGCCATTGTGTGTTTTTGGGGGCCGGTGGTAAACCCATCTCTGGAGTTTTTGCAGAAAAATACCGTCTGGTATGAAGAGTCCAGCCAACTGAGCCCAGCTATTATCCTCCCTCGCGTTCCAGTGGTCTGCTTTTTACCAAATATGCCCTCGGCCTTGTGGTGACGCGTTAAAATTTCCCTTTGTTTACCTAACAAATGACCGTGTTGAGACAGCGATTTGGACCTTCGCATCCGAGATGCCCGTCTCTGTGGCGAACGCCGCCGAATATGCAATTTCAGCGAGCGTCGGAAATAAAACAAGTGAGCGGCTTGCAGTGGATGAGAGAATGAATGATTGTTTATGTCTTTATGTGGTGAAATTAATTGGCAACTCGTCCAGGGTGAACTCCGCCTCTCGCCCAGTCAATGAATGAACGAATAAACTATTTACCATTTTATTGCGCTTTTCCACGTCACAGTTTCAGCTTTGATCTACAGAAGTCCTGGGTGCTTCGCCTGATGGAAAATGCCAGAAGAACCCAGTTGAGATGAGCTCGAATTGTGTCGTGGAAAAGCGGCATTAGATTGTGTTAGCGCGCTAATGCGTTGTTTCTGCTACAACAAACACGAATCAATCTCGTGCTACAGAATCCAGGCAGATAATAAACAAACATTAACATTGATGTATCAGTCGGCCAATTCAACATGATCCAATCCAATGCACTTCCCCTACCAACATTGCTACAACATCACTACTTTTACACCTTGCTTTTTACACCTTTTTCCTACCTGAGGCTATCAGACTTTTTAATTCCTCTTCCCTCAGCCGCAGGATGTGTTCAAATCTTTGTAGTTAACAGTTAAGACAATTTATATTTCTTTGTATTTCTTATTCTTCCTCCTTCCTACTATTATCTATTGCTGTTATGTTGTTGCTTGAAACTCTGGCACAACAATTTCCTTAAGGATAAATAAAGTTGCTCTCATTCTCATTCTCATTATTTTGCTTGCTATTTATTTTTGTTTGCTATTTATTTTGTTTGCTATTTATTTTTGTTTGCTAATTTTTTTTCCAATTTATTTTAGTCACCCTATTTATATTATTGTTTAGTTCTAATTGTGTATTTTTCACCCTCATTCTTCCTTTATGTTTCCCATTGTCATCCTTGTTGTTGGATATAAATACTCATATTTATATTCATATTTATTTCCTTTTTTTTTCTGACATTTTAACTGTTACGCTGCTGTGACAAAGGAATTTCCATATGGAAATCAATTAAGTTCATCTTGTCTTATCTTATCGATTCAATCAAACCGTCTGGTAGATCATATGGACCAATCAGAAGCAGGGGATTTCAATTCAACGAGTCCCATTCAAAAGTTTAAAGAATTCATCCCGAGCATGTCGGATCCCGCCCTGCAAGGCTCCCAATCATGGACGAAATACACCTCAAATATTGCCGTTGCCAAGCACACAAAGCAAAAGAAATCAGCTCTGGTCACGACGAGCTTAACGTTTGACCGAACACGTCCGGAATTCACCTGAAATCTTGCTGCCACGGCAACCAAAGAGAGATCCTGCGCCGCTGTATCACGTAAATCCAAGCTAATTAGCAGCCGATTCGGCTAAGTAGCTGCAACACCGCTGTCTTCTGTATCGATATCTTTGTGCAACAATGCTTTGTGGCTTGCGGGGGGTTGAGGGTGAGAGCGGTGGAGGTCATCCCGTCCCTCATCCCGGGATGACAGGTGCTGACAGAGCGAGAGGGAAGAGCAAGGCGGCGGAGTTAGCGGAGGCTCCTCCGGGAGGAGTTGGAAAATGGGCCGATTGGCGCGTCCTTGCAGAGGATGGGTGGCGGCCGGAGGGTTAAAGGATGAGGTTGGAGGAAGAAGAAAGACAGGGGAGAGGAGACGTAGAGGAAACGGGAAAAGTAGAAAAGACTTATTTTCGGGATGGGACAACTCCTCGCATCCTGAAGCTCTGGCAGCTTCTGGGAGTCGATTGAAAACGGAGGGTTTAAAACAGATTAAATTAAGCGGAGGTTGAACAGAAGTCGTCAGGCAGGTTTGCTTGGAATAGTGGTGGTGGGAGGAATGCTCAGTTCCTTTACACCCCAACATCTATCTGTCTTCACTTCAACACACCGGACCAGCGGAGGGAGAAATTTGTTCTGCGGGATCCTGGATGAAACCGTTGCTCCAGCCGTAGGGGTGCCACTACTTGTTTTCAACGCATGAAACTACTCGATTTCCCTTTAGGCTCATTCATGCTACATATAAACAGATTCTTCTGTGCTCATTTCCCGCATCGTTTTGTACGTTTTGGCAGTGTTGCTGCCGATCTATACGTAAATACGATGCATTTAACGGCAGCGCTGACCTACTCTTTCTTATCATTTACATTATCGGCAGCTCTTCCACCATTGCCGTGTTTGTCTTGCCCAAAATGGAACCGTGAGCCTCGAAGTGAACTCTGAATTGCCTTCCAGTTGACGTAACCACTGTGGCGACATAAAGCATGCATGGGAAGTTTGTGGGCGGTGACATTTGATAATGTCATACCTGTTGACCGGTATCGCTGAATGTAGGTTGTGTTGTTAACTGGTCATCATGACATCTGCACATAGCAATATTTCACCGCGTGTCCATGTTGACGGTCCGTCCAAGTGAGACGGTTTACCTTCAGAAATGTTAACATCTTGCGAATCTGAACCCGAACAGGAATCCAACGACAGCGTCTTTTCCCTCTTGTTTTTCGCTAAGATGAGCCGGTGAGATCCTGGCAGCAGGACGTCAAAACAAATCGAATTTTAGTCGACATTCAGTCAGTCATTTGCATGTGTTTGTCGGGGGGGGGGGGGGGGGGGGGGTCTCCTTCACCTGGCCTTTTTCATACCAGCTTGAAAAGAAGAGGAAGAATCTGCCTGGGCTGCACTTTGCCCAAAATTGATTTTCTTTTCCTTTGTAGCGTGTAAACAAACAGCCTCCTCCAAAGAGGACTGACACCATCCATTAAGCTGCCTGCATTGATTTGACTCCGTCAATTCACATCTGTTGGAAAGCGAGGATCTTCCTCCTTCCTACTTCACCGTGGAAATACTTCCTAGCAAAACCTCGGTTTTAATGGTAGGGCGAGAACTTTGGGCACGAAACTAGGCAGGCGTTGACCGTCAGGCGTTACAAACACAATGTCATCTGATTGCTTTCGTACTTCATCTAATAATGGCAGTAAAATAAAAAGGAAAACTTTGGTACATGGCCAAGTGAGAGCACAAACCTCCCCCTTTCAACTAGATTAGGAGGCTGGATTACTTTTTTGAAAGACGTGTTTGAGTGATGCCTCCAGTTGGACTGTAGAAAATGCCTCACAGTTTAAACTGTACACTCAACGTTTCCCAATTGCGTTATCAACAGAAAATGTGAAAATGGGCCAAAATGTTGAGCTGGTGAGTCAAGAATTAGGGGGAAACACGGAAATTGAAATTACGGATTGAACTTAAACGCACCATTTACGACAAGGGCTTAAAGATAAAATCTGTTCTAAAAAAATTCTGTTCTACTGCCACCTTATACTTCTCTATCGCTATGTCTCAGAGAGATGGAGCATTTGCCCCTGTACTGTACATTAACTGCACATCCCTATATGTTGATACTTACAAACTTTTTCAGTGCAGGACTTGTATGCTCAGAGTATAGTATAGCCTAAAAGAGGAGGTAAAGCTCCTCTTTGTAGAACCATCCTCCAGTCTCCATCCAGGGGGGCAGACACCCTCCCTTTGTTTAAGAATAGGCTGAATATCTATTTTTGAGAAAGCTTAAATTTAGCGCCAGGCTAAGGCATAGCTATGCTGCCATAGGCTTACTCTGCTGAGGGACATCTCATGATGTACTTTTCCTATCCCGTCTGAAATCATGTCCCATTATCAGTGCATGATACTAACCTTGGGTCTTCTCCTGAGTACCCGGGCGCTCTCATTTTGCATGTTCCCAGGGGGCGTGGCTCGATCTGCTGCAGCGCTCCCGCCAGGTACCTACTATTATTTCATTTATGACTGTTAAAGGTCATGGTTCTAGCTAGAACCATGAAACTGATAGTACTCCAGTCATTATTAGAAAGAGATCATTGTGCCTGTGCCTCCCAACCCTCATACCTCCACGTCTCTATCACACTCTTGGTTTCTATTTCTGTCCCCCTCTCTCTCTCACACTCTCTCTTTCTACACCAACCAATCGAGACAGAAGGCCGCCCTGTAAAAAGGCAGTGTTTCCTTGCTGCTGACTCGCGGTGGAATATCTTATCAAGTGTCCAGACCTGTTCTACATGAAAAATGTCATCAGACAACTGTGTTGTGATTTGGCGCTTTATAAAAAAAAAAAAATAATCCAACTTTGCTTTCTTTGACTGAGTCACTATTGTTTTTGTTTTCAGTGACCCCTGGGTTAGTTGTTGCGGGACATAAACTGGCTGCGTTTCTGTTTACACCTCCTCATGGCACTTCCCGCGTCGCTCACCGAAGCGGGAGACGCCGCGATGACCGACCTTTGTAAACACAGTGTTAAGACTGGAACGGGGCCATCCATTCAAGAGTATCGTGTAACCCTACGGCCTCGCGATGCCAGCGACCTTGTTCCTGTTTGTGAATACGCCATCACACCCCCTACTCCCCTCTCAATACTTAAAATGTCACACAAAGCAGGTTCAGCTGACGAAAAAAAAAAAAAAAAAACCTGGCCGCCGGGCGTATTAGACCCCTCACTTCTCTGACGCCTTGCTCTGTTTGACTTTTCTCAGGACGCTGAATAGGCCTCTGTGTCACGCAGATATTTATATGCATTACCAGTGTGGTGTAACAGTAGCCAGAGGCTTTGGGACACCGCTAACAACACATCAACATGCGTAGGTTTTTCAGCTGGTGGCTAGTATGCTAGTTCACCTTTTGGGACAAAGCAGGTTATGCAAACCTTTTTAACTGGTTGAAACAGCACGACATGGTTTATGGGTAGAATAACCGGGATATTTTTACCCATCTATCTGCAGAAACAAGGACATGAGGTTTCATGGCTACAGACCGAAAGATGAGCTACGCTAGCTTTCGATATGCTTCATGGTTCGACAATGTGCTTATATCTCACTGGTTTACGAAACCAAAGTGTGGTTACCATCTAAACAAGTAATCCATTCTCTAACGTGCCGTGAATATTACAATGATCGTCCGTTTGCGTGTCGTGCTGATCGGCTCGGCCGCAAAGACACGAGGTCGAGTCGAACTCGCCGCTTGCTTTCTAAGAATGAAGTTGTCATGGTGACAGCAAAAAAAAAACAGGGAAAAGCCGCCGCTGCAAATATGCGGGTTTAATTCAACTCATGCAAAACAGCCATCTCCTGCCATTCGGTTTTCGAAAAAAGATTCCAGGCAGGTTATCTTTTTTCGAGCCGCTTAAAAGACAGGGGAATGGAGATATGAGGTTGATTTACTACATTTTGGGTCATTTCTGTGCACTTTCTATAAAGGTATTATTTACACCCGAGCCAGATCAGAAATGATCATATTGGCAGAGCAGCTGAGCTCCACGACGGCCACAAATAACTGACGGGAGATTTGGACACAAGTCCAAAATGCAGACAGGAAGTCCTGTGCGCCGCCTGCTAATGTCAGGATCCTGGCTTATCCTGGCTTATTTTAACTTCGCCCTCCCGCATTAGAAGCCCGAGCTAAACGTCTGAGGCCGAGAGGCTGGGAACGTATTAAAAAAAAAGAAAGGAAAGAAGCGGGAGGAAGTGGAAAGGAGGTGGGTGGTCGGAACGGGTGATTGGACGATGGACGGATTTTACATTTTAAGTGCGCGTTCATGATCGGCACAGCTTCCAGCGCGGGCCGGCCCGCCACACCGCTCAGGATTGTTTATGAAAAGTCAAATATCCGGGGAAAGAAATGAATCGATATAATTTCTCAGAGATGACGGGGATTTACATCCAACAAACGGGATTTAGCGTCGCTCGTATCGACGGAGAGGACAACTCGTATTGAGATGGAAGTCTCTTTCTCCGGAGACAATTTTCCCCCTTTGACTTCCAGGAACCGCAGACGGACAAAACTTTCCACCAGATGCCTGTCGAGGATTCTTTGACATGAGCTGCCCTTTCGGACACCTTCGGAGGACGGTTTCCCAGATGGCTGCTGGGTAACAAACCATCTGGACTTTCAGGTTGACTCGCCAGGTCCTCAGAGCCCCCTCCCGCACACACACACACACACACACACACACACACTAATGTGCGCTGACAGTGAGTCAGATTGGATCAAACGAGGTTCCGCCTGGCCAGTCCATCACGAGGCCGCCCACGGAGACAGGGAAGCATTCACTCACTCACGCTTAGAGGAAAATTAAAAGTCAGTGAACCTGGTCGGCAGCGCGGTGGTTCCCGCCTCACGGCAAGAAGGTCTCCGGTTCGATACCGACAAGGCTGCCTTTGTCTGTGGACCATCCATGTTAGGAATTCATCCCACAGACTAGAAACATGCAGAGGGTTCATTTAAATTGCACAAGTGAGTGAATTGATGTATGTCTGGAGTGATGTTTGAGTAAGTGAGTGGTTGTATGTCTCTATATGTGGTCTTGGGGTCGAATCCTGGGTGCAGGATAACGGATAGCGATCTGGTCACCAGCCTTGTGTGATGGGAGAGCGCTAACTGACCACCAGCACCAGTTCTCTGGGATGGCGGGGTCGGATTAGATGCCATAGTGACAGAACACCTAATTAAACTCCCAAGTCAAGCAGACAGATCTTTTCGAGACCTTCCACCGCGGGGAACCATAGCAACCTAGCAGCTTAAAGGGAACCCAGACATTAAACCCCTTGTGCTCGAAGGGGCTCGCTGGGTTCGAAGTCGTCGACGGCAGACTCGCAGCTCACCGCTTTAAACCACACGGATGCGAATACGGCCACACGTGGGCATCAGGGTGGGCGTCTGAGCGGCGGCGGCGACGACGGGAAATACAGGAATAAAAAGGAGTTCAAACGTCAGGACTCTATTTTGCGTGAAGCTCTTCGGTATCAGATGTTTGATCGATTGAATGACTGATCTGCAAGGACTTTCGTAGGGAATAAAAAAAAAAGGAAAAACAAAACACGGATATTGTGCACAAATGAGGCACAAAAAAAAGAGTAAACATAGAATCTGAAATCAGTTACCACTGTAATAAATAGATTATAAGAATATCAGATTTATGCATAATTTGCTGCTGAGAACAAGAATTTGTTAGTGTTCATGCACACTCAGATTAATAATTACATTACATCATGTCACATAGTATTTGGCATGTGTGTGTGTGTGTGTGTGTGTGTGTGTGAGAGAGAGAGAGAATATGGTTCGGTTAGGGTAAGAGATAGGGATGGTTAATGTCAGGGCAATGGACTGTCAGGAATGAAAGGCTGGTTCCCACGACAACAGAAACATCTACACTGTGTGTGTGTGTGTGTGTGTGTGTGTGTGTGTGTGTGTGTGTGTGTGTGGGCCTGCACGTGTCTTGAGGACCGACTGATTAAACTGCTCACATCCCATGAGTTCAGTGTAAAAAACACCTACTCACAAGGTACACACTGTTACCATAGAACCTGTAACTATGGCGACAGAATTCGACGTGCCGTACAAATCCAAAAGACGGGAAGACAAATGGCAGAAGAAGATAAGAGAATAATATTGTATTAAATGATATGTTATATCTAAAGACGGATCAGGGCCTATTGTTCCAGACGCTCTTGTTCTGTTTTTTGCCATCTTTTCTTTTCTTTTCTCCATGATTTGACCATCAAACGACACTTTCAAGAACAAAAGATGAAAAAAATATATACTTTTTTATCAATTTTCTCATAGAACAGTGATCTCATATTTGTTGAATGCGAGTGGCTCAAATTCTTCGAGATGACGGACGGATGTGAGTGATGAGCAACAAAGGGCCAAAACCAGGAATAACAATAATAATTCAAAGTCTGAATACGTGATCGGATATCAACTTCGAGAATTGATCTGTACGCCCCACTATGGCAGGGGTGGGCAATTATTTTGGCTGGCGGGCCACATTTCGTATTTAATTTTTATGCGCGGGACAACAAGGTATCAT